>NC_052055.2:102765681-103123181 GCF_903992535.2 Arvicola amphibius
AAGGTAACAGAACCAATAGGCCTGATTCATAAGCTCACTCACAGCTCATTGTTGAGGAGCCAATGGTGTGAGGCTCAGAAACGTGAGGGCGCACAATTCCACCTAAATGACAAAGCTTCTCTCCACGCCTACCACTTCCATATGACCAAAGGCCCTGGCTCCCCGAAACCTTCTTAAGCAGTCTCCTCGACTATGCCAAGGATGGGAGGTGGAGTGGGCAAAAGGAGTGGGTGAAAGCAGAGCAATGGATGGAGAGGTGGTGCGCAGATGGGCGAACAGGGATGGAACTGGGGGAGGCCGCCCATGGCTACACTTCCTTCCTCCAGCAGGGGGCTGTGGTTGCAAATAACTACTCATGGCCAGGCATGAATGTGGCATGGTCAGAGGCAGGGTCTGCAGGTCATTTATGAGGATGGGAATATGCTGTCCACGCCATCCCCTGTGCACTCAAAGTACACAGGCACATGCGGTTACTGAAAACTGAAATGTGACGGGAGTAACAAAGGAGCTGTGGTTTTTTTTTTTTTTAAATGAACTTACTTTTAATTAAGTGAAATATAAATTTTATTTTTTTAAGATTTATTTATTTATTATGTATACAACATTCTGCCTCCATGTATGCCCACACGCAGAAGAGGGCGCCAGATCTCATTACAGATGGTTGTAAGCCACCATGTGGTTGCTGGGAATTGAACCCAGGACCTCTGAAAGAATAGCCAGTGCTCTTAACCACTGAGCCACCTCGCCAGCCCAAGTATAAATTTTTTTTTAAATATTTATTTATTATGTATACAATATTCTGTCTGTGTGTATGTCTGCAGGCCAGAAGAGGGCACCAGACCTCATTACAGATGGTCATGAGCCACTATGTGGTTTCTGGGAATTGAACTCAGGACCTTTGGAAGAGCAGGCAATGCCCTTAACCACTGAGCCATTTCTCCAGCCCCCAAGTATAAATTTTAAAAGCCACCTGTGTTAAGTGACTATCACAGCAGCCAACTCAGGCACAGTCAAGATGGAGGCCGCTGGATGGCTGCTCTTTGACCTTGCTTCTTTTGGGAGTTCCAAGAAGCTTTCATACATCATTAAAAACAGGGGAACTCTGGGAGATGGAGCCTGAGTTCCAAGACCTGGCCGTCTACACCCGTGAGGGAGTCCATGCCTCGTGGCATAGAAGGCCATGGCTTCCAGCTCTGTGAACCTGCTCGTTTTCCACATCGTCTTTCTCCCTAACAGTCCTCACTAGGACTCCCCAGAGTATCTTGGCAACCAGGGAGCTGCTTGATACTCTTCCTCAGAGCTGACCTCCCTCCTCTCTCCAGAGGCTCCTGTCCCAGCAGGCTGCTCCTCCCTAAGCTTGGCTGGAGCACTATAATGTCCTCACTTGCACTGGGGGCCACTTACTTGGCGATTTATACTCTCTAATCAGCCACCAGCCTGGCCTCTCGGGGCACTGGGCTGAAGACTTCCCTGCAGGTTTTATGATTCCAGAATGATCTGAAATTGTTCTTTAATTACCACAGGCCGATCTGAGGGAGAGGTTGTATTGCCCTGATATTGCAGTCACAGTGGCAAGGGCCCTAGGGGCAGGAGGAGTCCCTTGGGAGCTGAATCAGAGCAATACTACTGGTGCCGGCCAGAGTTAACTGGGGAAGTGTGGCCCAGCTGCTAGGGGTACAGTGTGGGGAACAGAGGTGGACAGACATGACGCCATCTCCTGGCATGTCTCAGAGAGGAGGGACGATGATTAAGACCATCTGCTTTGGCCACAAAAATATCTGGGTTCAAGCCCTGGCTCTGCTACTTCCCGGTTTGCTCCTTGGACACATTTCATCTTCTTTCTGAGACTCAGTTTCCTATTCTGTAACAGGAGGGTGAGGGGGAGTCCTGGGGTCTTTCTGTCTGCTCGCCTCTCTGTGACAGGACTGTGGAAAATGCATGAGGTGCAGGGGGTCCCATGGGGTTGTACTTGGGGGAGATAGTGTCAGCTCTCCCTGCCTTTCACCCCACACCCATGGAAAGCCAGCCAAGGAGAGCCAGGGATCCCCAGAAGAAAGAGGACAGTCATGAAATGGGACTTACGGTGGCTTTTAGGATGGTTTAGAGTTCTCTTATCTGTCAAGGGAAATAAAGGGAAAGATGATGATGACACGGGTGACAGCGGAAGGATGGAGAAGGTCACGGGGGCACGGTATGGATGAAATGAAGGGTGCGGGCGGACAGAGGCCCTGCGGGCTGCTCTGCTCAGGGTGGGCACGGCGGCCCAAGGCTGGGCAGGGGCAGAGGGGTCTGTCACCTGACTCCCGAGCACTCACTCTGCACGCACAGCCCGTCGGTGCAGTTCTTGGAGTCAAGCAGCGCCCCGCTGCAGTCGCGGCCTCCGTTCTGGGGTGGGGGCGCCATGCACTCACGGCTGCGCCAGTGTGCGCACTCTGTGCTGCAGGCCGACCACTTGCTCCACTCGGTCCATGCTCCGTCCACTGTGGGGGCACAGCACGTGCCGTTATGTATGCGAACGGCAACACAGACACAGTAACAACAGCGCAGGCATGCATGCACGCACGTACGCAACATACGTGCCAATCAACAAATCGATACCATGTCCACACAGCCACAGGCTAGGGGCAGTTAGATGCACTCAGGGGACAAGAACAAAGATACTTAAGGTTACCGGTACACAGCCTAAAACCCGGGTAAGAAAACAGCACAAAGTCTCATATACACCACCAAGGACAAGCACAGCTGGATGGGCATGGACAGGGAGAAGACAGACAGGGAGGAGGTCGCTAATAGGATGAACAGCTGTGGCCAGCAGGCATCTCAACAGATACATTCAGGAAGTTCTCCGGGCCCCTAAGAGCTCTCAAAGCCAGAAGTCCTATCTAGCTTTAGCTCATTGCCTCTGATTCCAGCTCTACAGCAGCCTGGGACAGACTCAGATGCTAGAGATGACAGAGGATGCTGAGGACCTGGGGTCTGGACACTTTGCTGCTCAGGGGAAGGTGGCAATCCAACTCTGCACACATCCCGTAGGTAAAGGAGCCTGGGAGGGCATATGACTCCTACCTGGGCACACGGTGGTACAGGCTGTCTTCTGGAAGGCCTGTCCCTCACAAAAGGCCCCTCCGTTGAGTGGGGCTGGGTTGGTGCAGGTCCGCGTACGCTTCTGCCAGCCTCGGCCACATCGATTAGAGCAGGGTGACCACTCTGCCCAGCTGGACCAGCCGCCATTCACTGTAGGGATGGGCCATCACACAGCACGGATTGGGGTTCCTCCTGGTATTTCAAACCCATCACCCACCTTTACTAACCCAACCACTCTGGCTGGAACCCTTCACCTATGGGACTGGGCACTGAGACACCACAATTGGAACCTGACAGGAACTACGAGGTCACTGTCTCATCCTGGCCTATTATACAGTGACACAGGAAGACTGGAGGGTTAACACGTAACCAAGGTCACCCAGTGTGTGACGGGGTACCTGGGCTTTGACTTGGGACTGAATCCTAGGACCAGACTTCCTAGTACATTCCAGTTACCGCCACTATGGTTCTACTCTCCATCCTTGGGCCCAAAGAAAAGAGCAGAGAGCAGCATGCAGGCCTGAACCGCATCCTTACCTCTACTGGGACAAAATGACTTGAGTGTGGCAATCTGGCTGCAGCCCTACCTTGGGCCTAAGTCAGGAGACGTGGGTCTATTTTGAGAAGTAGCCAAGGGGCCCAAAGAATAGGGAAGTGCTCTTGGCTGGGGACCCAGAGTGTCTGACTTGCTCACTTATCTCTCTAGATTGCCTCTCCATACAGTTCAGGGGGCCCACTGGCCCTTCTGGAGATCAGGATAGGGGTATGTGTTACCTCAGGCCTCCCCCTAGCAACTGAGAGCTCCCACCACAGAGGGCACCCAGGAGAAGCACAGTGTATCCCCAGCAAAGCACCCGTCCACACCATAGACGATGACCGTGGCGGTGGTGCTCCGGCGCTTGGCCACAATATTCTTGGCCACACATGTGTAGTTGGCCGTGTCTGACAGGCGAGCCTGGCGGATGATGAGGTTGTGATCAATGGTGAGCAGGAAGTTGGTGTCCTGAGTGGGGTCAATGACATCTTCATTCTTGAGCCATTCCACCTGTGGAGGGGAGCAATGAGGGCTCAGTTGTCTGCCTGCTGGCACTGGGGATAGGTCTCCTGCAGAGGGGAGGAGGGGTCCAGGCATAACTAGAATACCGGTCCTGCCTATATCCATGCCTAGGGTCATGCCTGGCAGTAACAGACACCAATATCACTGTGGGAAATATCATTCACCAGCAGAGTGATCTTAGGAGACCCAGGGCCTCAATCTTACCAACTGCAAGATGGACCCTGAATAGCACCCACCCCACGGGGAAGGAGCGAACGTGACATGCTTGGCTCAGAGAAGTACCAAACACGCACAGGCTGCGAGTGCCTGCCCTAACCCCACTCCCAAGCTCCTCAAAGCTGCAGCCTCCGCAGCAGGACCCCTGGGCTCAGTCCTCAGCTCTGCTACTCATTAGCAGCCAGAACAGAGATGGTCACCTCATCCTCCCGTCTCTAAAGGGGTGGCCTTGCCCACATTGCAGGGCTGCTGAAACCAGAGCCCATCAGGTAGCAATCCCCCCCACCCAGGAGGGCACAGAAGCAGCCTAGGAGACCAGTACAAAGTTTGGGGTCTTGAAAGCTGAGTCCCGAGTAAGAGGCCCATCCTGCGGTGAAGCAGAACCGCAGAGGTCTGGAGGCTGTGTTATCGCAGCTGTTGGTAAGTGCCCTGCCTGGCTGGTCATATCCCTCTCACCTCAGCCACAGGCACTCCCTCTGGTGGGCGGCACTGCAGAAGGACCTCATGATCCAACGGCACCTCCTTTGCCAGAGGCTCCTGGTCAAAGTTCTTGCGCAGGTCTGTGGAGGAAAAGAGTTTCAAGACTCTCAGGCAAGTGCTGGACGGGAGCATGAAGTGCCCGTTGTGGCCACTAGGGGGCAGAGTATACCTAAGGACCTGTTTACAGGCTGCCTTCACCTGGAGAAACAGGGTCCACTCTGGGACCTTGCCTAGAAGCTGCTGGCTTCCCTCCACAGGTGGCAAGGGCTGCTGGGAACCCTGGGGCCTGAGGAGGCCTGGCTTCTGAGTCTAAGAGTCCACAGGAGCTGGCATGCACATGTCCCCTTAATGGATATTTCTCTCTCTGACATTAGTAGGGAGATGGGGCGGGTTAATCAAGGTAGCATACAGGCAATGCGGATGTAGGCTCGGCGACTCTTGGTGGTTCCCGAAGAGCTCCAGGCTACACACTGGCACCAGTAGTCCTCCAGCCCGAAGAGCTCCTCCACCTGCTGTCTTGATACCTCGATCTGCACCTCTCGCACCCGCAAGCCTGGAAAAGAGAGAAGATGGGGTCCTCAGTAGCTAGGGAAGACACTAACTCCTTTTTATCCCCTGCAAAATCTGACCGGCATCCACCTGGAGCTATCTACAGCCAACCCCAGGTCTGTTTGAAAGCTAACGCCAGTCTTTGGTATCCTCAGACCCATTCACTACCTGGCTAGCCTGTGCTTGTCAAAGAATGCCCATGTTCCATAGACCCCTCAGCAGAAAGACCCAGGTTCCACCACAGGGCCTCAGGGCACTGTCCCCTGCCTGAGACTCTACTGTCACTTCTATGCCGGGGGTGCTTCCCAGTTGGGCTACCTGCTGGTCGGTCCAGGCAGGAGCCGCGAGTATGTCTGACCCTCTTGTCACAGCTGTTCTCCATGGGCTGTGGGACCACTGCCACTATGCACAGCTAGTGGGACACCACAGAACCCCAGTTCTCAGGGCTGGCGGGTACCATGTGCTCCTGATAAACAGTAGGAGCAAGAGCCACGCTGGCACTGTTACTAGGAATCATGGGGCTGCTACTGCTACCATGGGTCATCATCCAAGGATCCCAGCGGGCAAACTGCCTCTTGCTTGGGCTAGAACTCATGGCTGGCCCTGATTGGGATGAGACGTGACTCACAGGCCAAAGAAGTAATGATCAGTTGTAAGAGGCCAGGACAACCCAAGAAGAATACAGAGGGGTTTGGCAGGGCCCAGACGGCTGATTCCCTGCCCTGCCTGGCACTACACATGAGCCATCTTGTTGCCTCCCCACTGGGACCTCATGTTAACATAAAGAAGCACATGGGCTCAGAGATGCTGAGTGACTGGCCCACACTCACACAGTCAGAGTGATATCGTATGGATGGTGGGCTAAGCTATTCTCTGCATAGTGAGAATGTGGACCTGGGCTGGCCTCAAACTTTTCATCCTCCTGCATCAGCTTCTCAGAGGTTGGGATTGACAGGCCTGCTCGTTTTGTTTTGCTTCTAATTCATTTATTCCTCAGATTTTAGACGAGAGTGGGATATCAAGTCTTTTTATTTTAGAATCCCGGTACCAAGCTCACACCTGAGCCTGAACCTCTGGAGCAGAGCCCAGTGGTGGTTAAGTTTGGGGTGTGGCTTTACATCTGGGCGGGCCTGAAATCAAGGCAAAGCAGAAACTGAAGGAGAGAGAAGGTGGCAGGGTCAGAAGGAAACAAATAGGAAAGACACAGACCAAGAAGGGAACAACCATGACCAAGGAAAAGAAACAAACAGGAAAGAGAAGGAGGAGGAAAAGGGTCTCCCCTCTGTCAGGAGGCACCTGTGCATGCTCTCTTCCTAGGTCTACATTCTGGGAAAAGCATTCTACCAGCGACAGGACCAGCGATAGGCACCTTCTCTGAGCCAGGAGCACAGGGGCTCGCCTGCCTGTGGGAGGTGTTTAGAGCTGCTGAGGCTCCACATGGCAGCAGTGCGGGCCTCACCTTAGCAGGAAGGGCCCTTGTCCTTCCTTCCTTAGGGTCTGGGCTGCATTCTAGTACCACTTGTTTGATGGATCATGCAATATTTACAAAATAGAGCATCCCCAAAATGCTTCCCCAAATTTAATTAGTTTTGTTTGTTTGGTTTTTTTTTTGTTTTTTTTTTTTTGGTTTTTTTTTTTGGAGACAGCTATCCTGGGATTTGCTCTGTAGACCAGGCTAGCCTCAATCTCAAGGAGATTAATCTGCTTCTGCTTCCTGAGTGCTGAGATTAAAGATGCACACTAGCATTGCCTGGCAAAATTTTATTACTTAAAATATGTTTACATTTAGTTCTGTGTGTGTGTGTGTATGCATGTATGTGTGTGTATACACATGTGTGTTTGCAGGTGTGGGTGCCTATGTGCCACAGCATGCATCTGGAGCCAGAAGACGTTTTTTTCTGTGTGCCCAGGGACTGAGGCCAAGTTGTAAGACAAGCGCCTTTACCCACTAAGCCATCTTGCCGGCCAACTTTATTTTATTATTTTTTGTTATGTAGGGGATTGAACCCAGGGCCCTGTGAATATTGGCAAACATTCTATACCACTGAACTATAGCTGTACCCCTCTTCTCACTTTTTGAGACAGTGTCCCAAAAACTTGAACCTGCCATCCTCCTGCCTTGGCCTCCTGAGTAGCTAAGCTCACAAGCCTGTACCATTAAGTCCTATTCCAAAACCAAAACCTTCTGAGTGCTGATGGGGCGTTGCAGGAGTTTCAGGTCTGGAAAACTTGGACGCTGCATATTTTTTAATTGGGGGGGCTATCTGATTCACAATCTGGGCAAATTCAAAGTCAAAAAAAATTCCAAAATCTAGAACATTTCTGGTCCCAGATGGATTGACAAGGGCTGCTCAGAACAGGTGAGCCTTTTCTAGTATACCAAGAACAACTTTTGTTGAGGGAAGCACAGCATGAATGTGACTAAAAAAAATGGCACCATTTTCCCCAATGGAAAGTTCCGGAATGACAACAGCAGGGTTGAATCTTGTCTGGTGCACAAGGGCAAGACTGGCCACTGTGCAGGAGGATGGGGGAGAACTAGCTCCCCGCTGGGGGCTTGTAGCTAACTGGGGAACCAGAGGGGACTCTGAGGCCCAGAGGAGCATTGTGGCTGTGTGGCGTCTCTGGGGGAGCCCAGGCAGAACCAGCCTCACCTGTGGCCTCATCCAGGCTCTCCTGTGTGACGTGGTCGTTCTGACTGACCCACTCGCCATTGCACTTGAAGTAGATCTGTGTGGCGGGGACGGCGCGGCAGAGCAGCTCCACGGGCTTGTTCTTCACAATGTAGGCGTCCTGAGGCTCCTGCAGGAAGTGAGGCAGCTGCTCCGCGGGTGCCGAAGGCAAGGAGTCTGGGAGGACTTGGCCACCTAAGTCAAGAAGGCCTGTGTAAGGGAGGAAGCATCATGAAGTACGGGCTGGACACCCCTCACCCTGGGGACATGCTGTCACTCATACAAGGTCCACTGAGCCCGTGGCTTCCCCATCATTCTTTGCATCCAATAGGTCAGACGTTGAGGGCTTGGGGGTGCTAGTGGTCCTTCTTCCTTCTAACTGGAAGTCGGGAGGACCAGAGGAGAGGACACTGCACCATCTCTTACCCTGGCTCTGCCTGGCTTCAGTCATCTCCCACAGTGAAGCCTCAATACACAGGCTGAGGCTAAAACACAAAGCAGGACAACTCTGCCCCAAAGCCACCAGCCCCAGCCAGGCAGGCTGGTGACACAGAAGCATCCAGGACCAGCGGAGGGGTGGGATGAGGGGGCAGGGTGTGGTGGCGCCAAGCCCAGGGTTCTAAGCATCCTGCAGCCTCCTCCCAGGCTCACACCCTTAGCAAAACAGAAGAGAACCTTCAAAGCACACAGCTAGGCCAGGCGGGTGGCCACCTCGTCCCCCCCACGTGGCCTGGTGGAACCGCCTGTGTCCCTGGAAAAAACAGCACCTTGGGAGGTGAGACAAACAGGAAGGGAGGAAAGCAGGCCAGGCCTATGATTGGTCACAATTCACTTAGGAAAATTGGCTCTGCATCACAAATGCAGCACAATCAGGCAGCTCAGGACAAGCAGTGGGGGGCTTGTGCTCCCTGCTCACAACTCCTGGGAAAGTGGAATCAAGCACAGGGTGAGGCGTGCATGCGGCCCCTCCCACCAGCCGTGTGCTTGTTGAGGAAGTAGGGTCCTGGGTGGCCTAAATAGGGATCATGCACTTGTCCCTCAGAGTCAAAATGCTGTGTATGGTCCTAAGGAATCCCGCGGCAGCCAGAAGGGCAGGGGACACCCGGTCTACAAGACTATAATAAATAAAATGTGTCTGTTTGTTCTCTGTGTGCAACAGGAGGCTCTCCTAAGGTTGGGGTTGTTATGGGAGACAAGACCTGGACAAAAGATTCTGGTTTTAGTGGGGTGCGGCGGGGGAGAGGGAGGGTGCAATGCACAACCAAGAAACCAGCCAACGGGGCGCGAACCCACCTCTCTCAGCATCCTCTAGGAGACCCAGAGCGAGTGTCCTGATGGGTGTCCTGTTCTTTTGCTGCTGAGGAAGGACTGGGAGGGGAGCGCTAGCTTCCCATCAGGCTGCTCTGAAGATCACACAATGGTCCTGAAAGTGACCTGGCACTTGGTAAGGACACACTGCCCTGTCCACACAAGCTACTGAGGATTTGGGAACAGTCGAATTATCTGATTCTTGCAACAACTCTCTTGCTTGTCCTCATTTTATATAGGAAACACTGCAAGTTGTTCAAGATCATACAAAAGAGCTAAGGTATGGGGCTGGAGAGATGGCTCAGAAGTTAAGAGCACTGCCTGCTCTTCCAAAGGTCCTGAGTTCAATTCCCAGCAACCACATGGTGGCTCACAACCATCTGTAATGGGGTCTGGTGCCCTCTTCTGGCCTGCAGGCATACACACAGACAGAATACTGTATACATAATAAATAAATAAATAAACAAACAAATAAGCAAACAAATAAATAGCTAAGGTTTGAACCCAAGAAACAGAACATCCAGACTGGACACGAGGGGGCTCAGGTGTGGTGGCCTCAACCAGGTCCTGTAGCACTAGCCAAGGATGGAGTACTTGGGGTTCCTATGCCCGACACTGCTTAGAGGCTATTTCCTAGCCCCTAGATACCACCCCCCCATGGCCACCTTCGATAGAGTCGCTTACACTTTCTAGTGTAGTAGCAGTAGATTAGTCAGTTTTAATGGCATCACAAGGGCCACCAAGAATTCCCAACAAGTCAAGGAACTCAGCATGAATTTATTCCTAAGAGCTCAGTCGCCATTTGGAAAAATACTCAGTATAACTGCACAACCACGTCATCACAGCCCTACTCACAATAGCCAGGAAGTGGAATCAGCACAGATGCCACCACTGTGGATGACCGACCGGTCAGTGAAAACGTGACGCACACACCCTGTGGGGTTTTACTCATCCACAAAGGAAAATGAAATCTGCAGGGAAATGGGTGGCTATGTGTAGTGATATTTCATTTGCATTTTGATAAATAAAGTTTGCCTGAAGGTTAGAGAGTAAAACAGTCATCCTGGTCAATGTTACAGACCAGGCAGTGGTGACACACACCTTTAATCCCAGTAGCCATCTTGGTTGCCATAGAAACCGGGCAGTAGAGAGGCATGCCTTTAATCCCAGCTCTAGAGAGGAATATAAATCGGGAGGAGACAGTTCCCAGGCTCAGTCTCATTCTGAGATTCCTGAAGGCAGGATCACCATTTTGTACTGAGGTAGAAGTAAGAGCCAGTGGCTGGATGTTTTGCTTTTCTGACTTTCAGGTTGAACCCCAGTATCTGTCTCTGAGTTTTTATTAATCATGCTACAGATATGAAAATTTATCTTAAGTATGGGTTACCTGGACTCAGAAAAACAAATAACACCTCAAGTTCTTTCTTACATGTGGATCTGTGGCTCCTAGCTTCTAAGACACACATGCATGTTCCCAAACACACACACATACTCACCAATCACACATACACACATCAACCATACACACAGACACACTTCAATCACACACACCAACACACACACACACACATACATACACACACCACACACACACTTTCATCCATTCCAAGAGCTTACTAACTGGGATGGCAGGGATGCGTTTGCCGGGCAAAGCACACGTTCTCTGAGTAGAGGGGACATTATCTGTCACAGAGTCTTCCTCACTGCCCAGCTTTGCAGCAACATGACCAGCTAAAGGAGGGCCAGGGAACATTAGTGTTGGCACAGTGAGCTGCCCCACAGCTTCTGCCACTGTTTCCCTAGGATTCAAACAATATTCCACAGCACCCTGAGGTGCCATGGCACACAGTAAGGTGATTGCAGCCCTAAGTTAGTGGTTCTAGCCTCCCTACTTAACAGCGGCCTTCTAGCCAGGGGTGGGACCAGGCATGGAGCTCAGCTCACTCTAGGTGTGCGAGGGTGACCTTGAACTCCAGGTCCTCCTGAGAGCCACCTCCCAGGTGCCAGTACCACAGGTGTGCATCATCAAGTCTCACTCTTAACTTCCTGTCCCTACGGAATGAGAGCTCTGTGGGGGTGATTTAAATGCCACTAGTCCCACTGCCCCCCACAACTTTAACACACACACACACACACACGCACACACACACACACACACTTTCAGGAACTCGGGAAGACCCTTCTCCCCTAGACTACTTTGACAGACCAACAGCTACTCTTATTAGATGCCACTGGTTAGCCATTCCAGTCCTGACACTAACCTTGGAGGTCACACCTTGGGTGTGCACACCTTGGGAGGTCTCCGCCTCTTTCAACCCATCTCTAAGGACAGGTCTGAGTCCACCCACCATCCTTGCTCCTGCTAGAGACAGGTTCCCTTTTCTCTTGGCCACGGACATATGGGTAGGTATGGAGCCAGTGGGCCTCACCGGCACTGTCTGTTGGAGCCCTGAGGCTCCTTAGCAGTTTTACCGGCTGTTTTGGGGGGCAAGGGATGTACCACATTCTTCCAAGGGATCTCAGTGTTCATGTCAGGGTGTTGAAGAAAAGCAGTGGGGATGGCAAGATCATGTGTTCCACAGGCTTCTCCCCTAGAGCTGGGCTATGCTGGTAGTGAAGACACCTGCTCCAGAGGTGCCAGGACCCATGGTACTAGAGTAGGCAGGAGGCAGAGAACCAAAAAAGAAGCCAGATTCCCAGAGGTCCCAGCCCAAACTCTCTCTTTTCTTTTCCTTCCTTCCTCACTCTTTTCTCCCTTCCTTTAGTCTAACTAGGCTACCCTCAAATCTGCAACCCCCCCCCACCCTGCTCCAAACTCCTGAGTGCTTAGGGTACAAGCATGTGCCACCAATCCCAGTTGCTCAAGCATTCTTGTCATTCATGAGGGGTGAGTAGTTCTGCTTCCCCTGTGGTGACCTTGACCCCAGTCTCAATTCGGGCAAGAGTGGGCTGGTGGTCTGACCTGGTTCAGTTTGAACCAGGAGACTGGAGAAGGAGGTTTGCCTCCCAAGCCTCAGTTCTGGTCTGTTCGCTTCAGGTGAGACCATGAAGGTTACCTGAGAACTAGACAAAAGTATGCTTTGAGAACAGCGGTACCGCGATACGTGTGGCAGGTGGGAGGATCTGGAAACCTGCACTTCAGGCTCCTTGGTCCACTGTCACTTGTACCCCTTAAAGAAGGCTGGTGTGGAGATCTGCATGCAACCAGCTCAGAAAGGGGAGTAACCAACAACATCACATAGCAAATTAACGCAGTCAGATCAGAGTTCAGTGCCAGAAAGATGCCCAGCTGTGGCAGGATGCAGGGATAGGACCAGCATCCCACACGGGAATACAAGCACCCATCATTCTTTTAGAGGCCAGACTTTGGAGGTCCCAGTACAAAGCTGCAGCTTGGTAGGGAGGGTCTCGACACCTCCATCACTGGCCTTTGTCCCTGGAGTTGAGGGACCCTGGCACGGTTCTAGGCATCTATTCACAGCAGAGCAGGGCCATGTGTCCAGGGCTGGCTGGCACAGACAGGGAGGAAAGGAGGCGGGGGGGGGGGGCGGGGAAGGGAGGGAAGCACAGAGCTGCCCCACGCTGGGAACATTTATCATCAGTAATCACCGGGGTTCTTCAGCTTCTGGACACCGGGCTGATTCTCCCAGACCTGACTCCCACTGCATGGAAAATCTCTCCCATTCACTGCAGGCCGCTGTGCACAGTGGGAAACAGGCAGAATTGGAGGAGACAGCCAACTTATTATTATGTTTTAAAAACACAAACTCCACAGGCCAGACTCCTCCCTGGACACAAAGCTCTGCCTCCATCTGGCCCTGGCTCCTATGGGGTTCAGGCTGCGGTCCCCCTCAGAGGCTGTCACAATGCCCGTTGCTGATGACAAATGGGGGCTGGCCAGCTTGTAGGACACCAAGTTGTTCCTAACAAAGAAGGCTTCTCACCCAGTCCTGTTCCCACACCCTCCACAGACCCATCCTTGCCTGTGATGTCATTTCCTGTGATGACCACAGGAATTGGACTTTCCAAGAGGGCCAATGGGGCAGGAACTTAGAACCTGAGGAGCCCAGATGCTCCTGTGAGGTCTCTTCCGAGGCCCAGGCATTGGGCTAGAGTGGGAATGGACACAGTCCTTGAGTCACTGGGCCACCCAATTCACAGAGGCACTTCCCCTGAACCCTGGACTCCCTGGCATGGACACCTACAGTTAACTTCAGTGCCAGGCTTGGAGGGGTCAGAGCTACGAGAACACACTGTCACCTTTCTCCTCTATGGGTAAGGGGACCAAGGGCTCTCATTTCACCTAGTCAAGAAAAGGATCTCCAATCCCCCTCAGGGCATTTACAAACCTTTGTGGTACCACACACATCAGCCATGCATCTCATTTTACAGGGCCAGAAACTGAGGCTTACAAAAGTCAAAGGATACACCCAGGCTCACAACTACGCTCCTTTGGGCCAGTGGGAACAGCTTCCTCTGTCTCCTCAGAGGTGAGGACCAGGCCTCAGTCCCTTACGCCCACCATGTGGGCCCCTTTCCTCTTGGCCTGACTCCACCATGCTCCAGAGCTGTTTGTGGGCACCTCAAACTTGTTTCTACTGTCAGGCTCACGCATCCCACATCAGAAATCACCCATGACTCTTTCTCCAGACATCAGAACTCCAGCCTTGAGGTCACTATGCTAATACTGCCACCCCTTCTCAGGTCATGGCCAGCCTTCCCACCCCTTTTTATTTGTTGACTTGCAATGTCAGACTCCACCAAACACTCAGTTGCTCACGTGGGCAGGAGGAGAATTGTTCTGGTACCGTGGATGGGGTGGGTGTGTTCCTGGTACCGTGGACAGGGTGGGAAGAATGTTCCTGGAGGACTGGGTAGGAAGTGTGTTCCTGGTACTGTGGATGGGGTAGGTATATTCCTGGTACCATGGGCAGGGTGGGAAGTGTTCTGGTACCGTGGATGGCGTGGGTGTGTTCCTGGCACCGTGGATGGGGTGGGAAGTGTGTTCCTGGCACTGTGAATGGGGTGGAAAGTGTGTTCCTGGTACTGTGGATGGGGTGGGTGTGTCCCTGGTACTGTGGACGGGGTGGGTGTGTTCCTGGTACCGTGGATTGGGTGGGAAGTGTGTTCCTAGCACTGTGAATGGGGTGGAAAGTGTGTTCCTGGCACCGTGGACGGGGTGGGAAGTGTGTTCCTGGTACCGTGGATGGGGTGGGAAGTGTCCTCTTGGTACCTTGGAGGGGGGTGGGAAGAATGTTCTTGGCACTCTTTTCTTTGACCCCACAGCCTCGCCCCTAATGCTCAGTGGACCCAGATGCTGTGGATAACCCACTTGATGCTTCAGACCACATGGCAAACTCCCCTCCTCCTTCCTGCCATCTCCCGCCCTGCATGCAGTGTCAGACTGTCTTCCCCCCCCCCACACACACACACACACTGAACTTGCTGCTTTTTCTTTGACCCCTGGACCCACCCTGCTCCATGACTGGGGTGGTCTTGAGAGTCCTCAGCTCTCCTTCCAATGGCTTTCCTCATCCTGCTTTGGACTCCCACTCACTTCCTGCACTAGAGTCATCCAGAGCCCCTGGGACACCCCTCCCTACCTCTACCTCTTTGAAATGTAGCCTTTCCCCAGGTTCACAGCTCTTGGGGAGCCATTTCAGCTCCAATGCTGTGACCCTCCCAAGGCCTTCCTGAGACAAACCTCCCCACATTACCCATTCCGATCTCCACCAAGTGCTGCTCACACTACTGTGCCCTTGGAGTACAGTCCCTAAAGATACCAAGGTCATTATAAAGCAAACTTCTTGAGGGCCTGGGGCCCTGTCTGTGTTGCTGGGCCCACTGGGGAGGCAGGCTTTTGTCTGGCTGTGCTGGCCAGCTTCTCTGGAATTGGGGAGGCGGTTAGGGTACAGGGAGTGCCTGGGCCCTGGGACCGAGCACCTTTGAAACACTGGATCCTCAGAGGTCACTGAGACCAGAGAGGGCACATTTTTGGTCTTAAATCACACTGCACAGAGCAGAAGACCCCAGGTACTAGACCCCCAGAGGCATAGAAGGAACTTTTTTTTTTAAAAAAAAAAAAATCTTTCCTTAGGGCTGGGGGCAAAGTTTAGCAAAAGAACACTTGCCTAGCAAGCACAAGGTCCTGGGTTCAATTCCCTGACTCTACATAAATAAACTAAATTAAAACCTTTCTCTGGGTGGTGGTGGCACAGGCCTTTAATCCTAGCACTTGGGAGAAGGAGGCAGGTGGATATCTGACTTTGAGGCCAGCTTGGTCTACAAAGAGGATTCCTGGACAGTATGAGATGCTACACAGAGTAGCCCTGTCTTAAAAAAACAAAAAGCCCTTTCATTTGCTTCTAGTAGAAACACTTTACTGAGTCTGTTCTCATTATAAAGGTAACCACACGTGCCATGGCATTAAGAATGGTTTGGGGAAAATAAAAAAGAAAATAAAGACCACCCCATTCCTACTATTGCCTTGATGGCTTTGATTATTATTACTATTATCTGAGAATTTCATACTTGCATGGGCATGGCCTCTTCCTCCCCTATGCTGCACGCACCAACTACTTATGTCCCACAACCATAGCAATTTCTCCTCTACAGGCTCCTACCATCCTGTGCCCTTCTTGGTCTGAATCACGGCTGCTCTTGGAGAGTCCACTGCCCACTGGGCCTTGATTTTTCTCATCTGGGAGATGGGATTGTTTCAATTTGCTTTGTCAGTGTCAAAATGTTGGGCTTGTCAAATTCAGAAGGCTAAAGCTCTCTTCTCAGCTGCGCTACCCCCTACCCCATCAGCTGCTCATTTCTTTCCTTGCCTCTAGAAGAAAGACAGGCGGGGCTCCAAGGGGTGTTAGGGTGCTGGCCATCAGCGTCTGGTTTTTTGAGGCAGCGGTCTTGCTATGTAGTCCAGGCTGGCTTTGTACTTGCAGCAATCCTCCTGCCTCCTGAGTGCTGGAACTTCAGGCATGCAACCATGCCTGGCTGGGCTAACATATTCATAGACGGCTTCAGGATTCCAGGGCCTCCCTCCACCCCCACTCCAGCCTCTGCCTGGCCTGCTCTGTGATGACATGAACTGCAAAAAGCTGATGCAAGCTGGAAGAAGGGAATGAAACAGACTCCGTGGGGCAGATGGAGTTGTCGCTGGCCCCCATGGGACACAGGGCCCTGCTCTGCCCGCCTGTTTGCACCTGCTGATGTAATCGCCAGGCGGCCTTGGCTCAGGGCTGGGCCTGCTCACCTGGTTTTCCGAGTGAGCTGCAGGCGGAGGGTGGAGGGAGGGCAGGAGGGCAGGGGGATGACAGCAGGAGCCTGAGAAACTGTGTGAGCATGGGCCCACTGTCACTTCAGGGGAGCTGGCCCCATCTCTGATGCCCCCTCCTCGTGGCCTAAACCTGGGACTTAACAGGTTCTTGGTCAGTTCTCACCCATGGAGTTCTTGGATGGAATAAGGAAAGAAGAAAAACACTTGAACAGTCTCTGGTCAGCTGCTAGCCTGCTGGGTAACTCTGGGCCAGCTGGCTAATCTCCCGAAGCCTCAGTTTGTTTATCTGTAGAATGGATGTGTCGGTGCTGTACCCACTTCTGAGGTAGTTGGGGGCCAGAGAGTGAAAGCCCACTAAGGCACATGGATGGCTAGGGCACTTGGGAAGAGCAGTAGTGGGTGGGAGTACGTGAATCCCAGGGAGCCAGAGCTACAGGCTGGGCAGAAAGGAAGCCCAGGAGCTCCCCCACGGGGAGGAAGTGTGAAAGAGATGTGCCAACTCCCTGGGGTCTTAGAGGAGCCACCAGAAACATGCTGGGGCAGAGACCTGCCAGGAACCCCAGAGGTACCGAAAACAGTAAGGTTGCTGGCTGCATGGTGAGAGCCGGACCATCAGGGAGGCTATGCCTCTGATTACCACCTGGATACTGGCCTTCTAGAACTTTCTCTGCCCCTTCCCTACAAAAGGGGAAAGGAGCCTCAGAACATGGTCTCCCTGATTGGTCCATAAAAGCCTCCAGGCTACGGAGAGTCACTGGACAGTACCAGCAAAGTTGGTATTTGGGGGTGGGGACTCCATTCCTTCTAATTAGGGGTGGCGGCAGGAAGGCTACCATGGCTAACAACACCACTGAAGCTGGGATTAATGGCTTACCAGGCCAGTTTGAGAGGCAGAGCTGTTCCCTGGCTCTATACCCAACATTCACCAGTCAACAGAATCCTCCCACAAGCCCTTGCAGGTGGAAAATGGGCACAGGGGGATTCAGGTACTTGCCCACGTTCATAGAAGAGGAAAGTCAGCACCCAAGCCCGAGTCCCTCCACCTCATGCATTTTAAGCCCTTTGGTGTTGCATCAGATCAACTTAGATCAATCATGGTCAGCCCCTGGGAGGGTCGGCAGGAGACTTCTCACACAGAACCAAAAGGAATGGCACGGTCACACGGTGCTAGCTCTGGTCCCTGTTTCCTTGCACAAATGCCCTGTCCTCCCTGGGAAAAACGAACTCTCACTTGTTAAAAAGATGTGGGGCATCCAGTGAGGAGGCCACAGGGACACACATGGGAGGAGGCACGTAGAGTGGCCCCAGGCAACACCAGAAGGCATGAGACTAGAAGCCCCACATCTCCATTACCGTCCAAGTCACACATTGCACCTCAGTCGCTGCCATAACTTTGCAATGTGAGCCATCACTGCTGTTTTACCTGAGGTCACTGACAGTGACTAAACGGCAGAGCTAAGAGTCACAGTCAGGTGTCCAACACAGGCAGCGGATGGGCCACCAGCAAAGAGTGGTGCCCCCTTAGCCTGCTTCCCCTGAAAGGAACAGGGAACTATATTTTAAAATGTCCTGAACTTCCTCCCAGTTCAAACACCTGTCCCTCATTAGCCCAGGGCACAGGCAGCGTCACTGGGGGAAGGGAGGCTCTCAACTAGGGGAACCTGAAGCTCTCCGGCCTTGAGTAGCCAGCCCGTTGCACTCCCTCTCAGACTATCCATCCTCTGGTTCTTTTAGTGGGCTTTTGTGAGGCTCAAGAGTGGTTCCGTTTCATGTGGGAGAGGGGACGGCCATCAGCTTCCCCAAGTCCCCTGGAATTCAAAATTCAAAACAATAGAAGCGTTGGGTTGCCCTTGATGCGGAGGTTTTGGTTTGGGAGGTGGCTAATTTTAGCTTGAGAACTCCAGCGTTTTCCCAGCAAAGTCACTGGTCACTGTCTCGTCGCTGGCCCTGGACAAAAAGGCCTTGCTTTTCCTCCCCAATTGTTCTCAGCTGGGAGCCGAGGACTGCGTGGGGCTCCAGACAATTCCCTTTGTGCCTGTTTCCGGGTGGCTCCTAATAACTCAGGGACTGGTCAGCCTTAGCTCCCTCCCAGCCCTAGCTAGCTCTCAGCCTCGACCCTGGAAGCATCCACTCGCTGTTCCCAAGAGGTGGCCTTCGAAGGCACAAAACCTGCAACTTCCTTTCAGGCTTCAGGGTCAGGGCAGAGTGAGGTACTGATGGGATCGTCACAGTTCAGAGGATGTGAGTGGCCTAAGGTCACACAGCCCCGGGGCCGAGCTGGTCCTGGAGTATATCTGTCTATGTCTATTCCTAGGCCGATGCTGTACGAACGACATGCCGAAATTCTGTCGCTTCCACCAGGGGTGCCCGAGTCTGACCATGACAGCATCTGAGGGCGGAAAGTCGCTTCCTGCTTTGCTGTCCTTTGCCTGGCTACTCCTGGATCCTTCCTCAGGCCTCACCTGAAAAGTCTCCTCTGTAGAGCCCTGCTCTGACTGAAATACCCTTTTATACCCTTCGCCCCAGCCAGTTGGGGTCCTGCCCTCCCTCTGGCTTATCTTTCTTCATCGCCCAATTGACTCCTTAAGTTCGGATGCATCGGCATTGGCATGCTTCCTTGTTAGTATCCAGATTCCAGGGTCCCAGAGGACAGATTCTCCACAAGAGTCCATTCAACGTATATCATGTATGAGGGCACTGAGCAATCTAAAGATCCTGGGACGGGGCCTGGAGATCCCAATGTACCACTTCAGATGGCCACACAATGCTTTCATTTTTAAAAGTCCGATAGCATGAAGGCATTTCTTTGTCTACTGCAGTGCCACTGGGTTAGCCTGGCATACGGTAGATATTTTTCATTGTTTGAGGCCTGGTCTCAAGTAGCCCAGGCTAGCCTTGAATTCACTATGTAGCCAAGAATGACCGGGAATTTCTAAACATGGTTTCTTCCTCCTGAATGCTAGGATTACCAGCCTGTACCATCACACCAGTTTGTGTTGGGCTAGGGATCGAACCCAGGCCTTTCTGCATGCCAAGGTCGTTTGATCCATCAACTGAGCCACATCTCCAGACATTTCTGTATACTGTAGATGCTTCAAGTGCTCTTGCATGAAGTACTGAAGTTTCTGGACTCTCTGGAGGCCACACCTTCCCACATAGACAAGAGGAATAAGGAGCCTTCGGGAGGGTACTCATAGGCCAAGGACAGCCCCCACTCCCCAGTCAGCTCAGGGTGCCTCCCTGTAGAGGCAGGCTGCTTCTGTGGCCTGCCCCTGCAGCCACTACAGCCGGGCCTGCATGCTGTAATTAGAGTGCTCCTTGCAGGCCCTGGTAATGAGGGGGTGTCTGGTGCCAGCCGTAATTACAGCCTGGTTGGAAGGCGCAGGGGCCGCCTCCAAGCCACATTACAAAGTCTGCAGCGGGACTCCAGGCCCGCCTGCTCCCTTTTTATGGGGCTGGTTAAAGGGAGGGCCGAGGAGCTGATGGAGAAGCCAGCTCAGGCTGGGGGCTGCGGTCTTGGGAGAGTTGAGAACTGAGAGTCCAGGCCTGTACTGCTTTGAAATTAGGTTCCTGCCTCACCCCTATCCCACCCACGCCAACATTCCCATCCATGGGAGAGGTCAGACTTGCAAGGACACCAACTGAGACTCTCAGTTGCAAGGCTCTCAGCTAGGCCCAGGGTCATAGGCCTTAGGCAACAACCAAGATGACACAGCACACCTGTTTACTTAGCTGATGGTCAGGGCTTTAAACAACTTGGTGCCATCCACATAGCCAGCAAGGGCAGATCCTCAGCTCAGGCCTACAGCATGTGTCCCTGCCGGTAATGATAGAGGGCAAAGAGCAGGTAGGGCTTGGCCAAGCTCAAGAGCCCTACAGTTTGCAAGCTGCTTCCTGGGAGGCCCAATGGAATCGTCCTCTTTCTTTAAACAGGTCTCGGGCCAGGGTGTTGCTAGGTGGCAGCACCTTGTTTAGCATGTTCGAGACCAGACACAGGGTTTGAGCACCAGGATGGGGTCCAGGGTTCAGAATCCCAGACTCATGCTTCTGCAGGGATTCTAGGGTCTAGAAAGGTACAAAGCCGGCACCACAAGGGTCTTTTCTCTACCATCCTGAGCCCTGTGGGCTTCAGAATATCAGGGTATTAGTGCAGATGGGAGAAAGTCATTCGAGGGGCAAATTCATGGCTGTCTGACACAACCTCAGGTGAGACAGACATCACTAGTCAATAGTGGCACACTTACTACAGAGTACAGCTGAAGATTCCACCATCCCTGATTGACCCGGTCCTCACCCACTCTCCATCAACCCAGAAAACACCTACTGGATGTGGACAACTTGACTTTCTTAGTGAGCGGCTTTCATGCTTGGTCAGCCTGCTGCTCCAACCCTGTGAATATAGGGCACCCTCAGTAGGCTCCTGTTAAACCCCAGTGCAGAACAGGGGCTGTACAGACCCAAAGGCAGCTTTTACAGGGATGCAAGCAAGTTGTCTGGATAGTCGTCCAACACAGCTGCGGGCATCTCTGAGCTCGGCTCACATCTCCTTCTCCCTTCCATAGTCTCTTCCTGGGCTTCTCTCCCACCCCAAATACCTGACCCCAACAACCGCTGCCCACTGGCCTCAGGTGACCCAGAGCACTGTAGTCTCTAAAATGCCTCCCCTCACCCACTCATAGCCTCTAATCCCAGGGAAAGGGTGGCTGCCTCAGGCTTCAAGGGTATGTAAGAGCTGTCCTAGAGGATAGTGTGGGATGGGATTGGACAGGGTGGACACAGCCCTGCCAGCCCCGGCCTCACTTTCACCTTAGGTCCTGAGCCCACAGGCGCTACACGGAAGACATGGAGTTCCTGAGACTCAGGGAGGTAACTGTCTCACCTTGCCTGCTCTGTGGAGCCAGAAGCAGGAGGCATTTCAGAAGGACACTCTAATTAGGAAACAGGGCAGCCAGCCACACCCTGTGCAATCAAAGGCCTACAGAGTCTAGGCCCAGCCTGCTCTCTGACCCGAGGCAGCTTCCACCTCCTCTTTGGGACTTGGGCAGGCGCTCCCCTGCCTCCTCAGACAGGGGCCCCGGGAATAAAGCACTGGATTCTAAGATGCGTTTCCTATACAGAGCTTTGAGCTTGGACACGGGAATGGTGCCCATGAGGCTAGTGGAGCCAAGAACCCTCCCAACAGAGGCAAGGACAGCAAAACCCCTGTGGTGAGCCACCGAGTCCTGATTCTACATGTCCCCACCAATGACAAAAGTTCCCTTTGGCCGCCGGTTTGTTTCTGCTCAAACCCAAACTGTGTTTTCTAGACAGACAGTGGCTTCCACCTGAGAAACTGCCTGCCCTGCTGTCTGCCCCAGATGAGTGGATGAGACCTGTGCTCCACCCTCCACTCTGCCCCAACTACCTGGGCCATTAATATGGAGTCTCCATGTCCTTATTGCCTCCTCTATAAAACAGGAGTCATACCTAGACTCCCAGGCCACTGCTAAGGTAAACAGAGTCACACTATGACAGTAACCAGTAGGGGGCTGAGCAGGACACTGGAGTTCCAGCATCCAAGTCTTCTCCACAGACTCCTACTCTCTGGCTGTGTGGGGCTGAGCCTTTCGGCTCCTCAGCCTCACCCATGGCCTTGGATAGGTAAACACTATATTCGGATGAATGCAAAAAACACTTTATAAACTGTAAAGTGCTGTCCAAGCCTAAGATCAGTCATTATCATTTTTCCTAATTATCTATGTTACTTCATTCACTGCCCTCCATCCTGCCCATGATGGCCACTTCTATCCCGGCTCACCTCATGGGACTCTAGTGGCATCTGGTTTACAGGCTTGCACCTCGGGACCCAAAGTCCTCCTTAGACAGGTGACAGTCATCCTTGGGCAGAGCAGAGGAAGAGGGGCTTTGAATGCTCGGGTTTCTGGTAGGAAGATCTTTACCTATCAAGCGGACCCTCTGCAGGGCTGAGAACCAAGCCCGAGAGAAACAGCCACATAGGTATAAGGAGGCAGGAGGGAACATGGTAAAGAACTTGCCACACAACTCCATCCTTGGCCCCTCCTGCCTTTTCCTTGTAGGAATCTGAGAAGGATAACCTGGAGGCCCCGTGCTATGTGACTTCTGGCAAGGCCCAACTTGGACCGCCTTCCTCAAAAAAGGAAGTGCTAGGTTCATGGCTTGTCTTGAGGGCCTCGGTGCTGGGAGTAGGAGCTCTAGGGAAAGTATATGAATTGTTGGGGAAAATCCCAGCTGCCTAGTTGTGCCTGGGGGTGGAGCTACATCTGGAGGGGCAACTGTAGCCTCGACCCTTAAGAATGGGAGAGATGCCAGTCTCTGACGGATCTGCAAGCTCCCCTCTCATCTGGGTGTGGCAGAAGGGGGCAGAGACAGGCACAGTTAATGTGGATGCCACCAGCCTCACCAAGAGATGGGGGCCTGGCTCTGCTCCGCCAATAGCTAAGGACACCTCTATCACCCAGACACTGAAGGGGCCTTAGTAAAAAGGGATCAACACACAGGATGAGAAATAGCTTTGGATAGCTGTGGGATTTTTTGGTGGGTGACTTTGCATCTCTGGGCCTTACTCTTCACCTGAAATATAGAGTCTCTGGATATCAAATAGAATAAGCTAATCACATGTGGTATCACTAGCTAGATGGGTGGCAGAAAGAGGAAGCTAAAAAATACTCCCAAGTTAGGTATCACTTTTCTTGGACATACTGGCTAAGTCTCTGGCCTTTGTTTTCCTGCCTGTGAAGTGGGTGTACATCTGCAAGACCATCGGCAGGGCATTTACATAGAGAAGGCACGCTACATGTTTATGGGAGTTACTGAGACCAGGTGACCTGGCAGAGTTCCCCGCACACCTGGCCACAGTCACCTCTCGGCCTTGCAACAGACACCAAGTTGTTGTCAGGTCCCAGGTGGCTGTTGGGGCCCCAGCCAGAAGCAACACCACCTTCCTAGCCCACGCACACCTCCGAGGAGCACCTGGCACGAGGAGGAGGGAGCTGGCTGCCCAGCAGTGGGATGCCAAGGAAGAGAGAAGCCAGAGCCTAGGCCCTGGGTGTTACCCACTTCCTAGTGGGGCCTGGCAGAGGGACACGGGCCACCTAGGTGACTGACTGGTTTGGAGGCCTTCAGGAGAAGGAAGCCAGGGCTTAGACTCTGAACCATGGTCAGCATTTATTCTCTTTGGCTTAGAAACCTCAACCCCAACATCCTACCTTTTCCATGAAGTGATAGAATTTAGCAGGTAGGGGGTAGGGTGGGCAGGGGCTCTGAAGAGGTAAGCGGTAGGCAGCTCACGCACTGAGCTAATGATAGCTGGGTGGGACTCAGGCTTCCCTTTCCCATCACAGAGGAAAGGCACGTGGTGAATCTGGGGTACAGTCCCTTCCTGTTCACTTCTTAAGTGTCTGACAGAGAAGCCATAGGGTGCTCCAGCTCATGAGGGACCCACTCGGTTGTGGGATTCTAGTGTCATCCTCAGCTGGCCTCTGCAGGATACTATACCAAGTGCTGGCCCTTCCCAAACCCCCTCAGCCCTTGCTACCCTTGACCCATCCTGTCATCCCCTGCACGGCCACCCAGGCTTCTCTGGGCTTGTCTTCTGGATTCCCTTGCCTCACGCTGACTGGAGCGCTCCTCCGGTGAGGGGGCAGAGAGGCAGGAGGGCCTGGGCTCTGCACTCAGCTCACCTGACCCTCTTTCAGCCTTGCTTGTCCACCTGTCAATGAAGGGGCAGATGAGCCGCTTGGCTAGTCTATCGCCACCAGAGCTCGCTTCCCAGACATGGGCTGGGGTGCCGCCGAGCATCTGAGTCCTCAAGCCTGAGTTCACTCACCTCTTGGCTTTCCACTGGGTCTGAGGAATGCCAGGCAAGGCTCCCCTCCACAAAGGCACCCCCCACTGGTCTCCATCTGCTCTCTCTCAGAGCTTTCGAGACTAAGTTCTGGCCTCTGTCTGAGGCCCCACTCTTCACCCGTGGTGGCTGCCCCTGTCACTAGATCCATCCCTGGCAGAGTTATTTCCCTCTGTGTGAGCTTCCATTAGGCAGGAAGTACACCAGTTACAGGCGGGGCAGAGGGGGATAAGGTGGCCATAAATCACTGGGCTCTCCCCGCACCACCAATGCTGCTGGCTGGGCAGCACCTCCCTTCCAGGAGGAGCTGCAGCTGAGTTGCACGTGGCTCCAGTGGAAACGGGTGTGGCAGCCACACACAGCTCACCCAATCACTTCTGAGTAGGCCCTTGTGACCACAGGTTCACCTCTCCTCATAGTGGCACCTGGCTATCCAGAGGGAAGGGCCAAGGATGGGAACAGATCAAATCACTGAGACTTGAAGACGGGGTGATGACTACAGTAAAGCTCACAGGACAAAAATCTGACTCTGCCTCCTAGGGGCATGGAAAGAATGTGACCTGGGAACGTGGGCACTCACGTCGGAGCGTGCAGCCTTGCCCCTATCCACAGCTACCTCTTCCATCCCACGCTTCCCTTCTTGCAGCTGGTGAGGAACAGTGCTTTTGTTTTGGGGTACAAGCTGCCTTTGGGGTGAAGGAAGCCTTGGCAGATCTTCTGGGAGTCAAACCCGCCATCGGGAAGGTTGAGAACCAGCCTGCTAGCCGGGCGCAGAGCCTCTGACTTCCTCCGTGAACAAAGTTTGGTTGAGGAAATTAAATGAGATCACAGGGGTGATATTAAAAGAGCAAATTACTTTAAAGGGCTTCCGCTTGGTCCAGATCTGACTGCAGAAGGATGGCGCTAATTAGCAATGAGGAGTGGCCCCATCACACGCTGGGGCTTCTAGGGGTTATGGAGAGAGCCCCCAAGTTCCTCTTTTTACCCTCCTCCCCCAATCGGTGAGGCATAGTGAGGTACTGAATTCGGCCATCTGTCTGTCTGTGCCCATCTGCTGGGACTTCTGACAGTGAACTTGGGAGGTGACTCTTATCCGAAATCCACAAAGCTATCTGACAGGGCGCGTAAAAGTAGGGCATGACTTTTCACCCACGATTCCCACTTCTGGGAAACTCTCCCTAGGGACTAGCTGTGGGCATGGAGATGTTCGCTGTAGCCTTACTTAGCAGAGTGAGGCACCCCTCTGGTGGGGGAGGGGACCCCTATGAGGTGAACTGCAAGTGTTCAGGTATGACAGTGTAAGCTAAGAAGGCGATGTAATTATCGAGGGCAGTCGGGTGGGGGTGTTGCATGAGGAGATCAGAGCAATATTAAGTACATGAGCAAACCATAAAACAAACCTGGGCATGTGCCTCCGAGGAAACGTACTAACAGGCAAGGAGGAGTCCGGGGCCTGGTGGGGGCATGAGTGATTGTTTTCCAGAACTTTTCCCACCATTTGGGGGAAAGGGGACTGCAGTTATCAGGATGGTGTCAACCAACAAGCAAATAAACCTCTTCCTGGACCCAGATACTGGTGTTTTTCAAAGGACCTGGGGACTCTGGGAAGTGACCCCTAGGCAACAATCTAAGTGTAGCTTACCCAGTGAGTGGCAGCCTGGGGGCGGGAGCCTGGGGGCTGCAGCTATTCACCTGTACACCTGTTCCCACAGGAAAGTACCTCTGGACCTGCATTGTTCTCTGGCTAGGAGGAAAGTGAGGGGCAAGGGGCACAGCGCATGCCAAAGCCAGGAAATAAATCTCTTTCTTTCAGGTCACCTTATTTGATGGGAACCCAGGAGGTCTGGTGAGAAAAATCTCCTCAGGCCAGGCCCACACCATTGAGTAGACTCCAGGGGCCCATCCCGGAGGCTTCCTCTGGCTATTTCCTGGCATTGTTGACCCCATTAATCCCAGCAGCCACAGGACATGCTACCTAACAGTCAGTTCCCCCTAGTCAGCTGTGGGGACCCAGGTCTTCACAGACTTTGTGAGAGCTGATAATCTGTGAAAGAGGAACCCTTCCTCCCCCCTAGTCATTAGGACACCCCACTCCCCTGGCGGAAGAAGCCATTCAAATTTGCATAAAATTTACATCAATTTGCATAGCCACCTGCTATAGGGGAGAGAGCACTGAACCAAGACTCACACTTTGGAGTCCAGTCCCAAAGATATGATTAACTGACCGTATGACCTTGAGCAAATCACTGTCCTCTCTCGGGCTCCAGTTTCCCTATCTACTAGGGTACCACACTGCCAAGAAGTATGGCCATGGCTGGAGGATGGATGCAGCAGCTGTGAAGAGACAGCAGGAAGACAGACATACAGACAGCTGGGAGGGGGGCTCCTGCCCTAATCCCTACTTTAGGCAGGTGTTTCCCTGCACACTTCCTGGGAGGCACCTGGGAGGCGTCTAGAAGCATCTCTAACTTCCTGGTACCTGTGCTCCTGCCCACTGGATCCGCACCCAGACCGCAGGGAGACCTAGGGAAGGGTGCGTACACACTCAGGCTCTGCCCAGCTGCTCCATCTCTCCTCCCTCAGGCGCCCCCAGGGGAAAACAGGAACTCTGGCACCCTGGAAATGCTTTCAGCCAGGTGTCAGGGAGCTTGGTAGGGTCCCAGGGAGTAGGAGGTGAGGCCTTACATGTCCCGAAACCGAATAGACACAGCCCATGCACGCACGGACACACATTCACACTCACTCACTGTCACCTTAGCTTGGACCAAAACAATAGTGGAGAAACGGTAACACCAATCTAAACCAGCCTTCCCTGCAGAGTCTTTGGGCCCGCTGCAAATATTTCCCAGGAAATGGAAAGGGGAGGAAGTGGAAAGAAAGCCTCATTCCTGGGGAGCTGCTCTTGCAGCTGGTTGCATCAAGATCTCCTGGGCATGGTGTCGGGGGAAGGGCAGGGCACCAAACTCTGGAGGTGGACACTGGCACCAGCTTCCCCGTGGGGTCGTCAGCATGGGACAGCCAGTGTGGCTGCAACCAGGTTTTGGTAGAAGGGGCAGGAGAACATTTGGCAGCAGGGGCATGGAGCTTCTTGTTCTCCAGTCAAGGTGAGCCAGGTTTTGGATTGTCCCAAGGAATCTGCAGTGAGCCAAGTGGGCACAGGACACAGGGAACATAGGCTGAGCTGCAAAGGGACATGGGGCTGCAGCTTAGTTGATAGAGCACTTGCCTCACATATACTGAGCCCTGGATTGCATCCCCAGCATCCCTTAAGGACATGGGGCTGTAGCTTAGTTGATAGAGTACTTGCCTCACATACACTGAGCCCTGGATTCGATCCCCAGAATCCCATAACCTAGGCGTGGTGGTACAGGCCTGTCATCCCAGCACTAGGGAAAGAAGAGAGGCAGGAAGAGAAGTTCCAGATCAGCTTGGGATATAGGAGACCTTGTGTCAAAAACAAAGACAAAGAGCTGAGCAGGATAATGAGGGAAAGCTGTTTTAAACTCTGAGGTTCTTAGGACCCAAGTGCTACCTTCTCTCCTGCTCTCTAGTAGCCCTCCTCCCCTCCCCACCCCACCCCACCACTCCTCATGTCACATCCACGGCCGGGAAAAGGTGATGGATAAATGTATACCAGCACACAGCTGACCCTCTCCATTTCATCCAGCCCAAGGTTCTCCTAGCCAGGGAAGGAAGGGTCTACCCACAATTAAGATGGGTCTCCCTATATCAATTCGTGTAATCCAGGTGATCTCTTACAGACAATTCTCAGAGGCTAACCTCACTCTAAACAATCCCCAACTGATGTGACTGAAGCCCTGCCTCCTGGTGTGTGGCACTGACAGTTATGGCCACCCATCATAAGTAGTGCCACCGCAGTTGGATATGCAAGGACATGCATGAGGATTTTCTTTAAGGCGAAAAGGGGAGGTTCTCCTCTTTATAAGAAGCCAAGGGATAACCCCATGAGAACCATCAGGAAACAGTAACAAGACTTTGTAATTTGGACCTGGATTTACGACAGTCAGTACCCAGCATGAGTGTTACTGTGTCCCCACCCCAAAGTAGACATCACTGAGTGATGCTGACCTTTGCA
The DNA here is from genome assembly GCF_903992535.2 of Arvicola amphibius. NCBI lineage: Eukaryota > Metazoa > Chordata > Mammalia > Rodentia > Cricetidae > Arvicola > Arvicola amphibius. Next base: position 102,794,287 of record NC_052055.2, read on the forward strand.
AACAGGTCCAGCTGCGGCCCTAGAATTCTCAGCTCAACACACCAGGAGACATTTTCAGGCTTTCTGACATTTAGGTCACCCTTGGGAGTCCAGGGAGGTTGCAGTCAGACTCCAGGAAACACCCAAATGCTCTCCACTCGGGGATAAGGGAGAGGGCATGGAAGTTTTGAGGGGGCAATGGTTTGGGCCACACAGGAAGGCTAGAGCATATAGCCAAGAAAGGGGATACTGTTTGGGGCCAGTTGAACAGCTGAAAGCTTAGGGTCAGCCTGAGGGTTGGTGGTGAAGGGGAGGGCTCTGGTGTTTGCCTATGGCAAGAGGCCTTCAGCAAGTTGCTGGCTCAGACTCAGCCGAGTCAACTCTGGGCTTCCACACCATGCTTTAGAGTTGCAGGCTGACTGGCACCTCAGCAGATTCCCCAGGGGATAGGGAAATGGGCACCTGTAGACTTATTCTTTATACCAGGCTATGCGGGAGCTTGGACTGCTTCTGCACTCTACCCAGGTACCAGGAACAAAGCCCAACCCCCGTGTGCACTGGGATCAATGGGCAGATTCCCAAATACACCACCCTGCAGCCTGAGTTCTCCATCTCTATCGTGAGGACTGCCCACTCAGCAGAAGACTGCTCTGCCCACTAGCTACCTGCCTTCACCCTCGTTGGCTGCGACGGAGGCAGGAGACTCCACGGATCCTACCAGATGCTCTCCCGAGTACAGAGTCGGGAGCTCCAGATCCAAGGGCCTTGCCCAGAGATTAGGGAATCAGGGTGACTACCTACAAGGCCAGGGAAGGATCCCAGCCAAACAAGACTCGTGTGGGATCATCACCCTCTGTCGCTATTGTCCCCATGCCTGGAAAGTTATGGACCTTTGTAAGCTGGTGCAGGGGAAGCTGGGCCAGGATTCAGGACACAACAATCCCAATGTGGTCCCTTTGACAGCACTGTTACATCAGGGTAAGAGCTCAGGCTGTGCCAGTCTCCAGTGCCAAGGCCCACGTTGGCAGCATGCCTGATAAGCCTAGGTGGAGTTCACATGTGGTGACAGCCCATGCCAAATGAGCAAGCTGGACATGTGGCCACCGTCCTATACTCATGGTATATTCAGTCCTAGAGTCAGTTGCTTATGCAAAGCTGTGCAAGGAGAGACTGAATGCCTGGCCATAGAAGAGCTCTTCTGAATGAATATCCTCCAGAGGCCCAGTGGGGGCGTCCGTCAGAAGTGGTAACATTAGGGGGAACAACAGGTGCCAGGGACAAACGTGCCTGCTCATCGCCCGAGGGAATACAGAGGGGGTGGCGCACAGGTGCATGTGTGCAGATGGCGTATCTGACGGGGTAAGCATTTATGTCTGACGGTGTATATGCCAAGGAGGACCCTGGAATGCCTCTCGCAGTGTGTGAGCCTGCAAAGAGTATGAGCCGGCATCCACCTTGAGTCCAGACAGCCTCCCGGTGCACCTGTGAGAGCGCCCACTGGCTCCGGCTCACACACGGAAGCCACTTTTAAAACAAAGACCTTGGGCAGCAGAAAAAAAAAAAAAAAACGCTGAGATTCGTGGGACCGTGGAGCTCAGCGGATCTCCACAGGTCTACTGGGGGCTGTTAGATGAACCGCGTGTCCATTCTGCCTAATGTATAAATTACTAATGTAAATTAAAGGATAATTGAAGCCCTTCAGGCCCCAAATTTAAATTATTTAGCAGGTAGTCAGGAATAGGAGAAAACGGGGAGGAAGAGCTGAGTTTAACACCCAGAGAAAAAAAAGTGCCAGCTCAGGGGGAACGGGAAAGCTGCCCCTCCCCCAGCTCCTCTCACCAGCTTCCAGCCTTCTGCTCTGGGACTTCTCCCTGCTCTGTCTACAACAGCCATGTAGCCTCCCAGGAGAACATTCCTGCTTGGGTAAGCACTGCTGGGCCAGAGGCAAGGCTGCCTTCCCTAGGGTACAGTGGGTGGGGGTACACACTGACTTCAGCTGTTGGGAGGCAGGATCTGGGGAGGCCTCAGGGTGACCCCACTCCAAGAGCTGCGAGCTAGAACCTGGGGCTGGAGCCTTGGGTTACTCCGGGACAGCCTGAGTGGTTGGCCATACACTGAAAGGAGTTCCCTATCCTCTTCCTGGAAGCTTAAGATGGGTCTCCCAGGGGTCAGTCAGCAGGACACAATAAGCCCTCCAAGTCACTAGGGAGTCTTTCTTCCCCGGAGCCCTGCATCCCAGGTACACATAGGTAGGAGGGACACCTTCCCCTGGACCTGCTGTGTAGGAAGTATGCAGTCTGCACAGCTCACAACTACAGGAAGGTTCAAGTTAGTGGATACAGCCATTGCTTCATGCCCTGACCAGGGCTCAGCAGGCTAAAGATGGGAACAGCCTACACTCAGATTCATGAGTCAGCCTGGGCTTGGCTAGGGAGTAAATGCCAGGTAGAGCGTAGAGTTCAGGAGAGAGCACTGGGTGAGGCCACCGGGCAGTGTTTGCGATAGCCACAGCTTGGCCACCAGTGAGTAAGAAGGCCACAAGCCAGGACTGTGGACACCTTTTTCTCTCCAGCTCACCCAGTGGCTGAGAACTCCCTTTGCCCACTCAGCTCCCATGCCAAGGCGCCACTCCACATCGCTGTCCCTGATAGCTGGGGTGTTCTCCCTTTGGCACTCCTGCCATTTCTGTGACTTCTCCGCTTTGGGACAAGGATATCCCTTAACTACCCTGGACTGTCTCCGGGAACTTCTGCCAAAAGGCTGGGGCTCAATTACTTTGCAGTGGCTGGCTTTCTGGACAACCTGCTGAGCCCAAACGCGCCACTGGTGGACGGTCAAGGCCACTGGTGCTCACATTAGGTCTATGCTGGAATCTGAGCAAAGGCTCAGCCCAGACGCGCGGCTGGCGCCAGTGCTCTTGGAGCAGCAGAGGCAGGACCAGACAGGTCCCTGGTCAGGCGGGGGATGGGCAAGGGAATGGGGATGACTTGGGCTGGAGGGAAGCAGCTGAACGCTTGTGGGGCCTCACCATGCCCCTCATTCTCCTTTGGAGGGCAGAGAGCACCCTTCTATATCTGAGCCCCTGGTCAGAATACCCTATGCTCTCTTTCTGTCTTTCTTGCCTGTTTTTTTTTTTTTTAATCCAGTCTTGTCTCCAACTCCTGATCCTCCTGCCTCAGTCTCCCAAGTATTAGGCTTACAGGCGCACATAACCACGACAGGCTTAGAGTCTAGTTTTTGTCTAACTTTTCAAAGATAAGAGTCTGGTTTCCCACAGCTGAGCTATCAGCTCACAAGGTCAAGCTTGGGTCTGTCTTCTTGAGACACTTGCTATTCCCACCTAAGCCAGCTGCACAAATCACTGAGAGCCAAGGGACAAGCCCCAAGCACGCACAGGGCACACATCATTTACTGAACAGCAGCTACACTGTTTGTTCTACTTATAAGGGGACAGGGCCACCATCCAGGCCACATAGGGACAGAATATAACTCCAATGCATCCCTGCAGAGCCAAGGACATCTCAAATGGGAGAGAGGGTGTGTAAGAAAAATCCTACGTCAGAGGTCAGTTGGGGATGGGCAGACAACTAGAAAAGCCCAGGTCCTCTTTACCAGGGTGGTAGAGTACCTGGTATATAGCCTGGTGTCTTGATCAGAACTAGGAAAGAATCAACTCTAGATACATATACCCAATAGGCCCTCCTTGTCTCCCATCATCAGAGGCAGCCAGGCTACCTCTTCCTCCAGATCACCCAGAAGGGCAACTCAAGCCCCCAAGCCTCTGAGTTCTCAGGACCTGCCTCCACCCCTAGGCTGATGATGCAGGGCTCTGCCCCACTGGACTCCAGCTCCATCCACAAAGCAGAGCTGAGCTCTAAACTTGAAGGGAGGTAGGAACTCCTGGGAGCTTCTTGCTCTGAGCAGTGCTGGGACTTCACACTGTGAACAAGCTTTCAGGTGACAATGACAGAGACGCTCTAAAGAGGTCCCAGCTGAACCCCAGCTTCCCTCTGCTTTTCCAAGCACCAGCCCCAGCTTCCCAGAGAGCTGGAGTCACGGACAGCACATACACAGTGTAGTACGAAAAAGAATTCTTTTCAAAAGCGGTCCCCGAGGGTAGGGGAAGGGAGGGCGATGAGAAAGGAGCCAGAGGACAATAGTGAATAGAGTTAGGATTATTTCCTGAACTCTGACTCCTTGTGGGAACAAGGTTATGAAAAGCTTTTCTTAAAATGGTTATTATTTAGTGGGCTGCCCAAAATAAACACGAACATCCATTGCGCGGAGCCAAGCAGGAAGCAAGAAACATCTGGGAGACATCTGGCTGCTGGAGCACAAGGAAGTGGTGGGAAGTCGGTTGGGGAGGGGCTAGCAGGAGTCGGACGGACGTCTGCGTGCAGTGGTCACCCATAGTTACACTCTGACACGCCAGCACGCCCACTTTGCCACTCAAACACATGCACAGAAGCATGCATACAAGCACACGGTGTGGGGAGGGGGCAGACCCAGGGACCCAGTAGGACCCTAACTCATGGCAGGCTGGAGAAGGTGCATTCGGAAGCAGCCGCCATTGCCAGCAGGCACCTCTGTGCTCTGCATCCTTCCCTCTTCCTTCTTCTCTGGGAGGCTGCTGTATTAATGACTGTTTGCCTTTTACCTGACTCCCTCTGTTGTTCTAGGAAAGCAGAAGGGGAAAGTGCAGAGTCTGAAGGGACAGGAAAGCTGGGACTACCCTGTTCCATCCTAAGCAGGGAGAGGCATAGGACAATTCTTCAGGCTCCCCTGGATCTGTCTCCTCCTTTGGTAATATCAGGTATGAAAGATGCTCCTTCCTGGATCCCCCAGAGTTACAACACCTAAGAATAACCTGGGAAGATTAGGCCTACACCCCAGCATCCAGGCTTAGGATGCTGCCATTATACTTGGGAGGTCCCAGAGTGGAAGCCACCATCGTGAGGTAGGCACAGGCCTAGGCTGCAGATAGGAACCTCATGCTGGCCTATGGAGACCTGAGGTGGCCTGGATTTTATACCTGGTACCCTGCACCAATTCTCTGTGGGGAATTATCATGTGGAGGGGTAAAGTGAGCTACCTCTCATACCTGGGAGATTCATACCATTCACCCCACAAAAAAACCCAGGGATTCAGAGAACAAGTGTAGCACTTGTTCTGTCTGCCAGGACACTGCCCCAAACCTCTGAGGAGACATGACAGTCAAGCAGGGGACAGCACCATCCAAGAGCCTGAACCCAGCCAGGGCCACCATCTTCCAGCTACAAAAGAGCTTCTGCCATGAGCTATGTCCACACACTGTCCTGTCTCGGGGGCAAATGATACTGCCTGAAACACTTCTGTCTTCCCAAAGAGGACAGTCATACTGGGTAGTTGTGACCACCACCACCACCACCACCACCCCCAGCAAGTGCTGTCTACCTACTGTTCAATGCAACCTCTGTTCTCCCGGTGTAGGCTTCCTTCTGTGCAGAACCAGCCTGGAGAACTCCAAAGTGCCTCAGCTTCCTTACCTGCACAAGTGAGACTGTCACACCCTGGTGGCATGAAGTGTGCAGCAAACTGAAGCTATTACCTGTCCTGGAAGGCAAAGCCCCTCCCTGCTCTACTGGGAGGCACTAAGGTAGCTAACTAAGAAGGGCCACGAGCCTCAGCCAAGCAGGCTGGCAAGTGGGGCCACTGCAGCCTGAGTGTCAAGCTGCACGCATGTCCATCACCACAATTAGGGTGATGTCTTCAAGTGGGATCACATCCATTTTGCTGCCCAGGGTAAAGGGCAGCACAGTAGCCGATCTTAGGAGTTTGAAATCACTACAAACCTGGCCTTGCCCGCACCTAGTTGCCTGGAGGCATCACTATGTTCCTGTGCCCCTGGGTGGCACTGAACTCCGGGTGGCTCTGGGTGTCCCCCTGGGCAGCTCACAGGAGGTTCCCCGCAGCTCTACCAGCCTGTGATTCAGAGATCTCCTACAGATGGGTCAGGCTAAGAAGACCTGCTGATTCCCTGCCAGGGATCACTGCTGGTTCAAGACCAGAGCATCCCTGTACAGGACCCAAAAAAAGATAAGCCTAACTGGTACATGTCCGCCCCTGTGCCCTCTCCCTACCTGATATGGTACCAGGTTCCATGACGCCAAAGCTGGCAGCTCTCAGACCCCCAAGGCTGAGCTGCAAGTGAGAACACCCAGTATCTGAGGCCTTCAAAGCCTCTGAACAAGAGGGGCCTGAGTAGGACACCTGCAGAGAAGATTCATAGTCCCTCCCAGAACTGCCTTGGCCTAAGAAGCTTCTTGGACCCGGAGGCAGGATGCAAGCAAGACCCTACCTAGCTGATTGCTTGACTCCCCAGTTTCCTCACTGGTAGCTTGAGGTGCTAGTTTCTCCTTCCATACAGACCAAGTGCTCAAAACAGGCCCCGGCACACCGGAAGCCTTTTGATGAACACCGAGTCTAAAATTAAACAAAACCACAGAACTTACAGCCTCAGGCTGCTCGTTTCAGAAAGGGTCATCCAAATGTGCCCTCTAGGCAGGGATCCACTTTCTTGGCCCACTGGGCCTGAGTACCAGAGAAGAGAGTCTGCCTAGGCCATAGGCATGCTCAGGACAGAAAGAAAGAGAGAGGGCTGGGAATAGCAAGCACACAGAGCCCTGCTCTTCTCCAGCCTCCTCCCCTGCCTGTCTCTAAGACATCAGGCTGAGAAGTGAGGTCATGGTGGGTACAAGAGTGCTCATATGAGGCCGTCATGCTCCTGCCTCTGCACAGGTACAACCATTAAGAAGTTGTTTCATAAGCCCAGGGGACCCCAAAGTCTAAGTAATGGGTGCAGAAGGGATGAGAGGAGAAAGACCTAACAGGTCCTACCACTTAAACCTTCCTGACCTCTTGGCTCCATCCACAGTGTGGGCATCCCCGAGGCAGGCCATGGTACCACCCTCCATGGCTGGGCTACTGGCTACCCTCCCTCTGAAAACTGCCTTCTTCATTGGAGTCTTAAGGACCCTTCACTAGAGAAAGGGGAGATTGCATTGGGGAGGAATCCATATGTCCTTGCTCCAAGTGGCTGGCCCTGAGGTGTGAAGGGGCAGCAGTCAGAGAATGGCAATTCAAGCATGACACCAACAGTAGTCTCAATTGTCCCAAAGCTGCCCTGGTCCTCCTGGCAGGAGAGCAAAGGCCTTGTGTGAGCAGGCCACATCCGGATGCCTGTGGGTATGGCTCACAGTCTAGGAGGCTCCCGCTGAGGAGAACACAGCGGTACAGGGGTGGGGAAGGAAGGTTCAACAGGGGCTGCACCTACCGTTCCCCCCTTCACTTGCCTAAAGCCCCTTTCCTGCCTCTGTTTTCACCAAAGCTCAAAGACAGCCCTCCCATGGCAGGTAGTTCCCAGTGGACAGGTCCAGTGACTTACACATATATGGCTCACAATGAGCATCCAGCCTAAACCTACACTTTTTTTTAAAGAAAGCATAGCTCATAAACTTATCAATTATTATTGTTATTATTAATTTTATGTGTAGGTGTGTTTTGCCTGCATGTACATCTGTGTACCACATGCATGCTTAGTGCCTGAATAGGTGCTGAGCCTCCATGTGGGTGCTGGGAATCGAACTCAGGTCTTGAGCCAACTCTTCAGCTCCTAGACCTACATTTGATCACGTGGAGACCACAGGACAGACATTCGGGAAGCTGATCTAGGGAACCTGGGCTTCAAGTCCCCCCCGAAAGCCATCCAGCACCGACTACCACACCCACCCACAAGGGAATCCTGCTCTTGCGCTGGTAGAATGAGCACACACACCCTCTCACTGACATCCCAGCTGCTCCTGAGGGAGCAGCAAGACAGGATGGAGAAATGTGCCTATGATGTTAAGGAACCTGCACGAGGAGCCCCTAACTGCTCAGACCTGAGGCGCCACACCTACCTCGTCCACCTATTTATTCCCTGCTAGTTTCTAGGTCTAGAGAAACCTCTTCTGGGGGTAACTAGGCTCTCCTAAGGGTGGAGCCACTGTCTCATGCAGATTCTTATATGGGAAATGTTTTCCCCTGAAACCCAGACACAATTCCTAGAGCTACCTCCTACCCACCAGCCAGTCACCAGGAATGTCCTGGGGGTGGGGGGGAACTTTGGCCACAGTTCCAAGGAAGAAAGCAGACAGCCTTCCCTAGGTTACAGGTAGCCCGGAAGGAGAGGAAGTGCCCAGGGTGACTTGCAGAGGGCCTTCTCAAACCTGACACTGTTCTTCCTCTACCTGGGACAGCAGGAGCAAGGAGGTCCCTAGCCGTTATGTGGAACTCCTTCCGGAGGAGGTCCAGACACTCCCTTCCTAAGCCTGGGAAGAGGTGTGGAAGGGTCTGAACAGCCAGAAAGAGGACAAAGAGCCTGCCACGAGGTCTATGGGAAGTGACAAGCTGAAATGGCTAATTTGTGTGGAGGTGAGGCGGGCAGACAGAGGTCAGCAATGACAGTTCTAGCTGTGGATCCACACAGACCAGCTCTGCCCCTGCTCTTAGGAAAGCCCTGGCAAGCCCTGGTGGATTTTGCCTGGCTCTCCAGATCCCTTCTCTGAAACAGTCTATACATGAGTTTCACAAAGGACCAGTGCCTGGCACGCCACCTCATGGAAAAGCCTGGGGTCCCTAACAGGAAGCTAGCAAGTTCTCCATCGGGACTGGGGGCCATGGGCTTTCCTGTTTCCAAGCTCCTATTTGAACAGATGCCCCAGATTCCTATCAGGGACGGGAAGAGGGGTGTGGGGTGGGAATCAATGGCAGCAGCTGTTTACAGGGAAGTTAATGAAGCTCTCCCCTCCCCAGCACCTGGGGGGAGATAGGAGAGGGAGGACCAGGTCCCAGTTACCTGCACAGGGGCCTCCCCCCACCTCCTCACTTCTCCCAGCTCAGGTTACAGCCTTCTCCCACTGCCCCACCCCCACTCCAGACCCTCTGGCCGACTGCAGATAAAAAGCAGACTCGAGATAAGTACTGGCATACCAGCACACACCGCTCCCCAGTAAAGACACTTCCAGCTTCCAGACAGGGGTCGTTATGTTGTGGATGGAGTCAGGAGGCTTCTGGCCCAACCTCACTGCACACCTGAGCACAGGGTGTATAAACATTCCATTTATAAACACTTCGTGAAGGCGGTGGCTCTCCTTAACCAGTGCTCAGAACGCACCAGGCTCTGTGCTAAGGACCTTCGGTGACTTTACTGCCATCTACCCATTTTACAGACTAGAGAGAACTGTGGCTACCCGAGGACAGGACCAGTTAGAAGGAAGGATGAGTTTCAGATCTAGGCTCCAGTAGGAGCACCAAGCCAGAGGGTTCTCTGAACAAAGGATTGAACTTCATGGCATCGCTATCAGGCAGAATGCTCTGGATTCTATTGTGTGGACGCTCAGGTGGACTCAGGAACTTGTCCTAAGGACCAAGAGATGGGAGGGGCAACTTAAAGCCAATCAGTTGTCAGCACCCATTCCTAGAAGCACGCATCTTAGTGGCAATAAAAAGAGGGACCCCTGGTGGAACAAGCATTTGGTCCCAAGGTGGCCTCTGCTCACACCCAAAGAGACCAATTCCTGGCTCTTCGGCCTCTACTGTTCATCATCCCACACTAGGCTCCTGGCCTTCCTTCACTCTGGGCAGGTCCTTCTATCAGCTTGCACACACCCACTCCCACCTTCCCCTAACTCTAACAGTCCTGGAGCCCCACCCATATCCACAAAGCTTCACGTCTGGGTCATAAAGAACCCAACTCCTGAGCTGTCCTGCCAAGAAGTGAACTCCATCTAGATGTCCTCCCTCCCCCCCCTTCTCTGAGACAGGGTTTCTCTGTGTAGTCATGGCTGTCCTGGAACCCAAAGCACACAAGCAGAGGTCATGACGTGGGCTAGTCAAGGTCAGGTGGGAGACCCGGCTCCCAGAAGCTCCACGAGGTACTTTACTACATGGGTGCTCTGCTGAGGGCATAAGGACAACTCCTCCTAGCCCTAGATTGTATATTTACAAACTGAAAGGCTGGAGGAGGGGTGGGAGTGACGCTCAGGAGGAACCCAGCCCATACCGCTAGATTCTCAGCCTTCTGATTCCTAGTCCAGGAAGCCATAAAAGATGATCTCACTGAGCTTTCCCTCCCTCAGAGGGTGTTTTAGGGGCTGGGGGGGGGGGGGTAGGGAGACTAGGGGCAGGGCAGGTGGGGAGTCTTTAGCAAAGCCTGCACAAGCAAAGAGTGCTAGGTGGGATGGCCTTGGCCTCCTCATAGGCTCTATCTATCCGTATCCTGCCTGTGCTATATCATGGGCTGGACTCATAATTATGGAAATCTACACCAGGCCTAGGTGAAGTTGGAAGGGTCCGGAAAGCGGTGTCTGTTTCCTCCTATCCAGACCATAAGACATCCTCAGTTTGTAGCAGAAACATGAGAAATCTAGGAACTTGCCCTCAAAATATTACAAAATGCATAAGTGACAAGACATGAGCCAGAACAAAGGGCTCACTCCCATTGGGGCAGGGCTGTGATGCTGGTACCAGGAGAGAGAGGACCAGACTGCTGGCTTGCCAATGGGCTTGGTGCTCCCTTCTGGCCTTGAATGGGCCATCCTCAAGTGGAACGCCTGTGAGGCCGAAAGCTCAGAGGGTAGAAGAGGGGGCTCTAAGGCTGAGATTCTAGCTGAAGCCAGTCTATCTTGGAAGACCACTCCCCAGTCTCTGGCTGGGCTCCGGGAGCCCTCTGGCACTCCCTTTCCACGTTCCCAAGTGTCCTGATCCCTTCCCAGGCCAGCTGCTCCCACAGGATGTGGGTGTCTGGCTGGCTGCAATCTCTACCACATCCCCTCTGGGCACTATCCAGGCCCGAGACTGATGAGTGCTTGCCCACAGAAGTGATCCCACCCTCAGTCTCCATCTTGTCCAGTCTCCAGTCTGCGTGCCCACTTCTCTCATGAAAGCTGGTCAGTCCTACCCTTAGGAAACCGTCCTAGGCTTGGGGCTAAACCTCCTGTGGAGCTTAGCAAAAATAAAAAAAAAAAAAAAAAACCACAGATGGGTGAGGGCCTGGGGGTGGGGGGGTGGGGCGGGAGGGCTTGTCAACTGGTCCCACCTCAGACAAGCTCTGAGCTCTCCGCACAGTCCCTAGTGGCCCCCTGGAGAGGGGCTGTCTGCAGATAATCAGGGGACAGATTTGGAAAGAAGGAGAAAAAAAAAGCACCCAGGCGCCAGACAGGATCCTTATCTGCTGGGGCGGAATGTCAGAGGCAGCACAGTGGTGCAGGAGGCCTGTAGGAGGCCACATCTGCATCGGCAGCCTGGGAGGGTAGAGGGGACCTGCCTGGGTCCTAGGGGACAGGCGTGGGGGGAGGGCTTGCTGGCCCAGACAGGCAGGAATGCGGCCTACCCGGAAAGGGCTAGATGCCACATCCTGCAACCTCCCCTTAGCGCTCTCTAAACTCTCCCCTCCCCCAACTGAGGTGGGAGAGAGACCAAGGTTCCCAACAAGAACACCCAGACCCACCGGTCCCTATCTGGCAGGGCTGTCTGCGTCACAAGACTAGCTGGGTCCTCTGGCTAGCTGTACTCCTGGACCCCAGAAACCCTATACAAGGTTCTGCTCTGCATTCTAGGACACTTGTCCCTCCCCAAGCCAGACAGACAGAGAGAGAGAGAGAGAGAGAGAGAGAGAGAGAGAGGAGAGAGAGAGAGAGAGAGAGAGAGAGAGAGAGAGAGAGAGAGAGAGAGAGAGAGAGAGAGAGAGAGAGAGAGAGAGAACGAACACATGAGGAAAACACCACACAAAGGCAGGACCCAGCAGTCCTAAGAAGGCCACGGAGGTGCACTCTAGTCCCTGGAACACGGTCAGTGAAACCCCAGCTTGCAGCCGGTTCCAGAGTGGAAGGCAGGTTTCTGGTGGGTGACGGATTCCCTGGCCAGGAGGGTCCTGTGCCTTTCCTCTGTGTCAGGGTCAATGGCACAGTCCCCAGGTACCCATTCAAATCCAGGATCTGCCACTGTGAACCTGGAGCTAGCATTCTGAAGCACCTACCACTGGAAGCGTCAGCATCCTTAGCTATAAAATGGGCTTTCCAGTGTTAACATTCCATGGCTCTGTACAGGACCTCACAGCCCTGAGAACCGAAACCCACTGTAACAAGAAGCCTGTGGACAGGACAACTCACACACATTGTTCACAGAACGTCAGACTGTGCCTATGTGTTCTGGGGCATCCTGGGGCCACCTGGGGCCCTGGTTCTAACTTCCTGTGACCTCAGCCAGGGGCAGTAGCTGGGGTGGCTGAGCTAGAGGGCATCTCCTCTGTGCCCCAGCCACAGGAGGGTTTGGCTGGCCTGTCACTGTCTGTTGCAGAGCTGATCCCCATTACCAGCTCTGGATGCTAAATGGAGCAAGGAGCCCAGAACCAGGACAGGGCAATGGCTGCCCTTGGGTTGAAGTGATGGACAGAGGCCTGGGGAGTCATAGGGGAGGTAAGACAATAGGAGTGGTGGAGTCCAGGCAAAACAGGTTTACCCAGTGGAAGGGACCATTGAGAGAGCTAGCAGGAACCTCCAGCATTTCCTCCGGGCTGTTATTCTAGGCAGCTTTTTATTTATTCAGAGGCTGGGGATGCGGGGGGCTTAAACAGCTTGTCAGCTCAATATTTATTACAGGTGCATCAGCCTGTACCACGGACCCTGCGATGGGGTGACCACAGGACCCTCTTCCCACCATCTCCTCGGTGTGGAGCATGCATGAAAACCTGCAGGAAAGGCTGAAGGTTCTGACTTTTCCTGAAAGTTAACCAAAGCCAGCTCTTGGTTACTTTGGGGGGAAACTGAGGTATCACCCTAGCGCAAGGTCACAGAGCATACTGCCCATTATAATAAACTAAACGACGCTCTGGGAGATGAAAGATTCCAGACCACATTCAGAGACGTAGTAGGAACCTGCCTGTCAGCCCAGGCCAGGTGTGGGCAGAGCTAGCCCAAATCCTGAGGCAAGACTGCAGCCATGCCTCCAAGATGCTCAAGCTCCCGGTGCCTCAGTTTCCTCCTCTGCATAATCGCCCACCTCATACCCTGGCTGGAAGACTACAGGAACCCAGAAGGCACCCCTGCAGCTAGGATTTGCTTACTCATTTCTGTATGGCCTGGGAAGTGCTAAGAAAGAGGCTCAGGGTGGAGGCTTATGTCTGTTCATGGTCACCAAGTGCCTTCCTTATTAGGTTTCTAACAAAGGCTTCTAAAGAAGGCAGAGGCAACCAGTAAATCCACACCAAGAGTCCCTTCCTAACTGACTGAAGACATGTAAATGACCCAGTGCATGACTGGGAGTGGCCAACTGGCGAGGAAGTGGCGGTGACATCATGCGCCCATCCGGCTCCAAGCCTTCCAGCAGCCTGAGGTCAGCTCACAGAGCCATGGCACCTCCCCAGGCAGCCCCACCCACTGAGCCAAGTGGAGCCTGGCACTGCAGGCCGGGGCTGGGCTGCCAGCTCGGATTCCGTGAGTCCTTCCTTCCTCACATACCCCTCTGGGTGATGGCTTCTCCTCCCGTCCCCTCCTCCATCGCATCTCTGAACAAAGCATTCCCAGGCAAACGTGAGATTGCTGCTTCTCATATAACACATGAGCTGTGGTGTGAAACTTCTGGTAAATGAAGATCTTATTTAAACTGCATGCTATCAGGGGAGAAGAGACAGGTTCCAACATAGCTCAGGCTGTCCTTGCCAGAAAATGGAGGTGGCTGGGGGTACTGGGGCCCAGAGCCATCATCAGTGTTTCTGAGAGGAGCTGGGAGATGGGCAAACAAGGGTCCCTGGGCAGCAGTTTGCATTTATTTTTGGGAGGGACGGACAGGGACCAGTTTCCAAGGACGGTTTTGGCAAGGAGGTTAACCCTCCTGGGAACTGTTGGCTATGTGGAACAAAAGAAGAATAGCCTAAGGTCATAAGACAATCCCAGAAAGGCAAACTCGGATTGGGTATGAGAGCCAGAGCATATGTGATCCCAGCCCTCTGCCTTCTTAGCACCCACAGCCTGCAGTCACTGAAGCCAGAACCTCTGAGTGGATCTGGGTGCCCCAGGATCCCACTCCAAGGCTGGAGAATCACAGAACCCAGGAATCCACATGAAAGCCTTGCAAAGTCCCATTGTCTATGCCAGAACCTAGATCTGCAAAGCGCTGTGGAGAAAGCCAGGTGCGTGAACTTGGGGGGCAAACTCGGGGCTAAGGCTCCCATATGACACAGTATTCATTTTGCAAGCAACTACTCACCGAGGCTCCGCTCTGGGATGGGACAAAGCCCTGCCCTTTCAGAGTGAGAAGCCAGGTAGGTGCCTGAGAAGCAGAGAACTTCTGTGTACACGTTACCATGATAACTCCAGGTGGTAGCAAGTCCGATGGGTGGTAAGAAGGGCTTTCTAGGAGGGGACATCAGGAGCTGACACAGGACAAAAAGGGAGTCAGGTCAAGCTTGGGGTCCCCACACTTCACAGTGGGGCAGGTTTCCGTATGTGAAAACAAACAAGCTATGGAACCCACACTCTGGGTCACACGGCTCACGTTCACAGGGGCGCCCATGGCGGTGCCCTGCCATGTTTAAATCGCGCCATGTTTATAAATGGCAGTGGGCATGAATGGCTGTTCTCTCTCCACCCAGGAAATCTTACAGGCTGCTGGGCTAGGGGGAACAACTAGAAAGTGTTCAACGGCAAGAAAGAAAGGGGCTTGAGTCTACTAAGCGAGCCCCCCATCTAACAGATAGGGAAACTGAGGCTCAAAGAGAAGTGTACAGCTTGGATGCGGCATCTCTGCTCTGAAAGGGTGTTAAGGGACAATGGCCCCGCTTGTGCCCTGGCTTGCTGTCTTCTCAGTCTTCACCAACATGGACCCCTGGCATCAAAGTCTTGGTCACTTGGTCACTCCGTTGCTCTCTATGTACACAACCTGTTCTGGCCATGCTGCAAGCCTGGGGCAACTCCAGGGCACCTCCCCGTGGCTCCCTGAGTTTGGGAGGGAAGGGTGGGGGTGACCTTTCCTCTCACACTATCAAAACCAGCAAAGCCCAGACAGAGATGGGGCTAGATAAGGAAGGCTCCGGAGTCTCAAGGTTTGAGTGGGGACCCGGAGTCTCCCGATGTTTGGAAACATAGTCCCAGGCTGTCCACACCCTCAGTCACATGAAAAAAAGAGAGTGGAATATAATTGGGTTAGAGAGGGTGACCCATGTACCCAGGAAGAAGCTAGAGGGGCATCTTCAGTTGGTTCCGGCTCAGGAAAAGCAGCCTGAGTCACTGGTCACTCAGTAGCAGACTAGTGAAATCGATTTCTAGTTTGGACACTGGCTTGCTTAAGTCATCCCTGATTCTACCTTTGGGGTAAGGTCTAGAAACCAGTCTCAATGGCCTTGGCTTTGCTGGACGCTTGGGAAACAGCAGTTTCCCTCTCTGAGCCTAGAGTTGGAGGGTGGGGATCCTGTTCAATCAGAAAAAGGCTTGCCTTGAGTTTGATCTCCAAAATTGTAGTATACCCTTGTAATCTCAGCACCGGGGAGGCAGAGACCGGCGGATTCCTAGAGCCAACTGACTTAATCTGCTATGCAAGTTCCAGACCAACGAGAGACCAGTCTCAAAAAGAGATGGGTGGTCCCTGGAGAATGACACCCCAGGCTGTACTCTGACCTCCCCACACCTGTGTAGCTTCACATACAGAAATACATACCTACACCAAACATGGAAAAACACTGGAGGGCGAAAATACAAGCCTTGGGAGGCGCGCGGCAGACCATGTCGCCTCAGGACATACTTGATCAGCACGATTCTCACAGTGGTTCCTGCTCAAGTCCAGGGGGACAATCTCATGTGCTCTATTAGGACCATAAACATGAGAATTCCCTAGAAGGAGCCTTGGAAAGGAAGTCGGGGAAGTGATCGTAAGAGAGCTCCAAGCACACAGGGATTTGGTTTGATTTTTTTCTGCAGCAGACACCAGGGCGTCCTGGCAGTGGGCAAAAACTCTGGTATATAGTGGCCAGGGTGGGAAGCGAGCGGGGAGGCTGCCAGTGGTTCTCTCAGAAGAGGCAGACTCTCAGCCACGCCCCTTCTTCGGTAAGATCACAGGATCCTGGGCAGCATGGACAGAACCATCAAGTTGTTACAAGGGCTCACTGACTACCAAGCAGGATTCTCAGGCTGGAGCATGGTCTTCCAGTCATTGGCTCTAGTGCCCCTGCCTTGCCCACTCCACGGGCACACTGAGGGTGTTCAGCCCCATACCTCCTGGATGCCGCTGGCAGATTCCTGACATGGCACCCCTACCTACCCCCTAGTAAGCACGATTTCCTTAGCCGTACTTAAATGGCCAAAGTGCTGTCTGAAGCACTTTACCCCAGACCCAGTCACATAGTGACTGCAGACTGGAAAGTCTGCACTTCAGGACAGCTCCAGCTCCTTCTGTTCACCCAGCATCCATGACTACCAGTAAAAGCATCCGACATCTTCCTCTGGCCTCCACCTGTACATGCACGTGGATGTTTGCAACAACTGAAACTTGTACACGTGTGTACATATATCACACACACATACACCATACACACAGAAAAATAAAAGAGAGTGGAACTAGATCAATAATCATAAGCACAACTATGAGATGGGTTCTCCGACCTCTATGTGCCTGATCGAATCCACCTTGGTGGTCTGTCTGAAAGCAGCTATGTTAGTCCCGGCATCTCAGATGGGGAAACTGGGCAAATGGTAAATCTACTTGGCCAATGGCAGACCACTGGCAACTGAAGGATCCTGTGGGATTCCAGAACCTCCCCCAAAGTGCATTCTTTGTTTAAGAGTTAGAGTAATTTACAAATGCTTTGCATCTGACCCAAGGTAAGAAGCAGGGTGACCCCAGGAACTAAAGGGGAAGGGGACTATGTCATCCCCCACAGACTTCAGCACTGGGGTGGTAAGGTGGTGCCCAGTGGCCGTGGTGCAGTCAGTAGGCACTTTGTGCATCTCCTGGAGTCCAACGTGCAAGACCCTCACCGTGCACCCTTCCAATCTCAGCATCCTCTGCCTTGACCTCTCCCTTTCAGGCTCTAGACAGCCTGGCCGGTCCATGGCAGACCAGAGGGAACAAAACACAACAGGCCCTGCGTGACCGTTTTCTAAGGACGGGTGGCCAGCAGAGGCTTATGTAACTTCTATGGGCATGGCAGATGGTGCCCTAGCTCACGTGCCATCCAAGCTGGAGCTGACACTAACCTGGCCTGACATGGCACCCGGTTTCCTCTGCTCATGAGCACAGGGCCCATGCCAGGGCATCGGGGCATGGAGAGGTGTGGAAAGTGGCCCAAACGTTCGTCATTCAGATCAGTAGTCATGGCCCAGTCAGGCCCAGTGAGAAGCCAAGGCCCACTCGCTAGCAGGCAGGTTCCAGCCATGTAGGAAGGGAACATGGTGCCCTCCTTGCTGTCCCAGTTTTGGGACAGTACCTTCCCTGAGTCAATGCCTCTAGGGTTCAGACAACAGTTTCCTTAGCATGGGCCTCTGGGAGATGCAGAGTTGGTTGCTTGCTTGGCTTTGGCCAACTCAGTTCCCTTGTTTCTCTTCCTGGATTTGTGAACTGAGGTGGCTGGAGGGTCTGTGTTATCTGTGAGTCACCCTGAGACTTGGCCTTTGGGCCAAAGCTTCCACGCTCCTGGAAATTCTTCAGATAATATAGGCTCTATCACAGATAACCCCTAGGATCTACAAGTCACTTCACGGACCAATTTGAGCCTTATCCAAGAAGGCTGCAAAGAATCTCAGAACTCCCTAGGTCCACCTTAGGTCCAATACAGCCCGTCAAGCCACACTTTCTAGGTTAGAAGAAAGGTGAACAGGAAGTTATGAGTAGGCTCCCTCCTTTCAATGGTTCTGTCTATCGTATGCAATCTTCCCAATAACCACCAGGTCCTCCACTTTCAGACAGGGGAGCCCCAGAGCTCAGGGAACTGTACTTAGATATGCAGCCAGGACTTGAACCTGTGTTTTCTGATTCCAGGATGAACCCTGCTTATTTGACTAGAGGAAGCACAGAGAGGCCAAGAAACTGTTTAATGCTACCCAGCAAATCAGCTTTGGGACTGAGACTAGAATTAGGCTTCCAATTTCTCCCAAGGTTTTCCCAGCTATTCGTGTGTGTGTGTGTGTGTGTGTGTGTGTGAGAGAGAGAGAGAGAGAGAGAGAGAGAGAGAGAGTGAGAGAGAGAGACAGAGAGAGAGAGAGAGACAGAGAGAGTGTGAGAGAGGGAGAGGAGGAGGGGTGAGGGAGACCAAACCAAGTACAGCTGGCAAGCAAGGAAATGTGAGGCCAGATGAAATTTGCAGCAGGGGTCACCGTGCACAGCAGCCCTGGCTGCTAAGCTGCCAGACAGGAGTTCGGACCAGCCTGTGACTCCTGGCAAGGGCCAGTGGGTACCAGCTGTGAGGGTGGTAGCTGAGCCAGGCATCTTGCTTGCCTCAGCCAAGAGCCTGGGGATATTTATCTCCTAGGAATGCTCTTGAATCGTACTGCTGGGATGTGCCACGGACAGCCTTGGGCTGCCTGACCCTGCAGCCAAATCTGCTATCCTCACTAGGTCTCACTCATGCCAAGAAGGTAGGGGCAGTTGCTGCGGAGGGCTGGGCCTGGACTCAGCCCCTGGCCTGAGCCTCCCCACATGCGCTTAGTCTGCACCTGCTGCAGGCAGCAGAACCAATGTCCATGCAAGGGGCACTCTGCACAGCTACAAGAGCAGTGATCAATGGGCTTGGGCATGCAAATGGGATACAAGTTGTTTTTATTTAGAGGTAGGTCTCCCTATGCAGCCCTGGAACTGGCTATGTAGGCCGAATTGGTCTCGAACTTATGATATACCGGCTCTGCCTACCGAGCACTGGGGTTATAGTTATGTGTCACCATGCCTATCAAGTGCAAACATTTTACAGCCCAGCATGTGTCTAGTCTGCTCTCTCCCACACACGCGGGGCCAGGACACCAAGCTGCAAAACTTGGTTAATTCCTTGTTGGCTTCGTTAGATTTATTGAACAAATTCTTTCTTATCCAAGAGCCCTGGCCTCTAAGTACAAGTACCTTAGTAAAGCCAGAAAGAGTAGAGGAAGTACCTCAGGCAAGGCAGAGGGGAGGCAGTGAGCAGAGGACCAGGAATCTCCCAGGCTCCAGTTACTCATCCAGGCAGACGGGCAGCAGTCAGAGCTCCCTCCTGGCCAGTGACGTCTGTCCATAGCTTCCTCCTTGTCTTCACTTTGCCGCTACTGAGCACCTGACATTGTGCTGGTCCTAAGACGAATCTCAGGAAGTAAAACCAGACCCAGGCCCCAGCCGCTTAGTAATCACTGCTGACAGCCCCCGTCGTCGCATCTCCTGGTCACTTTAACTCATTGCCCTCCAGTCCCTGCAACAAGGAAAGGGAAGCCACACAGGTGTGAGGGCTACTATTCCCCTGGAACAGGCCCCCTCCAGAATCACTGCTGGCTCTGCCTCTGCCCCTCTACGTCACAAAACGATTGGAGGTGCTGGGAGCAACTTTCCTGGCATTTCTGACTCAACTTCCTCACGAGCTCAGCATAGCCCTCTGCATCTCCCGCTAGGTGCTGGAGCCCCAGGCTGGGCAAGCCAGGCGCCTCTGATAGCATTACCAGCCACTTGCTTCAGTTCCATTCTCTTGACGCCAGTAATGCCTCCCCTCCGGGCGCCACCCAGGGCCTCTGGGGGATTGCTGACTAGTGGGTGAGCAGAACTGAAGGAGCCTCTGAGCTACCAGGCAGCAGGGTGGCCACCAAAAAGCAGAAAAGACATCCTTTGCCCCTACCACCTTGCGCCCAGCTCTCCCACCAAGGGGAAATGCGGCCGCCAGGGGCTACATCCCCTGTTCTCCTACAGAGTCACACAGGAGAGCAAGGCCCATCCCCCCACAGGGATGTCCAAAGGAGTAGGGACAAGGAGAGAAGAGGAGAAAAGGCAAGGACTCCAGAGGACCCCAGTGGTGTCAGATTATGTCACAATGGCTCACCCAGGGAAGGCTGTACTGTCAGGCTGGTCTCACAGAACCCAGAGCACCAAGAGCTGAGCTACCAGGCCCAGAAACAGACACCATCACATCCTTAATTTAGCTCGACCACCCCTGGGCGCTTTTCTCAGTGCGAGCAGAGTCCCAGGCCCCAGAAGTCTTCTGGAACAGATTCTGGATCTAGGTAAAACCAGAGCCTTTCTTGTGGGACTGTAGAGGTATTCTTCCCTCTACCCTCGTACACAAACAATCCCTCCAGGCCCTAATCTCCTCTCCACAGCCCAAACTGCTGGGCCTTCAAGGGCCACTCTTCCCTTCTTCAGGAAGTCTTTCCTGACCGCAGGCCCAACATGCATTCCTGTTGTTTCTAATTCGGATAGTAACGATGGCAATGGTGACGATGGGAACAGGTATGTGTATCAGTGTAGGCTGAGCTGGGGTTCCTATGTCCAGCGTGTGCCCAGAATCCTCACTTCTACCCCACCAATCAGCTTCCCTTACTCCGGAATGTGAATGGAACGGGGCCAGAGTCAGGCCTGCTGGCTGTCCCATTAGAAACCACTGTAGACTCCCCTACCCCAAGCCCGTTAAGTTTGGTAGGGTCCCGTTCCTCCTTCAGTCTCCTGAGCTGCTTTATCCAGGGCTCTCTGTCTTGGAGGCAGGAAGAGATGCCTACAGCGGGGAGAGTGAACTTAAGTCCTAGAAGGTAATTTATAGGCAAGGCAGACAGAGAGAGGAAAAGAAACAGAGACAGATCAACCGAGACTCAAGGCTGCATAATGTACACATGGGCTTTCCAGTCAATAAATTGACTTTCTGGATGGGGCCTCCATAAAACACAAATGAAGTGGAGTGGCTCTGAGTCTTGGCTACCTCTGTCTGCTGCTAACTGCTACAGCTAGAAAGCCCCATAGCCCCTAAAGATCTACCTCTTCCAAACTCCACACACAGGTAGGGAGGGAGATCAACCAATCCTGACCCAGAAAGGAGAAAGAGGTGGTCCGGGTAATAGAACAGAGGAAGAATAAGGCCGAGTCTTAGTAAGGTTCAAGGCCAGGAGGTACTGGGACACCAAGTCCGGAGGCTCCCTGCCTTCTCCAGAACCTCCCTTCTCTTCTGAGCATGACGACAGTATGAACAGTCACTACAGGCTAGGCACCTCACAACAGTCTTCTTGGGGTACATCAGCTCACACAATCTGCAAAACAACCCTACGAAAAAGAGGACGTTACCACCGCTATCTCACAGATGAAGGAAACCGAGGCATGACACAGTTCAGTCAGCCAGTAGATGATAGCCTGGGGTCGGGTGGGCGCTATATGTTGCCTCCTCGGAATCCTAATTGCCCACATAAGGGCCCCCTTCCTGGCAGATACGGCCCTAGGGACTGGCCTCTGTGGCGGAGGTATGTGAAGACTGGACTTGGGGGTGAGGGCGGCAAGCAGGGAATTCTCCCCTAATGTCCCAATGGGATCCCATCCCTACTTGCTAGGCTCTCTCCGATTCCACGAGTCGTGGAGAGCAGCCATGTAAGAATTCTTTCCATCTCAACCCCCTGCCCCAGGTTCTACAATGAGTCGAGGCAACAGGGCATCCTCAAGGGTCCCAGGGAAACCTGGATGGTGTTGGCTGGGACCGGCTCATCACCACTTCTAGGAAGTCCACAGGCTTTGAGAAGCTTTCTGCTGTGCCCTCCTCTTTGTTTTTTCTGCAGATCCAAGGACTCTTAAGAGTCATTATGGATCTCTGGAATGGACATTAGGGTCCCCTATAGACAGTGACCTCTTTGGGAGCCAGGGTTTCAGGCCTCTGTGAGTGAGTGATCTGGACCCAGTCCCTGCCTCTTCAGCTTCTCAAGAGAGCATCCACCTCCCAAATGGGGTTCTCGCAGCATACCCAGAAAAGGGTTTTGTAATTATAAAGTGCCAGGCACACGGGGGTTGGATGTGAGGCTCCTGTCTCCAAGTATCACATCTCATCCAAGAGTTAGAATGGTTGGCAGTTCTCAGCACCGGCACAAACAGGAAGGACAGGGAGCCATCACCAGCCTGCCACAAGCAATGGGGGAAGAACACCTGTGTTATGACGATGCCCCAAGCCCAGTCCAAGATGCAGAGCGTTCCTCAAGGAAGCTCTGCAAGCTCCTTCCGCTGGAAACTTCAGAGACCCTCTGAGAGAAATGGGCTTGCAGGAGCCACGGTCAGGTGGGAGGGCAGACGGCATCATAGGGCCATCCCACTCCCACAAAAATGCTCTGGGTGAACTAGGGCTGGAGGAGGAGGTGGAGGGGTCCCAACAGCAGTGTCTATCACCCAGGCCAGACCCTTCACACAGCAGGGTGCAATGATGGCACCAGGTCTTCTAGCGCTGGCAGGGCAAATGGCAGGTCCAGTCCTGAAGAGGAATCCCCAGCGAGACATAATGGATGGGAGCTTCCCAGACCTTTCATGACTCATGTCCCTACATCACACACACCTGTTATACCTAAACAAAACGAAACCATGCCCGTATGACATTGCACTCCCCCCACATGCTCAAACATCCACACACTGATGCACACACGCCACACCCTCCTATACAAAAGGTGGAAACCACAGCACACTCTGGTCCTCCCCCTCCTCCTCCTCCTACACACACACACACTCCACACCTAAGACCGACATAACACTCACCTTCCCCTCCCCCTCCCCCAAACACGGTTCCACCTGCCACCTTCCCACTGTACCTTCTCACAAACTCTCCTCAGCGCAGCACAATCTCACACCCACAGGCCCGCCTTGCTGGAGCCCGGGAAGTTGCGATGCGCTAGGGGCAGCTTGGAGGAGCTGAGAAAAGAGGGGCGTCGGGAAGAAGGGGGGACACAGTGCTCAATGGTTAAGTGGCACTTTGAGCTCCCAGGACTGGGCAGACTCAGACCAGTTAGATTGACTGGGGAGAACAGTACGAGGTGGACACGGAACAGGAGGGTTTTGGTTGCACTGTGGTTGGTACTTAGCAAACACCAGGTGACGGACTGTACAGAATCCAACCCCCCAATCTTCGGAGCTGCTAATCAGACGGCTTTGTAGAAAAGGGGACAAATAGGAGCTCTCCCAGCAGCCCGGAGCTTTGGGAGGGAAAAGGAAACCAAAAGGAGGGAGGGGGTAGGCAGCTGATTTATGCCCTGCACTTCAGCAAATGTTTTCCCTGCCATTAGGGTTGGGAAGATCAGGAGCCAGAGGAAGGGCGCGTGGGGGGTGGGGACCTGTGGCTTAAGGAGCTCAGCCCGGGACTTGTTTGGCCCCGCCGGGCTGCAGCGGAGTTCCGATCCTCAGCCTCCAGATCCTACGATCCAGATTTGGCCTGTCAACTAACTCCCTGAGAACAGCCGGCAGCCGTTTCGGAGGGCCAGTCTTCTCTCAAAAGCTGGGCGGGGGTGTGAGGGACGGTTCACTTGTGCCCTAGCTCACCAAAATCGCCCAGGTCGAGGGGGACAATCCCCGAGGCGCCGTGCCATTACAGGCTCCAAAAGGGCAGGAGGGTGGCGCTCCAGCCCAGACTTCGGGACCCAGCCAATCCGGAGTGAGCAGGGACCCCTGCCTTCGGACACATGCTTCTCCCCGAATGGTTCTCATTATGGCATTTTTAAATTTCCCTTTAAAAGAAGAGGGGAAAAGCACAGCCTGCACTTGTTTGGGTTCATTCTGCCTTCACAGCTTTAATGACTCCATTTGTGGAAGCTGTTTAGGAAGCTGGTGGAGAGGCGTTGGAGAAGGATGCCAAGTAGAAGTGCAGCTCAGGCCTGGCAGCAGCCTTTCCCCTCCCTTTCCCCTGGGGGCCATCTGCCTAGGCAGCAGTTTCTCTGATAGGCTCATGACCACCCAACCTCAAGTCAGCCAGAAACCCAGCCTCCTTGCCTTTCCTGCAGATTTCAGACTCCAATTTTGCCTCCTTTCTACGCCCAAACCCTGCTGGTTCCCCAGGATTACTACTGTGGCCGGCCAGTCCCGGGGGGAGGGTTGAGTACTGGTTCACTTGGTCAACCTGCTGTCCAAGCACCTGGGATAGAAGGGCTACAGCTCACCCTGCTTGTTCCCAATGTCCAGGACATCCCATAGACATCGGGATGACTCAGGGAGGGATTTGGGGGCCCAAACCTCATCCTAGCTCTGACAGACAGGAATGGTATAATACCTTTCACATAAGGTTCCATAACCAAACCACGGCAGAAGCACAGGCTCCCAAAGTGTGCCCAACTCTATAAATGAATGTGGCCTTCTAGAATGCTGCCATTTGACCATGTAGGCCAGGGAGTTCAGCTGATGGCCTACATTTGCTAAGACCAGTACTTGTGGTTGGTGTCATTTGTGAGCTTCTACCTGGTCTTGGAGCCTTATTCTCCTGACCCTTGTCAGGCTGTGTTCTGTTGAGCAGGATTCAAACTCCTCAGTCAACTCTCTTTCCCCATTTCTGCTACAAATCCAATCTAAACCAACTGTCAAAGTGATCCAACTCAGGTGGGGCCTCAGCTTCATCCAGCATCCTGAGCCCCCAGGGAAGCTGTCCAGCCTGCTGGTGAGGTTGGAGGGATCAAGGAGCCTGAGGCACTAGCCAAGGAAGGCCCTTGAGCTCCGAGTTCAAACTCCAATTCTACTGAGCTCCAGTGTGACCTTGGGCAACTCCAAATGCCTTTCTCGAGGGCCCCAGCAGTTAGAAACGGGGAACTGTTAGGTCCTATGGAATTCCCCATTGGGTAGGGGAAGGGGTGGGCCAGAGAAGAGGCATTACAGGAGAAATTCCTCCTCTGCAGTGGTACCTCCACTTTTTAATGAGAAAGCCCATTAAGATACTTGAATTTTTCCATTTGTTTAGGCAAGATGGGAGCTTGCTGTGGTGCGGAGGGAGCTTAGGGTAAGGCACCAAGCCACACAAGCAACAGCAGCTCAGACACTAGGAAAACTCCCATTTTAATTGCTCCTTTAAAAGATGATCAAGAGGGCCTTCTCAACTAACCCAGCCAGAGGCCTGGGAAGGGCTGGGTGGGGTGGGGTGGGTTGGACTGGAAGGAGACTCCCAGGACCAGCCAGTGCGTTTGAAGTGGCGTCTCCCAGCCAGTCACTTGCTGGCTGGCATCTTCCCAAGGGTCTGAGGTTCTAGAGGTCTGGTTTTGATTCTTCTATCGTCGAACTTAATGCTTAAAAACAAAAATTCTCTGCACTCTCAAGGAGTTGCCTGTCATAGTCTCAGGAGGCAAGCGGAGCAGAGGGAAGTGCCCGCTGCTTTGGAGCCATCCCTGTAATCATTCCTGCCTCTTCAATAGACATCTCATTGCAGCCAGAAGGAAGTGTGGAAGAAGCCCACTGTAGCTGAAGTTGGGCTAGCTAGCAAAAAGCAGCCCAGCATACTAGTCCAAATTTAGTGTGAAGTGCAGACAAGATGTGGGGAAGGCCTACACACTAGCCTTGCTTTTCCTCATCAGTGAAATGGGATCAGGAGGGAGACACTGGAAAAACCTAAAGAGCATTCTGATAGAAAAAACGCCTCATGCCCGTGGCATTGGGGAAACCAGGCTGTGTGAGAAGAGGCGTGTTCCAGAAGGTAGGTTCCTAAGGGCAGCATATTCTGGGCAAAGGAAGGCTGCAGGCGGACCCCAGCAGCTGGCCCTGCTCCAGGCTGGTGGGCAGGAGGCACCCGCCGTGCTATGTAATGAGCCCAATTCCAACACCGTTTCTGCTCACTCGCAAGAAATCAAAGCTGGGTATTAGAGGCCATTTCTGACTGGGCACTGTTCATGCCCAAATCCATCAAAGCCCTGGGCCTGGGGTTTCTTCCGGGATAGATGGGGGCTGAATGCTTTGTTCAGCAGAAAAAGCAGGCCATCTCCAGCATTCCTGGCCCAGCCCACCCACCCAGAGAACGCCAGGTTCACCGGTCCTATTTTCCTCCAGATGGAGTCCCAACCCCAGCAACTTTGGTATCTATTCCCGAACCCACTACCCTGCTGATAAATATATACATATATGTTTCCCAATTTGCAGCCTGACCCATGTGCAGTTTCCAAACAGACTTCACTCCACCCTTCAATCACCCCACACAGCCTTAGACAGAAACTAACACCCAATCCAGCACCTCCCGCATCTGACTGCACCCTTTAAAACAAGGCTGGTCATTTAGCTTGCCTCCCCCTTCCCCATCATTACCTTCCAACTTCAAAACACTGCTTTAAATACCCGAGTCTGCAAAATCATAATTAACTCGGATCAAATGATTGAGTGTTGTAACTTTACAGCACAAGGCTTGGGGGAAAAAATAAAAAGTGTGGGGGGTGCTAAAAGCAAGCTCTAGCCATGGGAATCATTAATTCCAGAGGAGAGGCCTTTAGCGCTTTATGAGAGGTGGAGAGGAGGGGAGGGCAGAAGTCAGCATCGTTGAGGAAGGTGGGATGGGAAAAGCCGAAAGTGCTAGTTTTCTTGGCCCATTCTAAGCCTTTGCTTAGGGGAGGCCTTTGTACAGGATGCCCCCCCACCATTCCTCCCCACCCAACCTCGGGAGTCAAGGCACCCTGCTGGCAGTTCACCTGCTTGGGTACCGGAGAAGCTAGCGCGAGTGTGTACTTTTCCTTCCAAGGAAGACGCAGCCCACTTTGCAACGCCCAGCAGAGACAGCAAGACACTTCCACGTTCGCGGCGGGAGAGGAGGATTAGGGGACTTTATAAACTTAGAAATCCACCAAACCCTATTAGGGCATCTTGCTGCGTCCAGGTGCGGTTTAGAGGCAAGCTCACCTGAGAATGCCAATAACCCACTTAAAATTGGGGGAAAGTCAGCAAGGGATATTACGTCCCTTCACTCTCTGCCAACACTCACTCAGAAACAATCCACCAACCACGAAACCCTTCCAAACCCTACCGCGCCGCACCTCCTGAGACCTGGGTGTGCAGGACTCGGCCCCTCCCCCTTCAAAGGCTAAAGCCTTCGGGCCTGTCTCCCCAAAGGTGGAGGGGAACAAGCGCTTCCAGGGCCCCGCAGTCTCCTGCTCGCTCCCTCTGACCCGCAGAATGCTGCGCGTGCTGCCCGTGGGAGCCCGCGGGAGCCGGGACTCTGACTTAAGTTGAAGGCGAACGGCAGAGAACAAACATTCGGCCCAGGAAGCGACAGCTTTTCGGTGGCAATCGGGGGTCACCTGGAAGTAAATCAGACCCCATTCTATGGGCAAGCAACTAGCCCTTGGAGGCAGGAGCAGGGAGTTTCGGGCTTACGTGGCACCCCAGGTGGCAACGCGTCGCCCCCTCTCCCGGGCACCGAAGCTGTTTTTTTAACTTGGGTGCGTCCACCGCGTCTCCGGAGCGCAGCGACTCCCCAAGAACCACCCGAACTTGCGGTTAGAGGCTGGGACTCGCCAAATCCGCATCCCTGCGTCCCACTCCCTCTTCATCTTACCTGCTAGGCTCAGTGTCGGGTCCCAGCAGAACAGCAGCGCCAGCAGCAGCGCGCCCCGCGTCTCGGTCCGGGCCCTCATGCTCCTGTCGCCCGGCCCGGGCGCCTCTCCCTCGGGGCTCTTTCCCGGGCCCCAGCCTCGCCGCCTTCGCCTTCGCCGCCGCCTCGCCGTCCTCGCAGGCGCCCGGCAGCGCCAGCCCGTGCCCTCTGTGGGCGCAGCGGCAGCCACGCTGCGCCGGGAAACCGCCCGGCTGCACGGAGCGCTCCGGGAGTCGGACGCTGCTAGGGATCCGGGCGCTTCTGCGCCCTTTCCGCGATCTCCCGCGGCGAGCGCGCTCCGCGCCCTGCTCCGAAGTTGCGCGAACCAGAAGAGTGCGCTCAGCGGCGCTCGCAGCGGCCGCGCCGCGAAGTCTGGCCGAGTGGGGTGCGCGCTCCTCTCCGCGCCCAGCCGCTCCCAGCGGCTCCTCGCCCTCCCTGCCGCCGGCCACAATGCCCAGCGCCGCCGCGCGCTCGTCCTAGAGTCAGCGGGCCGGGGCGGGGCCTCACGTGCTATGGGGCGGGGCATGGAAGACGGGGGCGGGGCCACGGGGCCCTGCGAGGGGGTACCCCACCGCTGTGCAGGCGCGGCCGAGTTGGGGCCTATCAGAGGGGATCCTCGAAGAACGTAGTCTCCAGAGCACCGAAAAATCAGTCCGCTGAGAAGCGGAGTTCACCGAATCTTCTTCCCAAAAATAAAGAAAATAAACTCTCGTGCCTTTCTTAGCTCAGGTATAAGTCAGCTTTCGCTTTTGATTCCATTTCAAAGGAGGTACGGGAGTTTTAAGAAAAATCTCAAAACACCCAAATCCTGGTGGAGCTGGGGATGTAGGTGAGGAGTTACAGTTGGGGGTATTTGGGCCTGAGTTAGGATCATGATTGGTTCTACTCGTCTGCACGACCTAGGATAGAACTCTTTACATGGGATCCGGAAGGATGGCTCTTCTGAGGATGTGGTGAACCAGCCAAGTGTGTCGGGAGGGGCCTTTGGCTCAGTGTAAACTTGGTTCTGCTCCTTAGGCGTGTGACCTTGAAGAAGCTGTTGAGCTGTGTCCACCACTGTCATCTGTGAAATGGGGAAGAGTGATGTTAAAGGTCTCATAAAGGAGCAAGGAGCAGATTGGAAGAAAGGAAAGGAAAGTATGGGGTATAAACGGTGGGCCCTGTCCCCAAGATTCTTGTGGGAAGTCCTGATCACCCAAGGGGGTGGGGGGCACAAGTCTATGTGGCCAGATGAGGCTTGGAGGAGGCCTGTGCATCAGCTGACATGAACAGCCCTTCAGCAAAGTCCTCCATGAATGGGCATCATTTCAGCTAATTCCTCAACTCTCTGGGGTAAGTGCCATAGACAGTCGCTTTACAGAGTAGAGACTGAGACACAGAGAGGCAGAGCCATTTGTCCAGGATGACACCGCCAGCTCTGAGTGAGGGAATGAAGGGGATAAGGGAGAGGGGGTTGGAAAAGCCCCATAGCTGAGCATGATGGTGCATACCTTTAATCCCAGCATTCAGGAGGCAGAAGCAGGAGGATGTCTGTGAGTTTCCAGACCAGATACCAAGGGTCTCCCTGCTACCCCTTAACCCAGATCATCTGGCCACACATAAGCTCTTCCTCTTTGCAGGTCTGGAACATTCCTCAGATGTGGAGGCAGCGCGCTTCTTCATGAAGAGGGCAGCCTAGGCAGGCTCTGAAGTTGGTAGGAGGGAGAGAGGTGTGTGGGGTGGTAGTGGTGAGGACGTCAGAAGAGCCAAGTGTTCCCAA
This sequence comes from Arvicola amphibius, assembly GCF_903992535.2. NCBI lineage: Eukaryota > Metazoa > Chordata > Mammalia > Rodentia > Cricetidae > Arvicola > Arvicola amphibius. The sequence continues at coordinate 102,823,533 of NC_052055.2, forward strand.
GATTGGAGAAGAAAGGGTTGGGGAGGCAGAGTTGCTGGCTAGAAGGTTGGTAGTGTGAGGGTAAAGGCAGGGAAGCAAGAAGACCCATCCTAGCCATGCCATCGTTCCCTGACAGAGGGGCGGGCAATGAAAGCAGGACTTCCGGACACCCCTCTCTCCCAGCTCCACATACTGAAGACTGGAGATCCACAGAGGCAGTGGATGGAAGCAACACCCTGCATCGTGGCTGTCCAGGAGGGTGGATACGGGTGGAGTGAACTCCCGAGGCAGGACTTTGGTTTCTGCGGGCAAAGGTAAATGGGTTATTTTTAGCCTGACCTGGAACAGCATGAGCAAGGGTAGTGGCTGATCACACCCAGCCATCTCCACCCATTCCAGACCGCAAATGCATAGCCCTACACACCCCTGCAAAGTTACACATACCTGCAAAGGAATATACAAGTAAATATACAACAGGGACACACAGGTGCAAGAGGCTCTTTCCTGAAACACCCTGTGTGCAAATAAACATACACCTAGAAAAACACCCATGGACCAAAACCCATGGGGCTAAAAACCCCAAACACACCTCCAAGCACACACATAGACATCTGACTGGAAAGACAAACAGGTATTTTGGATATTTAAAGACTGCCAGGAAACACTGTGGGTGCATGGATAACAAGACTCACATCTCATGCTCAGACGCTAGACACAGGCACAAGGCCCTAGGCCTGAGAACTCAACAGAAGCTGCAGGTCATTCTCCCTCAGTGGGGTATGAGAGACTTTGTGCTGGGCAGAAGGGATAAGAAGCATTTTTCCTCCCTTCTACCCAGCCCGTTCCACCCTTAAGTCTGGAATCTCTCTCTGCTTTAAAAAAGCAGAATCACAGTCGGGCGGTGGTGGCGCACGCCTTTAATCCTAGCACTCGGGAGGCAGAGGCAGGTGGATCTCTGAGTTCGAGGCCAGCCTGGTCTATAAGAGCTAGTTCCAGGACAGGCTCTAGAAACTACAGGGAAACCCCGTCTCGAAAAACAAACAAACAAACAAAAAGCAGAATCACTTTATTCTAATTAACTCACAAATGAAAACATCACACAGCTAGGGGCAGCCATACTAACCCTTGCCGGGTCAATTCCATGCTCTTCCATCTCAGTGAACATCTCTGCGTACCTAGAATGACCATTCTGAGGCCATGGAGCTTCCTTAGGGTTCTGCACGCGCTCGGTCAATCACAGCTTTTATTCACTTGTCCGAGAGAGAGAGAGAGAGAGAGAGAGAGAGAGAGAGAGAGAATCTATAACAGAGTTGGAACTAGATAAAAATTAGATTTATAGGGGCTGGAGAGGTGGCTCAGAGGTTAAGAGCACTGACTTCCAGAGGTCCTGAGTTCAATTCCCAGCATCCACATGGTGGCTCACAGCCATCTGTGACGGCTGCCATCCGTCTTTCCTCATCATCCAGTTTCTCCAATCTTAACATCTGCTCACAGACGTCTGTCTCTCTGGATTCAGGGTCAGCCCTTTCAGGGTCTCCCATAACTCCCCTGGGCCCCTTCCTGTGTTAAATCTCAGGAAGATGCCTTTCCCAGTCACCTGCAGCTAGGGGACCCTGATCCCCCCCCTCCGCCTCTCCCCCTTCCCTCCAGTCTAGCCCAGGCAACGTCATCTTTGGCCCTCAACAGGGAATGGCCACTTCCCTCCCATGTGCAAGGTAACACAGTGGAGTAGGTGTACAGACCTTTCCAGGTGTGTTCCCAAACCCTGTGCCATGACACTCAATCAAGGGGAGCTGCTTTTAGTTGAGAAAAACGAGGGCACTGAATTGTCAAAGTTGGCCTCTTTTGAGGGGGAGGGGTTCAAGACAGGGTTTCTCTGTGTAGCTTTAGAGCTCCTCCTGGAAGTCGCTCTGTAGACCAGGCTGGCCTTGAACTCACAGAGATCCATCTCTGCTCCCTCCCAAGTGCTGGGATTAAAGACTGCAGTACCACGCTTAGCAGCCTCTGTTTTTATTTGTGATAAAATGCTTCCATCAATGATGCTTCCTGCACACAGTAGGATGCATTATGAGGCGGCAAGACAGAAGAGAGGTTATTGATCCAAGGCCTACAATAGCTATGAGAAGGAACCCCAAGGCTCCATCTCCATATTTAGGAGGCAAGGGGCCCAGGGTCTGAGGCTGGAGGCAGGGCAGTCTGTCTTTGTAGGGGCGCACTGCTTTAAAAACCTGGGCCAGTGTTGAACCTTAATGAAGGCTGCAGATGCTTCCGGAACCACTCTCAAATCTTCCAAACAGGATAGCATGCAGGACTGGAAGGTGGAGCCAAGCTGATGGATGTAGCCCCAGACCCCCCGCTGTTCTTCTTACCTGCTGGGAGATCTCTCGGCCACTTAGTTGCCCTTTCTGGGCATCAGTGCCTTCCGTTGTAAAAGGAAAATAATCACCACTTCTCAAGACTAAAAGGAATATGCATACATCCTCTAATCTAGCTGAATAACAGCTACCTATTTCATAACAATTATGATTTGAAAGCAGCCTTTGGGGCTCCCTGCGACAGCGGCTGGCAGCTTGTGCGTGGCGTCTCTAGCCCTGGCTATGCTCGCAGATACCACCAGGCGGCGCACTGCAGCCTCATCCTCCTCAGCGCAACTGCAGGCTCAGGAAGCAAGGCAGAGAACTGTGGAACCGTCCCCCAGTCCATCCTTCTGGGACCCTCCCAGGAGAGATTTCTGTTCACTGAGGGAGTCGGAGGTAGGCTTTCAGAAGGATCGGTATGCGGGTTCTCTATTGGGGAGATTTGAGAGTTACTTTCCCACAGCCGTTCCTGATTAGTCCGGGGCAGAAGGATCTCTAGACATTTGTCAGCTGCAGAAGGGAGACATCTGTGATAGAAGTCCTTCAATGTGTAATGGTATCGGTTTAGCCAATGCTGAGACTGGCCTAAGTCCTTCACATGCTAACCACATACATGATAGGTGCTGTTGGGGCCCTACTCACAAGTGAAGGCAATGAGACCCTGGTAGCAGGACAATGGAGAGTCCCACCCTGACACAGTGGATCTCGATCGGGCTCTTCCCTTTTAAAAAACTGAAATGTGATCTGGTGATGGCGATGGTGGCGGCATACCTTTTTAATCCCAGCACTCGGGAGATAAAAGGCGGCGGATCTCTAATTTTAAGGGCAGTCTGGTTTACAGAGCAAGTTCCAGGACAGCCAGAGAAGCCCTGTTTTGAAGAGGAAAGAAAAAAAAAATGAGAGGAGAGGGGCAGAGAGATGACCATGCCAGTAAAGGGCTTGATGCAAAACCAGGAAGGCCCGCGTTCAGATCCAGAACACCCAGTAAAGAGCAGGGCTCAGTGAGTGCTGTATTCCCTGTGCTGAGAAGGAGGGCACTGGGTGGGGGGGGGGAAGTCCCTGGAACTCACTGTCCAGACAGTGTGCATACAGGTGATCTCCGGATTCAGGGAGAGTCCCTCTCTCAAAACGTAAGGTGGAGGGTGATTAAAGACGACAATGTTGACCTCTGGCTTCCACATTCATGCACACACATGTACACACACAGAAACACATATACCATGCACCACACGCACACGCACGCACACACACACACACACACACACACACACACACACACACGGCTGGGGAAATGACTCTTTGGGTTAAGTCATTTGCAGCCATACCTGATAACCTGAGTTCACTCCCAGGATCCCACAGGGTGGGAAGAGAAAACTGACTCCCAAAATTTGCCCTTAGCCACTGAGCTGTCTCTAATTTTCTTTTATTTTGAGACTGGGCCTCTGGTAGCCCAAGCTGGCTGTGAACTCCTGATCCTCCTGCTATTACCCGCTAATTGCTGGGGTTACAGGCAAGTGCCACCAAGCTGGGCCTCACAATCCTTTTCCTGCCAATTTATGAAAGTAAATGATATTTTAGTGAAGGTTTGATTTGCAGAAATTTTTAAAGTACAATGCAGAATGTTTCCCCACATCCCTTAGGCAGTTCCCGTTATCATCTCTGACATCATTGGTTTCAAGTCATTAGGATGATCTAGAGTTAATGCAAGTTACCTTGACTTGGGCCTTATACCCCTCATTCTGTGTTGGGGTCCCATTCCGGGACCCATTCCATTGTGACGCCTTAGCGCCCTGTTGGCTGTGGCCGTTTCTCAGCAACCTCACCCTTATTCCAATGACCCTGACAGCTGAGGATAATTGGGTATTTTGGAAGATGTCTCCCACATGGGATTTGCCCATCTTGGCCTTCACAATCATCTCCCACAGGGGGTTCTGATTTTTCCTATCCACAGCACATCAGCTTGTATAGTGGCCACTGGTCAAGGGCAAGCACGCCTTGACATGGCCTGAGCAGGTTCATTGTCCTAAAGCTGGGGTGCTGGCAGGTCCCCCAAGGGGTAAAAAAAAATGGAGCCATAAGCATAGCAAAGGGATAAGGAGGGATTGCAGGTGTTAACTCGCAGGGACAACGGCCCTGGGGCAGGGAAGTGAGAGGTGAGACAGGTCAGGAAGCTGAATGACCAGACATCGGAAGGGGCAGTCCCAGCTAGGGTTAGCCCCGTGAGCTAGAGCTGAGATCTGACTATGGAGATAGCAGGACTCACAGTTGCTGACTAACACAGAAGGCCTCATGGGTGTGTGCCAGGAGCATCTCGGGGTTGTGTGTCACAGGGGTCTGAAGAGGGGTGGACGGTGAGGAGGTGTCCACTGAGGGCTGCTGGAGCAAGAGGATCTGTCCCAAGGCTACAGGAAGTGTACCGGGGGAAGAAGAGGTCTCTGGACTTTGTGCCATAGCTTTGGGGACCTGGAGTCAGGAAGATAAAGGGTGAGACGATGAGGGGGTGTGGGCTGGGGAGAAGTGGAGAACTGGGGTTCAAACGCTGTGAGCTCAAAGTCTCTGTGGACTCCCCAGCACATGACTGTGGGCATAGCACTGACTGGTATGCTCAAAAGTGGTCATTATTTTAAAAATAAGGACACTGGCTAACACACGTGTTGATAGCTTCAGCCCTCACAGCCAGGAACACCACATGGATTAGCTGTCGATAGCTGTGATAACCTAGAGGAGGGAGCCATGGTCATTCTCACTTTGAAAACAGAAGAACTGAGACTTGGACGACCCCACTTAGCTGGGACAGAGGCAGGCTCAAAGCCAAGCAGCTCGCTCCAGAGTCCATGAAGCCAACAAGCATGGCACTCTGGGCCCCTTGATCCCTGACACAATCTGATAGATTAGGCCAAGCTTTCCTCCTGGCCGTCTAGGTTGTTCTCGGAGGGAGACGTTAGCTGTGAGTATATCAACATGGAAACCGAGGAGCTGGAAGACGGCCCAGTGGGTAAAGTGTTTGAGAACAACAGAGCATGAGGACCTGAATTGTTGTATATCCCAAGAACACAGGTGCAGCACCCAGATGAAGTCTGCGTCTGTAATCTCTGCACTTCCTGTGGCAAGATGAAGGCAGAAGTAACAGGAGGATTCATGACAATCGAGCTGGCCCAGCTCGCTGTGTGTGTATGTAATAGTAGACAGCTTGAGGCTCTGCCTCAAACAAGCTGGGGAGTGAGGTTTTCCTCTAACTCTACACACACCACACACACGCAAACACACACAAGAGAGAGAGAGAGAGAGAGAGAGAGAGAGAGAGAGAGAGAAAGAGCGCGCCTGGCCTTGAACTCAGAGGTCCGCCTGCCTCTGCCTCCTGAGAACTGAAGTTAAAGACATGCACCACTATATCTAGCAAAGAGAAAATTTCTTATGCTCATGGTTAAGAGCACTACTGTAAGGCCCCACTTTCAGTTCCCCAAAGCCACATTAGGCAGCTCAGCACTGCTTGTATTCCAGTTTCAGGTGACCAAACGCCCTCTTCTGGCCACTGTGGACATTGCATCCACATGGAGCACATACAAATAAGCAGGCACATACACATAATAATAAAAATAATTTTTTTAAATAAAGGAAAATAAAATTCCCAAAGGGAAAGGACTTATCTGAGGTCTCCTCTAGGGACAGACTGTGTTCTCATAACCAGCCCATTCCACCAGCTTCTCCTAAGTCATGAATGGGAGTCTGTATACAGAGGTCAAAAGGAGAGAACACGTATTACCACCCGTGGGGAGAAAAAAGACAATAGTCTTTTTTCTGCTTTCTCATAGTTGACTGTTGAGACATTCCAGTTTCAATGCATTCAGGTGAACATTGAGATACCTTATTTAATAAAAACATTTAGAGTCGTATTCTATATTTATCTTGAAAAATAATACAGCTCTTGGCACATACAACATCCTTTTGCTTTGCCGAACATGTCCATTCCAGTATTGCTTGTATGACGCCTCCAATATTGTTCATGCAATAATAGACAGTTTATCAAATTAAATACAGTAACTCTTCTTCTCAGAGAGGGCAAGACAACATAAATAACCCACTCCATGAGGCTCGTATTTAAATCAGCTTCTTTATAAAGCACAGCTTTCTTGGAGAACTGTGATTCTATATGGCTTGCACTGAGGCAGAAGGACAGTCACCCAAGTTATAGCTGTCACTTCAGCTAAAAGCAAGAGACAATTCAGGAGGAATTTGGAAGACAGACAACCTTCTCTGTCATGTTTCTTGCGGTCCTGTGTTTTTAGTACTGCTGTCGGGCTCTCTTGAAGACTGAGCCAGCACTGAAGATAACGGACTGTCATTTTCAGGACAAATGCCAGACACGTCCTCCAGCGGGAACCAATCCGAGCTGATTCACATGCGCTTTCTGGAAGGGCAGGAGGAAGAAGGGCCTCCCGCAGGAACGGTCCCTAGGGATGTGCTGCTGGCAACCGAGACCATTTGCCTTCTCGCTTTGCTAAAGCATACATTGAAAAGCCTCACTATGATAGGTAAACAGTTTAGTGACTTTAAGTACATTTTAGAGGAGATAAATTATGCCAGAGAGAGAGAAGGGGAGACACAGTGAAACCCCTCTGTTTTGAATTCTAACCCTAGCGAAGCTCTCTCCTCTATTGTCAGGGATCTGTTCTCACTGCAAGTGATGTACACGATGCATCTACTTCTGAATATTTTAAATGTCCCTTGGTTTTTTCTCATTCCCTACGAATCTCTTCCACCCTGGACTGTGAACTGGGCCCTGTCTAGCTTTTGTCAGCCGTGGCTGTGGATGGGCTGTTCCAACCGCTCTGTTGGTTGGCCCGTTTAAGCGGGATTGCACTGTCGTTCTCTGTGTCTGTTCAGAGATGTGTGCTCTCTCTGAGCATGGCTAAGATTTCCAGGGTTTACTGATTTCTTCGAATTGGCAAGTTGTGTGCTATGATATTTTCAGCAAGGAAAAACTTGAGCTACAAATAAAAGGAGCTATAAAGAATTTCCAGGGGCTACTGCCCAGAGACAGCCCCATCACTCAAGGGCACGTGTGGAAGTTAAGACCTAGAAAGACTGGCTCAGTGGCTAGGAGCACTGGCTGCTCTTTCTAAGGACCCAGGTTCAATTTCCAGCACCTACAAGACAGCTCTCAACCTTCTGTAACTCCAGTTCCTGGGAATCTGGCGCCCTCTTCTGGCCGCCACAGGCACCAGTTATGCACATGGTACACTTGGAGGCAAAACACCTGTACATGTAAAATAAAATAATCAAAAACAAACAAAAGACCCAGAGAGATACTGCTGGGTATGGATGCTCCCTGAACCAGGGAATACTGAGGGTGGAGAAGGCCAAGGCCAAAGAGGGGTCAAAGAACCATTACAACTAGGTTCTGCTCTCTCTTGTCAGGGTAGGGTTGCCTCTTTTTTTTTCCTCTTAAAAAAAGAGATTGAGGTGTGACTTATACACGTGGAAATACAGATCTTAAATGTGAGGTTCTGTGGAATCTGGACAAATGCCTAGGACCAGGAACCCATTTAGGCACTCCACCCTCTCAGAGAACCCCGAACCCTTCCTGGACACACTCAAGAGCTCTGGAAGACTGCAGGTGAGCCTGGCCTGACCCCCCGATGTCACTTAAACGGAATCAGTGTGTCCTCCATGTGCAGCCTCCTTCTCAAAGCCTTGTGACACGTTCACCTAGCTTGTTGCCCCACACCGGAATTTCGTGTTCTTTTATTTCCCTGTCGTATTAATTACTTGAGTGTGCCACGTTTTTGTTTTCTTGTTCTTTTAGCTGTAGATGTTTGGCTTGTTTCCCATTTTAGTGTAGCATGAACAAAGCCTCGGCGAGTATTCTTGAGCAAATATGGTTCTTTTTCTGGCCGTATGTTCTCATTTCTCTGCAGTGAAAACCTATGGGGAGAACAGCTGGGTCATCTGGTGAGGATATATTTAGCTTTCTAGAAAGCCTGCCCAGGGGCTGGAGGGGTGGCTCAGCAGGGAAGAGCATTTGCTGACCTTGCAGAGGACCTGGGTTCGGTTCCCAGCGTTCACAGTGAGCAGTCACAACCACTCTAGATCCAGGGGCTCCAGCACCCTCTTCTCTCCTCCACGGGCACCCGCACACATGTGGCTTACATTCACATAACCTAATTTATTTTTTAAAGTTTATTTTTATATGTAAGAGTGTTTTGTCTGCATCTGTATCTGTGTACCGAGTGTTTGCCTGTGGAGTCATAAGAGGGAGTCAGATCCCCTAGAACTGCAGTTACAGATGGTTATGAGCTACCATGTGGGTGCTGGGAATTAATCCTATGTCTTCTAACCACTGAACCATCCTTCCAGACCCTACATAGATTTTTTTTTTTTTTTTTTTGTTTTTCGAGACAGGGTTTCCCTGTAGTTTCTAGAGCCTGTCCTGGATCTAGCTCTTGTAGACCAGGCTGGTCTCGAACTCAGAGATCCGCCTGCCTCTGCCTCCCGAGTGCTGGGATTAAAGGCGTGCGCCACCACCGCCCGGCCCCTACATAGATTTTTAAAAATAAAATAAAATTGGTAGAACTTTTTTTAAAATGTCATTGCCACTTTATAGCCCTATCATCAGTGTGTGAGGGCCCAGCTGCTCTACACCCTGGCCAACGTTTGATATGCTCAGCCATCCTTCTGTGTTAGCCAGGAAGTGATGTCATCTTTAGTTCCTACGTCCCTAGTAGCTGCTGAGTTGATACTAGGCACTGGGCACATGTCTGTGTTCTTCTCAGCCGTTTGACAATACTGTTCTAACGGAAAAGGTCTGTTGGAATAGCTTGCCTCATTTTTATTGGGTTTTATCTTACTGATTTGCAGTTCCATAAACATCCTGTGTACGCACACAATCTGTGTCAGCTAGAGGTGACAGGAGCCTTCTCCCGAGTCTGCACTCTATCTTTCCCTTTCTTTCTTTCTCTTCTTAATTTTATTTATTTGGTGTTGTTTTCAAGACAGGGTTTCTCTGTGTAACCCTGGATATCCTGGAACTCCCATGATAGATCAGGGTGGCGTCGAACTCAGGGATCCCCCTGCCTCTGCCTCCTGAGTGTTGTTGGGATTAAAGGTGTGCACCACCACCACTGGCTCTGTCTTCCCATTTCTTAACAGTGTCTTTCAGAGGGCCAATGGGTTTTTTTTTGTTGTTGTTGTTTTAAGACGGTATCATAGAGCCCAGGCTAGGCTTGAACTCCCCCATCCTCCTGACTCCACCCACCCTTCCCTACTTCTAATTTTTAAAGTTTGGTAAAGATCAGTTCTTCATGCTTCTTTTTTGATCATGGTTGTATGTGACTCCTGTGTTCTCTTCCTGAAGCTTTCAGATAATTAGCCTTCCGTTTAAGCGTGTGATGCAGTCCTAATTGTCCTTCATGGACAGGGAAAGGTGGGACTGATTAGGGTTTCTCTTGCTGCAACAAAAAGTTATGAAAAAAAGCAAGTTGGAGATGGAAGGGTTTACTTCGCTTACACTTCCAGATCATAGTCTTTCATTGGAGGATTCAGGGTAGGAACTCAAACAGGGCAGGAACTTGGAGGCAGGAGCTGATGCAGAGGCCGAGGAGGGGAGCTGCTTACTGGCTTGTTCCTCAAGACATGCTCAATCTGCTTTCTTATAGAACCCAGGACCAACGGCTCAGAATGGCACCACCCGCAATGGACTGGACCCTCCCCCATTGATCACTAATCGAGAAACTGCCTTATAGCTGGATCTCATGGAAGCATTTCCTCAGCTGAGGCTCCTTCCTCTCTGATGACTAGCTGCTGTCACGTTGACACAAAACCAGTCGGTACAGTGGCCTTTTCCCCACAGGATTAATCAGGGGCTCCAGCACCGTCTTTTGGAAAGGTTTTCCTTCCCCAGTGAGTTTCTGTGGATGCTTTGGTCAGAACCAGTGGGCTGTGCTCTATTCTGGACTCCCAAGGGTGGTGCCTAACCCCACCTAATACCACATGTAATGTGTTATGGTAGACTATAATTTCTAATTAGATTTATTTCTTTGTCTCTTTGTTTACCGCGGAGGTACATGTGCTATGACGTATGTGTGGAAGGCAGAGGACAGCTTGTGGGAGTTGGTTCTCTTCTTCTACCTTGTAGGCCCTGGGGATCAAATCAGGTCTTCAGGTTTGGTGACAAGTGCCATCTTGTTGGCTCGGCAGAGGTTTAGAGTCCATCTTCAGGTCTCTTGCCCTGTTTGCAGCTCTCAATATTATTTCAGCATTCTGAATTTCTATCTGTCTCGGAGTGAGCTTGCAAAGTTTTTACAGTGAAAACAAATCTTAATACGAACGGAATGTGCACTTGTCTATAAAACGTCAAAATCATTGCCAAGTATATAAATTACATGGCCAGCGACAAGATGATAATCCCCCAACTTAATTATTTTTTCTGATGCTAAAAAGGCAAGGCAATTGCTATGATGTTTGTATACAAGGCAAACTATATAAGGAATTTCCACAATGTGTCAAAGAAACAACAGTGTCCGAAGCTTTGATATCATGTAACAAAATAGGAATGACTCATGAACGCAAAACACTAATTTGTCTATTTACTGTGTGTCTCCCAACTCAGGCACCTGCGCTACAGTCTATGTCTGTAGGTCAGAGGGCAATTGTCAGGAGCTAGGAGATTCCCCGTCCACCCTGTGGGTCCCAGGGATGGACACCAGGCTTCAAGCTTGGCAGCAAGTGTCTCTGACTGCCAAGTCATCTTTCCAGCCCTCAAACATGCAACTCTTACGTCCTAATATGTCTCTAGTCATGAAGAAAAATGTGACTTCCCTAAGACATTCAGTCACAATACGTATGCATTTTACATGCCATGATTTTACTTATTATTGCCATGATGACAGGGGACGCGGGTGGAGGTCAGAGGGCAACTTTGAGAGTAGGTTCTCTCTGTCCACATTTTATGTGGATTCCGGATAGGAAATTCAGGTTACCTGGCTTGCACAGCCATCATTTTTACTGGCTGAGCCATCTTACCAGCTCACATGTGCTATTTTAACCCGCATCTAAGCAAAACAGGATTCATGATGCAGTTTGTGTCCCTCAAGATCCTTTCCCGTGACCATCAGGGTTTATCATTTATTAACACAGAACATCTAAAATCACATGTGGAGGCCCCCAGAAGACTTGGAGATGTCATCTGCCTTTCTGCCCTGTAGGGTCATGGGGCTGGTCTCAAGACTCTCATTCACTGTCAAGTCAGTAATCCCATGACCAGAGGAAGGGAGGGTCTGTCTCTCAGTGAGGAACTCTGAGATATGGCTTCATTCCATGTTGGGTCCAGCGAAGCAGACAGAGGGGCTGGGACAAGCCAGCCTCCAGGAGGGAAGACAGCATCTGCCAGCAAAGCTGTGACGTAGAAGGTCTGCTCTGGGAGATGCACACACACCCAGAGCCAGGCGAGCTCTGAGCTGCTGCAGGGCCTGTACCTGGGCTATGTCTTGATAAATCCTTAGACACAGTGCACTGAAAGGCACCAGGCTTTTACAAATGGGTTATGTCCTGAGGTACTGGGGTTCTGGCTGCTTACTACCCCCATAGCTAACCTCCAAGTCTCTGGCCAGCATCAGGTCTCTGCTTAATCCCAGGCCAACATCAGAGGACCTTTGTCTCTTTTCCAAACAGGAACTTTGTTCATTTCCTAGACTGGGATCCATGGACCTGTTTCTCTTCTTGGCGCACCTCTTGAACCTTCGGAGGGTCAATTGAGAGTTTCAGTGAACGACTTCAATTGGCACCCCCAAATGCTATTCCACACAATCACACAGGGAGCTGAGGTTGCAGGAAAAAAAATGGGATGCCAGCTGTTCCTCGGAGCCCAGAAACATTAATATTAATATTATTAACAAAAGAACGTGGGGGCTCCAACATTACATATTAGCATCCAGTCTCCCAAACACAAACAGTATCTTTCTCCACTTCCTTAATATTTCTCAGGGTTGCTTTATCACTTGGGGCAGAGATTTTTTTATTACACTTATTAATGTATTTTTAATGTTTTTGCTAGTAAAGTGTTTTAAATCTCATGTCCTAATTGCGTGTGGAATACAATTAATTTTATCTATTCATCTTGTATACCCTTCAGCTGACAGCGGCAGCTAACTAGTGCTGGTCACTTTGTTCTCAAGAGCTTGGAATTTCAGACAACCACAGCCACATCCAGCTCGGCTCCAAGGACTGACTGAGCAAGGCACCCAGGGACCTGGGAGAAGACAAACATAGAGACGCATCCAAAAGCTGGGATCTGGTGGACTGCGCCCTCTGATGGAGGAGCCTCAGCACCTTAGAAGCTCTGAGTATATTATATACAGGTGGATGGGGAGGTGGGGTTACTGCATACAACTGAATGAGGAGGCGGATAACAAGGAGGCAGATTTCCGCCAGTCTCGGTAGGAGCCATCCTGGCGCAGTTAACATCTGGGGTAGAAAGCTATGGTGGATATTTTTTGCATACACTGTTACCGCTTGCACTTGGACCAGAAGACTTTCATCTGGGAAAGGCTTTGTCATTCCGGCACTGGGGTGTACGTCAACAACACACATTCAGTCAGGACTTCACTGATGTCTACACCAGACACACACCATTGATTGCCTTTGAATTAAATAAAGCATCTTTCCGTTTCTCTCTGATAGTCTGGCAGGGTATTTATTTTTCTTGCCTTATTGCACCGTCTAAAACCACTAGTACAACACTGGACAGAAGCACCAACAACGGACATCTTTCACATGCTCTAGCTCCAAGGTGGGCGGTATTCATTATGTTTGCATGTCTCTGATGTTTATACTGAAGTCTTGTCTCCAAGGTGATGATATTAGAAGGCCCTGCAGGTGATTAGAAGGTAACAGCCTTATGACAAGGTCACCAGGGCTCTGCCCTCCTGAGAATTATCCTGAGATGGCCGTCATCTCTCTCTCTCCTACCAAGTGAGGGCAATGTTATCATTTCCACTAGAGGAGGTTGGTACAAAAAATGTCAGCAAGCCCCGCCCAGACATTGCATGAGACCTTGAACTCCCCAGCCTCCAGAGCGATAAGATACATACTTCTATTATTTATAATCTAGCCAGACCTCAGTACTTTGTGATACAACAGCTTTATACTATGAAAAAAAATTCCACAAAGATGTGTTTTCTTCAAAAAAACGTACAGTTGTGGGTTTAACATTTGGGTCGGTGATTCTTTCTTAGTTATTGTTTTTAATTTTTTTGAGACAAGGTTTCTCTGTGTGACCCTGATATAGACCAGGCTGGCCTTGAACTCATGGACATCTGCCTGCCTCTGCCTCCCAAGTGCTGGGATTAAAGGTGTGTGCCGCCACCACCACCTGGCTTGTTTTAAGTTTTTATGTGTATTAGTCTTTTGCCTGCATGTATATATGTGCATCATGTATGTGTCTGGTGCCTGAGGAGACCAGAAGAGGGTGTCAGGTTCCCTAGAACTGGAGTTACAGATGATTATAAACCATCATGTGGGTGATGGTAATTAAAGCCTGGTCTTCTGGAAGAGTAGCAGGTATTCTTAACCTCTGAGCCATCTCTCCAACCTTTGAGTTACTCTTTTGAACATTATACAAGGTTCCAAGTTATGGATCTCTTTGCCCCGCCTTCCTCTTTTTTTTTGTTTTTTGAGACAAGGTTTCTCCGTGTAACAGCCCTGGTTGTCCTGGAACTCGCTCTGTAGATCAGGCTGGCCTCGAACTCACAGAGCTTCTCCTGCCTCTACCTCCTGAGTGCTGGGATTAAAGGCGTGTGCCACCACCTCCTGGTGCCCTCCTCCTTCCTGGTATCTCTCTCCTCTTCTTCTTTCTCTCTCTCTCTTCCTCAGCATCTTCTTCTTTTTCCTCCTTTTTTGTTTTGGAATATCCAATCATCCTGGCACAATTTGTGAAATAGACCATTTTATACTCCTGACTTGTCCTTTTGTCCAGGTTACAAGTTTGCTGTGCGCCCATGTGTGGGTTGATCTCTGACCTCTTCCCTGTCTGTCTTTATACCAGTCTCCTCTATTTTGTTTGTGCTGCCTTCCTAACACATCTCGCAATGGGGCGGCATTTGCCCTCCACCTTCGTTCTTCTCTTGTGAAGGGGTTTTGTCTGCTCCAAACCCTATGTTATTTTCTTGTAAATCTCAGGGCAGCCTGTGGATGTCAGCTAAGAAGCCTGCTGGGATCATGATTGCCTTCTATCTCCACACCAAGTTTGAGAGCCGATATCTTAATGATCTTAGGTATTTAATTCGTATCAGCAATGGTATCTACGGTGTGTTCAGAAATGTCACCTCTTTCACCAGATTTCTCTCTAAGGGCCTCATATTTCAATGCTACTTATGTAGCACCTGCTACTTAAATTTTTTTTAAATGTTCAGCTGTTCATTGTCAGGGTATAGAAACGCAATTGACTTATTAGCATTGATCTCCTCTGCTACATGGTGAAACTTATTAATTCCTCTAGCTTTTCTGTAGACTCATCAGATTTCTTTTTTACATAGATCAGTGTGTTGTGTTTTTAGTAGAGAGAGCTTTATTTGCTTCTTGTCAGTTTTGTTGCCTTTCCGGTCTTTTACTTGCCTGAAGGGCCTGGACAGAACCTAAATGATGCTGTGTTGAACTAGCTGAGCACAGGGCAGCCAAGAGGAGTGGGTGGGTAAAGGTGCTCACTGCCAAGTCTGAGGTCCTGTGTTTGAGCCCTGGAACCCGCATGGTGGAAGGAGAGAACTGACTCCCAAAGGTTGCTCTTTGACCTCTGGATGTGTACTGTGGCGTGTGTGCACCCTTTCCCATACACACTCATCAATCAATCAATCAATTGAACAATTAAATAATTAAGTAAATAGAAATAAATAAGCGCCAAGAGCGGACACCTTCAGGTGCTCCTGTCCTGCAGGTCAACCTTCCCCACTCAGTCTGTTAAACAGAGGTGTCTGAAGCGTCCTTTGTCTCATCCAGGGTCCCTGCATGCCCAGTCCTTGTTTGCTGAGGATTTCCCTTTTCTTTCCTTCCCTTTTGAGCCAGCAACGGGTGTCAGTGAGATCACATTTGTCAACCTCGTTTTCTTTCTGGCAGGACCTTGAGCTCAGTGCTCAGGAAAGGCCCAGCATGCTGCCACTGTCTTTCTCAGTTTAGCAGCAAATGCAAAGCTTCTCGCTCTGACTCTTCTGCCTTCCGAATTTTAATTAAAAAAAAATTTTTAAGCACATAGAAACTGAACCCAGAGTCTCAAAATTGCTAGACAAGCACTCTGCCACTGAGCCACATCCCCAACTCCTCACTGGTAGATTCTAGGCAGGGGCTCTACTACTGGGCTATTTTCTCCAGTCCTTTTTAGAAATATTTTATTTATTTATTTTTTGTGTTTTTTGTTTTCAAGACAGAGTTTCTCTGTATAACAGTTCTGGCTGTCCTGGAACTGGCTCTGTAGACCAGGCTGGCCTCAAATGAGATTTGCCTGCCTCTGCTTGTCAAATGCTGGGATTCCAGTTTTGTGCTTCTACTGCTGACCTGGCTTCTATTTCATTTTAAGACATGGCCCCACCAAATTTCCCAGACTAGTCTTTATCTCATTCTGTACCTCAGGTTGACCCTGAGTTTGGGATCCTCCTGCTTTAGCCTCCTGAGTAGCTGGGGTGACAATACCTCTGCAGGCACAGCCCTGGCTTCTCAGCTTGGCAGCTATGCCGCATGGGTCGAGACTTGACCAGCTCAGGCTCAGTCTGCACACAGAGACAGGGGGTGCTGCCTCCCACGATTGTTGGAAAGGGAAGGGTGTGTGTGTGCGTGTGTGCGTGCGTGCGTGTGTGTATGTGCGTGCGTGCGTGTGTGCTTGTGTGTGTGTGTGTGTGTGTGTGTGTGTGTGTGTGTGTGTGTGTGTGTGTGTGTACACTGTGATCAGCAGACTGCCTTCTGGGAGAGGACCCTCCCCTAATGACATTCCTTGGAAACAGAACTCTCCCTTTCCTGGAAGGCTCCTAGACCCCATCTCTTGGTACCACAAGGGCTGGAAGGGGCTTTTGTTTCCCCCATGGTTTTCCCCCACCTGCATCAGTGCCATCATTCAAAGGCATATGTGACAATGTGGACAGCTGACATTTTTCTCAAGCCTGTGCTCCGCTCCTCCTCCCTAAGAGGCACATTGGATGCCTCACCCCCGCCCCCATACCTTGGACTGTTACCTTATCTGGAGACAGGTCTATACAGATTCATTCGCATTTGGATGAAATCATTGAATGGTTCTGATCCGATGTGACTGTGTCCCTCCAAACAGGGCAGACTTGGACATAGCTGCATACAGAAAAAGGCAGTGTGAAGTCACGTGCGTGAAGATGGACAGTCAGGACACCCTCACGAAGACCAAGAAACTGCCATCACCAATGACACTGGCTACTAGAAGAGGCTGGGAAAGAGGCCAGCACGGTTTGGGGACTTACAGGGAGCCTGGCCTGCCCTTAAGCTTGGACTTCTAGCCTCCCAAACTGTGGCTGTTTAAGCTACTGAGTCTGGGTGCCTTGTTAGGGCCGGCCTGGGACCTCATCAGCCACTGGTAGGCTTCTAAGTGTACAACTCAGCTTTATTATGTGAGTTCTGGGTGATTAAACTTAGGTCCCCATGCTTGCATGGAATGCAACACTGTACTGACGGAACCATTTGTCCTATCCCTGGAAATGTTACTTCTTTCTTCATTAAATTTTATTTTATTGGGGGCTGGAGAGATGGCTCAGAGGTTAAGAGCACTGGCTGCTCTTCCAAAGGTCCTGAGTTCAATTCCTAGCAACCACATGGTGGCTCACAACCATCTGTAATGAGGTCTGGTGCCTTCTTCTGACCTGCAGACATCCATGCAGACAGAATACTGTATACATAATAAAAATAAATAAATCTTTAAAAAAATTTATTTTATTGATGGATTTATTTTTATAGATATTACATCGATTGTGGGAATGCATGTGGTCACTTGCGCCACTGTGCATGTGTAGGGGCCAGAAGAAGACTTCCAAGACTTAGTTCTCTCATATCACGTATGTTCCGGGGATGGAATGCAGGTCATCAGACTTGGCAGCAAGTGTCCTTAGCTGCTGTGCCATGTTGCCGATTCTGGAAAAGTTACTCATGTTGGCCCTGATATGCTGCCACATACAAGTACCCTACTGCCTTCTCTGAGCCTCCTTATCTGAGTGCCCCTTCTTGGGTTACCCCAGACTCTTTCAAAGATTCCACTCTTCCTCTCTGGCCCTGTCCTCCAATCCTGTCCTATTCTTGCTCTCTGGGCAATCACCTGTGCCTCTCCCACAGGGGCATCTGTACCCACAGGGAAGCATTCATCCCTGTATCCTCCCAGGGAGCTGGCTGGTGGGCCTGGCTCCATATTTACCAGGAGGAGGCTACAAGTCCAAGGTCCACTTAAACAGAAACCAGAACTTCTGAAGGTTGGATGACCTGCTACCAGCCAGAAGGCTCCTCTGAGTCGTGTATATCAGGTATATCTGAAACCCAAAGCTTACTTACCTTGAGTCACACTGTCTACTGGCCACACCCTGGGCCCCTGTCCTCTGTCCTGTAGCCTCTTCTTGTCATCAGACACTGTGTTCTGTCAGCACAAACAAGTCCTCTTCCTGGTGATGATGGAGTTGTGGGGTTGGTCTGGTCTTTTCCTGTAGAACAGTCACTGTGTCTCCTCATGCGGGGAAAACATGTGGAACCAGTGGTTCAGCTGTGAAGACAGCACCTCCTCCCACGCTTGCCTGTGACTGTGTAACATCCCATTCATTTTCTCTTCTTCCAGCCCTGTTTTTGAAACGGCTGATGCTTGACCACAAGGGACAGGGAAGGGCCCAGGGAGGACTGGCTGCTAGTGTGACTCAGGAAGGTCACACCTGGTGCTCATGGTGGTATTGTCCACTGAGCTCCTGCTGTGTGCTGGGCTTTGTGTCATCCCATCTTCTGCCAGGTCCTCCCAGGTGCTGGTCCCTCCAGAGGAGGGAAGCTTGGCGCTGCTTGTCCAGCACTCCATCAAGGCCAACATGAACAGCAACTAGGGTCTCAATGGAGGTAGGCTGCCAGGTTGCTATCAGGATGCTGCGGCTGCTGCTTCCTTCTGGGTCTCAGTTTCCCCCACTGTAAAATGAAGGACAAGATGGCTATTGGGCTCTTTTCCTGTCCAGGAATTCATGATGAGCAGAACACACAAATCAAAGACTCTTTTAATGTGTCACTTATACAGGCGTGGTGGCTATCGTGTGACACTGATTTGGGGTGCTATGAACAAATGCCTACTCTTCCCAGGTAGGGAACAGACAACAGACCAAAGTAACAATACCACTGAATGTAGGAGGGAGAGGGGCCGCTTGGTCGTTCCCGGCTGCTCAGCCCCGAAACAATCACACAGAAACTGTATTAATTAAATCATTGCTTGGCCCATTCGCTCTAGCTTCTTTTTGGCTAATCTCTTGCATCTTAATTTAACCTATCTCCATTAATCTGTGCATCACCACAAGGTAGTGGCCTATCAGCAAAGTTTCAGCACATCTATCTCCAGCAGTGGATTCATGGTGTCTCCTGGACTCCACCTTTCTTTCTCCCAGCATTCAGTCCAGTCCTCCCACCTATCTTAAATTCTGCCCTATCAACAGGCCAAGGCAGTTTCTTTATTCATTAATGGCAATCACAGCACACAGAGGGGACTCCCACATCACCTGAAGTCCAACTAGGTGAACCAATGAGTTTATTGGGGTTACTTACACTTTTAAAGAGTTACTGTCAGAAGCTTGGATGACTCAAAGGCAGCTATATCACCAAATGCCCACCCAAGTATGTGTGACAGCTCATGAAAGTTGGAACCCTGGAATTCTACAGGACTTGCTCCTCAAGTTGGAATGTTTCCTTTCCTCAACACTCCTTAATGCTAAGTAACCTTGGGAAGGGAAGGAGGTTTTGTGAATCTGATATGTTTCAGGGATTTTCCTGAGACTTGTGAGTTGCCTACTTTTTGAGTCCTGTATCTTAAGGAGCTTCCTTTCAGGGTGGAATATTTCAATCAGGAGAAGACTACTATACAACACCTAGCACACACACATGGTAGAGGCAGGAGGATCAGGGGTTCCAGGTCACCTTCACCTACAAAGTTTGAGTTTGAGGTCAGCTTGGACTATGTAAGATCCTGTGTAGAAACCACGTGCTACCCATCTCCTACTAAGTGACAGTCTACAAGGGCTTTGCTTGTTGGCTTGTTCAACTGCACAGAGAACAGAGTCTGACATGGTGGGAAGTGGCTAAGGAAGGGTTGCCTCTGCCAGACTGGTGCAGTGACGGGTACATGTGTGGCAGGGCAGAGCACAGAGGTGGACTTATAGAGAAGCATTGTAGCCTTAGGATGCTCCTGCTGGAGGAACAGCCTCTGCTTCTCACACGACCACACCCTCAGCAGTTACTGGGCTCGTATGTGCAGACACTAGCTCCATTTTTGGTCAGCTCTTTGTTTGATCAGTCCTGACCTTGTAGAGAAACATACCTGTATCTAACAAGTTCAGAGCAAAGTAGAGATTCCAGAGGAACCAAAGGCACACAGAGCTATGGCACAACTATACATCTTGGGGAAAGCCGTTGGATCGAGAAGTAGGGGCAGTTAATGTCTCGGTGGGACCTGAAGTCTTTCTGGTATGTAGTGACTCACTTTCTGGATGATAGCCACCTGAAGGGATGTGGAGGCTCCTGAGTCACCTGTTTTGGTAATGGTGGAGCTGCTGTCTTGTTTCTGTGAATGGTAACTGTCCTATCTGGTAGGATTGTAGTTGTCTCCAGACCCATCCATCCTAACCTCCTCATTTGATCAACAGGAACACGAAGCTCTTGTTACACAGATGATGGCCTGGGTTCCAGTCTTCCTGGCTCCTGGGTTTGTCTGCAATATGGTGCTTTACAAACTATTTTAGGGAGCCCTGGGATTCCTCAGTAGCAGACCAGAAGTGGCTACAGAGGGAGAGCTAGGGAGGGGGCTCCCAGGCTCCTTTCCCATTCACCTCCTTCAGACGAGCTAGTTTATACACCACAGCCTCTTGAAGGTCTCACCACTAACAGGTAAAAGGTTGGGAACCACAGTGAGCCTGGCCCAAGAATGTGAGTAGCTGGAGTCTTTGCAAAAATGGAGGAGGCAGGGGTGCTCCTCTTTGAAGCTATGCAAGCAGTATGTGCACTGCCCCGGGATAACTCAGGCAGGGAGGGGCAGGGTGGTCTGGGCTCTCCTCCAGGAAGAACTTGGTTTATAGGGGCTGAGCACGCTCAGTATCCCCTATGGAATATAAAGGAGAAATGTTAGCGTGCTTCACGGGACGTTTGTTAACTGAATGCACTGATGAAACTGGTCTAATCCAGTTTTTCGTCCTTTGTCATGGTTGTCTTGTTTTTCTATTTTTAGTGCTAGAGATGGGACCTAGAACCCTCCCCAAGCGGGCCAGCCTCTACTGCTGTTACTCCCAGCCCATTTGGGCTGTTCCTGAAAAGGAAGGCTGTGTTCAGAGAGGAGTGTTTGACTGTGCTGGCCTGTGACATCACCTGGTCTAGCTTTGCCCCTCTTGATGGGATGGCACCATAGAACTTATTGAGGTCTGATGGACACTGGGTGTGGGATAAGGGGACCCATGTGGAACTTTGTCTCCAGGTTTTCTCTTTTGACAAGGACCAGCTCAAAGGTAACTTCAAAAGTTGTGGTAGAACCCACCCCATGAAAAGTACACAGGGAATCCAGGAAGAGAGAGGATGTAACAGGCCAGGACAGCCAATCAGGTTCCTCCCTTGGCCTGATAAAGTCTCAACCCAGCCTCCTTTCCCAGGGCAGTTGTGGGCTATTTGGGGCAGACCCCGCAGCTTTAGAACTGGTAACCTATGTGCAGACATTTCTAGTTTGAACTGGGATTGCTTTTTACTGGGCTGCGCCTTCCTTCTGCAGCATCATCTGACAGGTGGGATATGTGTCACATCTGAGGAATCATTCAGCTTCATGCTCTTCTGAGGGCCTCCTCCAGCACCCAGCAACAGGAAGGCTACCAGGGTGGTAGGGAGCGGGGAGGCAGGCCGGCAGGGTGACCCCTGCCCAGAGCCTGCGCAGATTCTAGGGGAAGCAGATAAGGGAATAAGGCTCACTCTTCATGCCTAGTTACACTGAGAAATTCCTTGGGTGTGAGGCCTGTTGACATCCAAGGGAAGAGACAGCAGAACCTGAAAAACAGAGCTCCAGCCCTCACGCTGCAATCCTGGACTCTGAGCATCTTGAATAAATAATATATGTCTAATCTTAGAATTGTAGCATTCTTCCCCCTCCTGTTGGAGAGCAGACAAACAGGATCCTTTATGCCCTCGGAATCCTGAAGACACCCTAGGGTCACATCCACCTGAGCCACTTAGTGGCTAGTGCTTATATTCTAAGGAGACAATGAAGGCCAGCGTTGGAGAGTTTCCGCACTGTCAAGGGGTAAACACAGTGCTAGTCATATGCCCTCTTTCTTTTCCAGTTGCCTTAGCAGATACCTTAGGATGAAGAAATAGTTCCAGCAAGTGACAAATCCTCTATAGAATGGGAAAAACAATCAGCTTGCTGTTTATTTTTATTTTGTTAGAGGTGTAAACCTTTAATCAGGTGAGCAGGAGACAGGTGATAACATGAATCGTGGACAATGTGAAGCAGCACATTCGTGGTTCTGTCTCAAGTATAACCATATGTGTGCATGGGATGAAAACACAGGCAAGGCAAACCTGGCATGAAGAGAAGCGAGAAGATAATCAAGTAAAAGTCAGAGCTCCTCAAAGGCAAGCCAGACTTTAGAGAGAGGCCACCGTCAGAAGGTGCTCCCCAGAAACCATCCATCTAGCCACCTGACGACTGCCCGGAAAAAGAAAGCGGCATACATGATGTAAGGGAAGCGCTCGAAGCCATCATCAGTACAGGCTTCCCAAACGTTAGGGCAGGCTGTGCATGTCATTTCAAAGTTTCCTTTGTGTGTGTGGTTCATGTGCATGTGTGGGTGCACAGGCATGTGCGTACACGTGCGTGTGGAGGCCACAGGACAACCTCTGGTGAGGTTTGTAGCGTCCGTGCTACTATGTGTACTATGGTACTACGCCAGTAGCATACTGCCTGCACGGACTGCGGACCCATTCGCAAGCTGGGAAAGGGGCTGGAGATTTAAATACATACGCACACGGAGACAGAGACATGGGGTCATCCTTGATACAACAATGCCCTCTTTATTGTGTTCAGGGGCAGCTTATGTAGGGCTCTGGCCACGCCCCAGCTCTCGGGTTTTTTCAGCTGTAAACCCATCAGAACCCACTCCCCTGCCATCAGGGTCTCGTGCTCACAGCTGCTGCAGGTTGCTCAGAGCGGAGGAAAACAAGTTGTCTGCAGAAAATTCAGAGTCTGGTGGTCCTCATTCCCCAACAGAGGTTCACCTTGCTTTCTTGAGACAGGGTCTCTCACTGGGCTCATGAAGTAGGCTGGCTAGCCACCAAGCCCCAGGGATCTGCCTGTCTCTGCCTTCCTAGTGCTAGGATTACATGCCCAGCTTTTAAGTGGATTTTGGGAATGAGACTCAGGTCTTCAAGTGACATCCCCTCAGCCCCAGTTTTATATTTTCTAGTGGCCGTGTTAAAAAAAAAAAAAAAGCAAAAAGAATTTTAAAATGGCATTAAGCGGGGTACATTTTCAACATGTCCCCCGATATAATTTTATTGTGATATATAATTTATAATAAATATTATTTCAACATGTGATCAATATAAAATATTCCTAGTTATTATATTCCTTTTGTGCTGTCTTTGAAACCTCATCTCAATTTGGACACTATTATTTCATTATTTGATCAATGTTTAGATTTCATAAAATTAACCTTACTAAAGTATTCACATTCTTTCAAACAAATTAAAAAGTTTTCTAATAAGCGAATCAAGTATTTGTTTTTTGAATGTAAATGAATTAAATTAAACTGAGTGGGAGACTGGGCTCCCTAGTAACTCTGGCTCCATGTCAGGGGCTCAATGGTCACTAGCGGCCATGGCTGTTGTGTTGGCAGCACACTGTCCTCCTGCCACCTCTGCTAAGCTCCTTGGCCGCCACCTTTAGTCCCGTCTCACGACTACTTCCCAAGAGTCCTTGGTCCTCAGGGCCATCTCCAGAACTTGCCTTCTCTTTAGAGGTTCCTCAGTGAAGGAAAGGACCACCATTCCTATGAGAGCCTTAGCTTGTCATTCCCTGTAGGAGGGTTTGGGCCAGATGTGTCTCCACCCAATAATCTGGTCTCACTGTGACCTGCGTTATTTCTGGGGACTTGTCCATCAACAGGAGAGCCAGGCCAAGACCCATCCCTCCATTTCCCCTTTCCTCCTAGGCTTACAAACAGACAACCACAGACATGTGGATTGTTGCAGCTGGCTTGTGTGTTAGATCCCGTCAGACTTGCTCCCCATCTTCAGAGATCTGAACCCCATAGGGCTTGAGGATGGAGTAGGCAGGTGATGGAGAACACCAGCTCAATGGCTGGCCCACCCAGGGCAGCACACTGCTCCAGCAACTCCACGACTTCCTCTCTAGTTCTGCGTTCCCTAAGCTCTCGGAGCTTTGTTTTCCCCACAAGCCCAATAAGATTGCCTAGTTCTTTGACTATGGCAACCTCTGAAGGGGCAGATGGAGTGAGTTGTCCTGCTTGCTATGGGAGAATGCTCTTGTATACTGTTAAGTATTAACTCATATTAGCTTAATAAAATGCTGATTGGCCAGTACCCAGACAGGAAGTATAGGCAGAGCAACCAGACTAGGAGAATTCTGGGAAGAGGAAAGGCAGAGATGCAGCCGCAAGTCAGACACAGAGGAAGCAAGATGAGAATGCTGCCCTGAGAAAAGGTACCTAGCCATGTGACTAAACATAGATAAGACTTATGGGTTGATTTAAGTTGTAAGAACTAGTTACTAATAAACCAATAGGCCAAACAGTTTATAATTAATATGAGCCTCTGAGACCAGGCTTGCCACAGGTCACAACAACACTGCTTAGAATAGGGCACCGCTGGACAGGACAGCCTGCAAACGACACCCAGCCACAGCCTCGCTCCGCCTCTGATAGACAGAAGCTGCTAGATTCTCCAGTGACTCTCCATGTTCAATCCGTTTTATGGTTTTCTTAATTATGGGCAGAAAAGCCCTCATACAAACCAACCAAGGTGTGTTCATTTGTCCCTGGTCTGCCCTTTCCTGCTGCTAACTCTGCTAACTCACTTCCCTGGTCATTTTGGGGGGACATTTCTCAAAAGTCCCTAAGATCACACAGACAGGAGGATTGATACTAACATGACTAGAATGTCTATTTTAAAACAAAGATGGCCGTGTGCGTAGTGATGGGTCCACCCAATACCGTGACAACAGTGTCATTTCCGGTCACTGTGCAGCGCTCTCCAGCATTGTACTGTGTGGCAACTCCTGTGTGAAATACCACGGAAAGCCGGACCTGTCTGTCACCCTGGCCATTTGCGAGTCTGAAGTAAAAGGCTCCCTTGGGCCAGGATTTGAGACCAGACTGGACAACATATCAAGACTCTTATCTCCTAAAGAGGAGGAGGAAGGGGAGGGGCAAGAGGAAGGATAAGAGAGAAAAAGAAAGAACACAGGAGGAGGGGGAGAAGGGAAAGAGGGAAGACGGAGGGGAGAGGAAGGGAGAGGAGAGGACGGAGGACAGAGGAGGAGGGAAGAGAGGGGGAGGGGTAGCAGTATTCTATAGAAAGGATGTACTGTATGTAAATTTGGTTAGCAGGTCCTCTGAATGTAGTGTGTGTGTGTATGTGCAGTGTGTGTGTAGTGTGTGTGTGTGTGTGTGTGTGGTATGTGTGTATTCGTGGTGAATTTAGACAGTACTTGAAAACTACCTAGGCTAGTGGCCTTTGTGAGACTGAAAATGTCATCCCTTGGAAACACCTGGTATCCTTGACATCATCCTTATGACAGAGCCCAGGCACATGGCTGTGAGTATGGAGGGCAGGGTGTCTTCCGCTCACTACTGAGAGTGTGCAGCAGCATGCAGCCTCCCTCAGTGTGGCTCCTACCACGGGTGCTGGCTCCCTCTTGCCCCACTATGTTCAGGAGAGCCAGGAATAGGACAAGCACTGGGCAGTTCCCCTCCTGAGCCTTGTAGATGAGCTTAGAGCAGCCCTGTCAGGGAATGCTGCTGAGCCCTGGGCAACCTGGCAGCAGGAAACTGAGGTCCTGGGTGCTGGAACCAGTATACAAGAAAGAGTCCCTTCCATGGAACTAGTCTGGCCCTGGCCCAGCCGCCGGCCCAGCTGCTGTGAGCAGATAGAGGTAAGGTAGGATGTCCAATCCCTGAGGAGACAAAGGAGAAACAGCCAGGCCTAGCAGAGATGGGAGGGAGCTGCCTTGGTCACAACTCTGGCTTGGACCAGGTGAAGGGAGAAGGTAGCACCAAGACGACATTCTGTATACTGCAGGGAGGACACACCCCTCCCCCTTCTTCTGGGAATGGAGCTGGGCTGCCAAAGGAGGGGGAGTGGCGGGAGAGGTTAGAGGCATCCAGGGACCCTGGAGGAGAAGAGATGCTATTAAAAATATAATTTGCTATGTGTGTTTTTTCTGATTACAAAAAGCAATGCATATTCATTGTAGAAAATTTGGAAAATAGAGATAAGCACAAAAAAAAGAAGAAGGAAAAAAAGCAAATAAAACCTGCTCCTAATCTCCCCACTGGGAGAAAACTACTCA
Organism: Arvicola amphibius; assembly: GCF_903992535.2. Classification (NCBI taxonomy): domain Eukaryota; kingdom Metazoa; phylum Chordata; class Mammalia; order Rodentia; family Cricetidae; genus Arvicola; species Arvicola amphibius. The sequence continues at coordinate 102,849,657 of NC_052055.2, forward strand.
CACAGCCAGCGTGATGGTCAAGAGCACAGGCAGGGACTACAGACAGAGTGTGTGCAGTCTATAGTACAGAGTGCATCCCTTCCTGGGTTTACCACAGAGTAACAGCAGGCACTCAGGTGGCAGGAGGAGCAGACGGTCAAGGTCATCCCTTGGCTACAAAGAGAGCCTGAGGCCAGCTGGGCTACATGAGACCCTGTCTGAACACGCATGTGTGTGCATGCACACACACAACACACATAGAGCTGGGGCCTGACACTCTGACCCTGGCTCTGCTTTAACTGGATGCATGATCCTGAACAAGCTCCTGACCCATGGGTGCCTCTGAGAATAATGCGTCTCCTCTGGTCTTGATGGAAGAACTGCGTGAAAACACCTAAACTCTTGGCACATATTAAGTGACCAGTGAGGCGGGGCATGGCAGTGAACATTGTGATCCCAGCACCTGAGAAGTGGAGGAAGGAGTTCAAGGTCATCCTAAGCTATAACAGGAGTTTGGGCTAGCCTGTGCTATATGAGACCCTGTCTCAAAAAGATAAAAAACCAAGTAACTACAAAAAAAAAAAAAAAAAAAAAAAAAAAAAAAAAAACTAACCAGGAAAGGAAAAAGGAAAAGTAACTGGTGGGTGTCAGCCATGTCTATGATAACAGGGATGCTGGTCACCTCCACTGACTGACAGATGTCTCAACAACCTACCTAAACTATCTCAGTGTGTCTTTTAACTTTCTCCTAGCCTAAGAAACAGGACCCCAGTCTCTGGGTAGCTAGACACTCAGAGTTACTCCAAGCCTCAGTTAGATCTCTACGGTCCACAGAAGTAGTCCTCAGTGACCATCTTCTATGTCCATGAATGTGGAACAGGAGAAAGGAAGAAGGCTGGGCCTGGAGATGAGTCAGTGGGGAGAGAAGGAGAGAAGAGAAAACTCGGCAAGGAAAGATGGAGGAGGGGCAAGAGGCCAAGAGAAACACTCATGTTTACCCTCCTCCAGCCCTTGAACCTCCTGGCTAAACCACACACCTTCCCACAAAGTTACGAGGCTCTGCTACCCAACCCCACCCCCAGTCCCCAGCTGCTCTGCAGCCCCTCACCAGCCAGGGTCTGGCCTGTCAATAATTCATTGCTGGCAGGATACGATCTCTATCAATAATGCACACACAATAATGTTCTACAGCTCTGAGCACATTGTGTTACTCCTATAATGTACGAGGAGCTGGGGCCAGCTCCCCAGTAGCTCCCTTAACAGGACCCCCAGGGCTCAGGAGAAGAGTGGAACAGGGTCAAACCAGAGTGGCAAGGTCATCTTCTGGGGGACCAGGCAGGACCCCAACAAGGCCAACCAGTTCCTGCCTTCCACCCACAGGCAGAGAGCATCCCCAAACCCAGCCCCACTACAGGCTGAGTTCAATCCCATCACCCCACCTGTGAGCCGGTGACCTGGCCTTGCTCTACTCCATGGAGGTCAGAGGAGCAAAATTCAATACTGCGGAGGAAGCTGGGGGAGCATTTTTCATGCTGACTGGATCAGACAGAGGTCTGGGGTCTATTCAGCCAGTACAAGGGTGTCATGCAGGGTTGCTCAGAAAGTAGCTGGCTGTAGAGGATAGGCAGGTAGGGATTGTGCTATGCATGGGGCTGTCTGTATGAGGCTGTAGGAGAGAAGGGTCTCACACCCTCTCAAACTAAAGATAGCATGACATGGGTACTTGGGTCCAGGGTGCCATACTCACTTCTGGACATAGCTCTTTCAAGGTAAAAGCTTTATTTTATTTTTGCTTTTTTTTTTTCCAAGACAGGGTTTCTCTGTAGCTTTGGAGCCTATCCTGGAACTCACTTTGTAGACCAAGTTGGCCTTGAACTCACAGAAATCCACCTGTCTCTGCCTCTCGAGTGCTGGGATTAAGAGCATGCACCACCACCGCGTGGTATAAAAGCTTTATTTTAAAATTAGAGTTAAATCCTTACAGGCAGGCTCCATGCCCAGCAGTAGATGATCAACACAGATGAACTCAAAATGGCTTTTTTTGTATATTTTTGTCTTATATTGCTTTGTTTGTGCATTTTTATCTTAGTGGTCCTTTGTTTTTTGATTGTTTTATGCATATTATTGTTTTGTCTGCATATACGTCTGTGCATTGGTGTGCATGCTTGGTGCCCGCTGAAGTCAGAAGAGGGCATCCGATTCCTGGGAACTGGAGTTCTGGATGGTTGTGAGCCACTATGTGGGTGCTGGGAATTGAACCCAGGTCCCCTTCAAGAACAGCACATACTCTTAACCACTGAGCCATCTCTATAGCCCCTCTGATTTTCTGTTTCTATGGGTTTTGTTGTGTGTATCTGTCTCTCTGTATGTATGTATGTATGTATGTATCTGTTTCTTGTTTTGTGGTTTTTTTCTTTTTTAAAAATAATTCTGGTTTGCTTGTTTTATTTGCCTGGGTGTTTTTTTAAAGAGAAAGGAAGTGGAGGTGTGGGGGTAGATGCCTGGGGAGGAGGAGAGGATCTGGGAGGAGAAGCGAGAGGGAAAACTATGAGGAGAATATCTTGTATGAAAAAAAATGATTTTCAATATAAATAAAAAAAATTAAATCAGGGTTGAAGGTATAGCTGCAACCGTGCCTCTGAAGGGTGCCCCCAAACACACCTGTCCGTGGGCTACCTGCCGCAGTTGTCACAGGTTGCTGTTAGTGTTTTCCCAAAAAAGGGATCTCTCGGTGAGTACAGAGTGGCCTGAAGTTTGGCCTGGATTCAGGGAACCTGGTATTGAGTCTCTGACCTCTGGAGCCAAAGAGGCTACTGCCCAAGGGGTCACATTGGCAATGCTTCCCAAGAGTCTAGAGACCCTGGTGAGGCCCCAGCTTTCAGCTCTGTGGTACCCCTAACCCTGTCCCTTCCCATCCCAAGCAACCTAGCCTGTGATACCCACTGAAAGCCTAAAGCCTCGCCTCTGGACCTAAGAACTGCCAAGTACTAGTTGGGGTGGTCAGCGCTCCTGCTTCCCAGGAGAGAATAGGGGCTCCCAGGATAAAGCTGTGGCCCAGCAGGCCCTGAGGGAGATCCCTAAGGACTGAGTGTGGGGAAGACCAGCTTCATTGGCTAAACTGAACACTGTGAAAATCCCTGGAGTCTCGCCATGTGCTGGTCTTGTAGCATCCTCCTGATCAGAGCCATGTGTGAATGAGCCAAGTCAGGGTCTAGTTGTAGCCTAACACCAGGGAGCAGGTGAATTAATGATGGGGCCCAGGCACGTAGCACCATGAATCCCAGTCACACAGCACACCGGCCACACGGACCTCTTAGATCTCTGGCAGCTTCCCTTTAAGACACACGTGCAGTCGCTTCTTGCCAGAGCCACCATATCTGGAGCGCGTCTCTCTGCACACCTGTAGCCCAGCCCCTCCTGAAATATTAACCTGGCTCTTGATCAATGTTCCATCCGTTCTGTGCTCCACATCACCCCTGTGACCCGTTTCTCACATTCCAGCCTGGAGCATGAAAAATGGATGCTCTCACTCCACCTGCCCTGGTGCTTTGGCCCAGGTTTGGGACTTAATAGGGAGTGATCTTGTTCACACGTTCTTCTAATCATCCAATCTCCCAGGCCCTCAGCATCGCCCACCCTGCTGTGCTCAGGCTTTTGCTTTTTCCGCATGACCCTGTGCGGTCTGCATTTCTGGCGGGCAGAAAGAGCTGTGTTTGGCCACAGCGGCTCAGAGATTCTAACCTACATGCCCAAGGTCACACAGTGAATGGCCCATTGTCTCCAAGGGGCAAGAGGCAGCTCTGAGGGTTGTTGTTCTTAGCACAGGGCACCCCTACTCCTTCCCCCTCCACCAGCATGCCCCTAACCCTGAATTCTCCACCTGGTCTTTTGTCAGGTGGTAGAAATAAGAGAAGAGGCAGGAGGAAGCAGAGGCCCTTGAAGTAGTTCCTCAGCTTAAGACCTTCCATGGCTCCCTATTGACCGTGAAATCTCTTCCACCCCCACCCACCTCAGTTTTGTAAGAAAGTTCCTTCAAAACACGCTCACCTGACCTTATCTCCCTTGTCTCTCCTTACTTCCTCTGCAGTGGGTGGTCCACCTCCCTAGGCCCCTGTTGAGGTACTCTTTAGAGATATTTCCTCCTGAGCCAGGCAACTGTTTCTGCAGTCATTAAGGATTTCTGATGCCTGGGGCCCGGGATGGAGCCTGGGCTTTGGCATCTTATCCCTCAGGACCCTTGTCAACTGCCATCTGTAGGACCAGCAAAACCAGACTGGGCTCTCAGAAACCCACAGCTAGCTTTGGGATGAGCCTCTCAGACCCCAGGCATACAAGTTTCAAAGCCTCATTTTGTATCCTCTCTGACCCTTGCTCCTGCATCTGAGAGCGGGGGCTGTTAGTTTCCCAGTATGAGGGGGCCTGCTTCCCCACAAAGGTGGAGGCAACCTTCCCTGCTGGTCATTTACATTTTCATTAGTCTGGGCTAGGAGGAACCACAGAGAGCCACCACCCTTGACTCTTGGTCATCTGTCCCTTTGTGTATCTCCCAAGTGGCCACCCTGCCACCCCCACAACCCTGGCTTTGACCTCAACCTCTCAGCACGAGCTTGACATGGAATGAGCATTGGCTGATCTCAAGACAGTGGCCCCTCGGCAGCACTGAGTCAAGACTAGACTCCAGGAAGAAGCTGACTACCTTAGGGAGCTGAGGGTAGGCCTGGGCCTGGAAGCCAGTTCCTTGAGTTTGCAGTGAGGATGGCTGCCACATTTGCAGGGACTGTGATCCAGGGAGCACCTAGCATTGCCTTCCCATCCCCAAGGAACAGCAGCACCACTGTGTTAGGGACCAACCACAGCTCTCACTCATTTGTACAACTGAACAAAGCTGCACACGCATTGAAGTGAAGGGCAAAGGGTGGTGCCAAAGGCTGGGCGCAAGGCACACAGGTGTCCTGTTGTGTGGCAGGTGGCTATAGCTAACAGTACTGTATTAAAAAATAAACCTGCAAGAGGGGATTTAAAATGTTATCAGCACAAAGACTCGGTAGGCACTTGAGCGGCGGATATGCTAACTATCCTGATTTGATCATCGCAGTGTGTATATTCATGTCTCTAACATCATGTATACCCTGAGGATATGTACAGTTATGTGCCAATTAAAAACAAAATCATAGGATGGGGATACTGTTCAGCAGGTAGAATGCTTGTTTAGCATGCATAAGGCCCTAGGCTTTATCTCCAGTCCTGCGTAAACTCTTTGTACACAGGATGTGGAGGCCTGAGGGTCAGAAGTTCAAGGTCATCCTCCATTACATAGTAATTTGAAGTCAACCTGGGACACATGAGACCCTGTCTCAGAAAAAAAAATAGGGCTATCAAGATGGCTATGAAGCTAAAGGTAAAGGTGCCTGCAATCAAGGCTGACCACCTGCCTTTGGTCTCCAGAACCACAAGACACAAGATGGAGAGGGAGAACTGCTTCCCATAAGTTGTTCTCTGGCCTCCACAAGTACCATGGCACAAACATGTACGCACACACACAAAATGTAAAAATGAAGTAAAATATTAACAAACCCAGAAGACGACCACCCATTCCCTCCAAAGCTAAAGTCATTCTTGCCAGGCAGCTCTGGAGACTCAAGAACAGCGGTTCTCAACATGCTGGTCACGGACTAGCAAGCAGGATGCCACCTGCCAACACACTTGGGATAACATTTTCTAGGTCTGGTCCCGACCTAATGAATCAGGGTCTCTGGGGCCGGGGGTTAGCAATCGTGTGGTAAGCCTCCAGGTGATCCCAATGTCAACATAGGGTCCAGAACGACTGATCTAGAAGGAGGCAGGAACAGCTGTCTAAAAATACCATCCTGCAGTGTTCTGCCTGCCTGCTCACCTCCTGCCAGCCCTCCTGCCCACTGACCCTTGGAGGACTTGTCTCTCCATGCAAACCTCAAACTGAAGCAGCTCTCCAGTGAGAGGCTGAAGCGGTCTACATCTGTGTGAGCCAGTGGGCTTCCTGGGCCTCTTGTCCATGGGCAAATAGAACCAATTAGATCGAGGAAATGGCCCTGCCCACTGACACACGAGGGATGAGGACTGATGAGGGTGAGAGTCTGGGAGAAGCTGTGACCACCAGGCTTGCTGTCACCTCAACAGAGGTTGGTCAGGAGGAGTAATAATTGGCTTATTGACTAGCTGTGGCTTTGGGGCCGAGGGAAGAGGACCACTTGCCCTTATCATGAGGTTTTCGTGTGGCCAGGCATGGGATAGAAGCTAGAGGGGTGCAGACGGCACCAGGATCAGGCTGGAGAGGAGGAAAAGGATGCTGGCATTCTGGTAGCCTCTGGTATGGCCTGGGAAGGAGGCTGAGTGTCACTGAAACAAAAGCTGGCAGACAGGGTGAGGCTGTGAGGCTGGACACCGAGTGCAGGTGCCTTTGGTACCTGTCTTGCTGTATCCTGGTCTGGGTGGTCTTGGATAGGTAGAGGTTAGAGGAGTTGTTGGCTAGAGGCAGTGTTGGCTTTGGGCCCTGAAGTGAGGCCCCTGGGACCTGTCCTCCAGCTCCCAGAAGGGCTGACAGCTACGGTAAGCATCAGGGCAAGGATTCTGGGAAAGGATCCAGACCAGGTTCACAAACTTAGGCTCTAACATTGGAACCAAAGGCTGCCTTGGAGGAGAATTTTCAGGGCTTTTCAGCCATGTTTTGGTTCAATGGGGAGTCGTAGGCAATGGTAGCCTTTTTATCCCTGAAGCTACCTAGTTCTGGTATGTGGGCCTTATCCCAAAATGCCTTGGGGAGGTCCAGAGCCTGATCCTTGAAGAGTTCCCTGAGAGCTGGCAATGGGGAGGATGTTGGGTAGAGCGCTCAGGTGCTGGGAAACAGGCTAACCATGATAGTCCTCTAACTCCTGAGACAATGATGGAGAGGATCCCACTTGGTATCAAAGCCTCTAGCAAGGCTCCTTTGATGAGACCGTCACCAACTAGATGCTGGAGGCTACAGATGCCCGTGACCTTGGGTCACAGAGCAGGGAAGAGGCAGGGCTGGGTATGGCAGAGATGAGTCTGTTGCTGGGATTCATCCTGCCTCTGCTGCTCTTAGGCTACATCGCTGGTTGGGGCAACTGTGTGAGAACCCTGAAGGCAGCCCAGCTTGGCTTTGTTCTCTGGAAACGATGCTGCTGTAAATAACCAGGCTCCTCCCCCTTCTCCTGGGATGCTGAGCTCTTCTACCTCATCCCCACTTCTTACCACTCCTCACAGAGTGGTATAAACTCTCCAAGCCAGCTTCGTAGGGCCTGGGGTTTTCCTATCTCTTGCTTTTTGACCTGGCTTCTATTCTTAGATACAACTGACCTCTGGATGGTACTTGTGACAGTTAGACAAGATGATGGAAGAGACAAGCCCTTGGGCATGTTGAGTAGGGGTTACCTGTATTAAATTGATTGAGATGGGAAGACTCACTGGGGGTCATGGTCCTGGACTATGAAAAGGCAATCAACTGTTCATCCTGGCTTCCTGGCTGTAGATGTAAGGTCCCCTGCAGCTTCATGCTTCTGCTGCTATCTGTGCCTCCCCCAACATGGTGGGCTGCACCCTCAAATTGTAAGCCAACGTAAACTCTCCCTTAAGTTGCTTTGGTCATGCGTCTTGTCTTGGCAATATGGAAAGTATATGTATTTACTCTCTCCATCTTCGCAACCCCCTTATCACCTGCTTTGTCCGTCCCAGCTGCTAGGAAGCTACTGTGTTTAGTGGAGTCTCCTCTCATCCATCTGTTGTATCCATTGCTGGGCCATCTTCCTGTCTCACTGGGTTCTACGGCGACCCTCACCCCTAGGCCAGCCTGTTGTCTGCTTCCACCTCAGAGACCAGGTCTAGTGAGCCTAGGTAAACTAGCTGTGCTCCTCCTCACTCACTTTCCATGGATGCTGGCTATTGTCCAGTGACGTGACCACCCATCTCCAGGTAACTAGATGGACCACCCAGGAAGTGGGTAGGTGGAAATAGCTTCCTGGGGCAGTTTTGCCCCTGGCTGTCAGGGAGAGGGGCAGAAAAGGCCAGCACCGGGTTGTAACTGGCCAGCCCTGGAGAGTGAAGTTGTTAAAATGATGATGTCCTCATCACGGAAGGGAGGCCTTGATTATGGCAGGTTGGAAGGCAGGCCCCTCAAGGTGCATTTAGGGAGAAGTCAAAACCTTGCATCTTTTCATGCTGTGTCAAGCTGTTGCCGTCCTGGCATGGAGCCACCCTCTCCATTGGTCCAGCCAGCTCCAAACAATAGGCTTCCTATTCTCTCCCCTCCAGTTCACCAGCCATCTATAGGTGCGGTCCTGGCGTGGGGAGCTAGCAACTGTGTACAGCATCTTTAGTGTGGGGACCAGGTTTAACCTTGCCCCTCCAGTACTTACCAGAGAATAAAGCTGCATTCGTATAGTGTGGCTCTGTGTTGGGGTGGGTCAAGACACAACAGCAAGGAGTCCACTGAAAGTGGCTGGAGCTCACGTGACTCTGATTTATCGATTCTTCACCGTCTACCTGGGAGGTCCTTGTGCCTTCTGTCTTGTGGGCAAGGCTGTCTGACCAGTTTGAAAGGCTCTTGACCATCCTGTAGCCAAATATGGGTCCCATCCTCTGCCTTTTAAGTTTCTGACTCGGCCAAGGTGTTCAGGACTCCAGAAACCTGTGTTCTGTTAGGAGGTTTATCCGAGTCTGGAAAGAATAGCTGGTGTCTGAGTCCAGCAGACCCCGTCACCCAGAGGGTGAAGAGAAGATGGGTAGCATGGTCCTGAGCTCAGAGCAGAGGCTGACACTAGAGACTTCTCAGAAGGCCGGGCTCAGCCTCCAACTTGGGTGTAGCAGCCAGTAGCCTGTCTGGGAGAGGCAACCAGCAGCTGTCGCCCACTTGGGTGTTATGTGGGGAAAAGACACAGGGCTTGGGTATATGTACACACAAAGGAAAATGGAAGGCTGAGGAGAGGATGGAAAAATCCTCTCACATGTGGTTAGCTGAGGTCTTTGGGATGCGCCATCTGGAAGCTTTCTTGGTGGCTTCAGCTTGTCCTGCCTGTGCCTTGGGCTTCGGTGGGCTCAGCTAAGAATGTGTCAGTGACAGGGCTCCGTGGCTGTAGCCAGCCAGTGATCAGATGGGATTGGAGTTGGGGGTTAGGTATGGTGGGAGCATCTTCATTTGCCATCATTACTATGGAGACTGTCTCAGAATAACAGGCCTCTCTGTCCTGGTGCTAACAGCCTAGGAATCTGACTGAGGGGTTGAGACCACCAGCTTGTCTAACCTGGAGAGGTCCCATTAAAAGATACAGACTAAAATACCACAGGTTTCTAAGGTGCCAGACAAAAACGTTCTGGGGCAGAGATCCTAACCTTGTCTGAGAACAGGGTCTCTGTTGGCAGAGTGGGTGCTGTGGCTCCACCCCCCTCAGCTGGGCGGGACAGGTTTTGAAGGTTTTCTTCTTCTTGAGTCTTCTGCTTGTTACTCAACAACACAGGCTTGGAATAAGGCATGCTGTGAAGTACAAACAGCTTTCTCTGATGCCAACTACTCCCGAGTGAGATAACCTGGAAAGGAAATCAAACAAAACGGGCTTCTAGATCTGCTTTCTGACGGCCATGCTAAGACGGAGTTCTGGCTTTTCATTTCTTACGGTTTAGACTTCCCCCTGGGATGATTTCCTCCCAGGCTGAGATCGCTGCTGAGCGAGGGTCTCCACACTGCAGAGACTGCACTTTGCTATCAGTTTTGAAGAATGCCTTGGCTAAATATGTAGAATTATTTTCATGTTATAGATCATTGAAAATATTTTAATAAGATGGAGGAATTGGTTCCTATATTTGTAAACAAAACATAATCGAGTTCTGCCAACTCAGGGCACTTGATGCTGTCACCTGCTGGCAGCCATGCCTGCAGGGACATTCTAGGGTTGGGGCTAGTTAGTTTGTATGAAGGAAACTGTGGTCACGGCTTCCTGGCTCCCAAGGTCTGACAAAGGTGTCAGCTTCTTTGGAGGGCTAGAAGATGGCCCAAAGTCTGTTCTTTAGGTCGTTGTAAGCTTCTAGGGTGGCATCTTGACTCTTGTTCGATGCCTATTCTGGTTTTTCTTACGCGTTAACTCCAGAGAGCTAAAGGTCATGCCGGGCATACGCAGTCACTGAAGCAAGCAGGTGTATCAAGCTTTAACGATCTTTCTGGCAAAATGGATGAGGCCCTGGGGATTGAGTTTGGGCTAAGTATAAGTGAGGAAGCCAGTTAGTGGAAGAGTGACATTCACTGGAGACAGGGAGAGCCGATAGAATGTCAGAAGTCACAGGACTGGTAAACGGGTCACAGGAAGAAGCACAAGTATTCAGCCTCACAACCAAGGGGAGCGCAGTCGTGTGGGTTAGTGGGTGTTTGAGAGACTCCAGTTTCAGAGTCATGGGAAAAAAACACTGTTTCAGTCCTGGGCAAGCATGGGCCATGATGTCCCTGGGTCACTGGAATATGGACAGCAGGGTCTGGACAAATGAAGTCATTCCTAAGCCTTTGTCAGGAAGGGAAGCGTTGGCTCAGACTAATGATTACAAACAACTACTGAAGTGGAAAAGGTACCTGGATATGGTATGAAAGAGCCCAAACTTGATGACTAGGAAAAAGCACAGGTAATGGTGCAGAAAGGCAGGGGGTAGGTGGCCAGGTGATCAAGCGGGTGGGGCTTCAAGATAGGACACATGAAGATGGGAGGGGAGTCTAGAATGGGGCACCCATGTAGCTTACTGAAGTGTGTGATTTGGCACCCTTTAGACGCTGTTAACTCAATGTAATAGAGGCCTGATTAGAGACATCAGGATGGAGGATGAATGACTTTAACAAAATCGGTGTTCTGGTGGCTTGCTCGCATTAGAACACGCCTCTTGACAGGAAGTGGGGAGATGGGCTGTCAGAATCAACCTTAAGGCCCAGATGGCTTTCTATCTCTGTAGTCTCCCTCTTGCCCTCCCTGTATGCCCAACCCTCCACTTTCATGGTCTAACTCACGGTATCTTCTTTGAGTCCCTCCTCAGTGTCCCTCCCTCACACATTTCTCATGAGCTGCACCTGGCTCGAGACCAGATTCAAGCTCAACTCTTAATGGGAGACCTTGATGAGACCGTAGGCCTTTCAGGAGTGTGTACCATCCAGCTGTGACTAATAAACACAGTTACCCAGCTCTACTGTGTCACAAGTATTCCAACGTAGCAGGGTTCTACAACTGTCTAAAGGTTCATCCTATTTGTCTAACTTTTTATTAATTAAAAAGTTCTAAATTAAAAAATAGTTTCATTATTTTCCTCTTCTCTCCTCTCTCTTCCCTCCAGTCTCTTCATGTATCCCCTTTATATCTCTCAAATTCACAGCCTCTTTACTTGTTACACACACACACACACACACATATACCATATATAAGTATAATCTGCTCAGTCTATGTAACATTACTTGCATGCATATGATCTCAGGGCTGACCACTTTCAGGCATAGTATCTCAGGGACGACCATTGGATAACCATCTGTGAGGCTCATCTCTGGGAAACACTACTCACCCCCAAATTTTCCTTAGTTGTCTGTAGTTCTTTGTCTAGGGTTGGGACCCCGTGAGATTTCCTACTTTCATGTCTATTGGAGTTGATCTTATTCAGCCCTTGTTCAGGCAGCCATGTTGGTAAGATTACATGAGTGTAGCTTCTCTAACTTTTCTAGGAATATCCCATTCCTCTGGCTTTTACAATCTTTCTGCCTTTTCCTCCACAATGTTCCCTGAGCCTTAGGTACAGGATCATCAATCTTTTTAAGCCAGAAAGGACTCAACGTTATTCTCACATCTTGGCCAAACACATTTGGTGTTAGTTACTAGTTTCAGTGTGGTGTCTTGCTGTGAAGAGACACCATGACCTTGGTAACTCTTATAAAGGAAAACATTCAATTGGGACTGGCTTACAATTCTGAGGTTTAGTCCATTATCATTACAGCAGGGTATGGTTGGAGTGCAGGCAGACAGGGTGCTGGAGAAAGAACTGAGAGTCCTACATCTTAATTCATAGGCAACAGGAAGTGAACAGAGTCACTGAGTGTAGCTTGAGCATAAGAGACCTAAGAGCCCACCCCCACAGTGACATACTTCCTCTAATAGGGCCACACTTTCTAATAATGCCACTCCCTTTGGGGGGGCATTATCTTTCAAACCACCACACCTGGTAAAGCAGAGTAGATTGCTGTGTTCACAGCCATGGATCTGTTTAGAGCAGATGTCATGGAGACCACTATTTGGGAGTAACTGGATACAGCATTGTAGATGCTTAAACTGGACCCAAAGAACATGGATGGAATACCTCTATATGAACTCACAAAGTAGGTAGATAGAACTAATTTGTGTAGGTCAGAGCTGCCTGAAGTGTGATGATCAGCCTTTGAGAAGATAATGGACAAGAGACAAACCTTCCCTGAATAATACCACCTGGCTTAAAGAAGGCAACTTCTGGTAATTTCTGTAATATCTGTGTTTAAAATTAGAATACCGAGGAGGAGCAAGACCTTGTGGTATGGGCCTGTAAAGGCAACACTCAAGAGGCTGAGGCAGGATACTAGTGAGTTCGAGGCTAGCATAGGCCATGTAGAAGCATTCTGGCTTACAGAATAAACAGACTTAGGGTAATTCAGAGAAATAGTTCTCATAAACCAGGGACATGTTGGTCTTGACTTCTAAAGTAATTGACTAGACTGTATTGTAGCTTACCTCACATTCAGATCTGGACTTGTGCTAAATTCTACTCAACAGACTATGACCAGAAATGCCTCCTACTTGAAAGTGCCACCCCCACCCCTCCACAAATCTTATTTTCTTCCTCATCTATAGTAGAAACTGAGGATGCAATGGAGGGCAGAGCCACAATGTGGAAGGAGGCTGGGCTCCCAAACAGGTACTGAAGATTCTAGCAAGAATATCTACATTATTCTGAGAGGGGAAAGTACAACTTTGTAGCCATTTAGATGGATTATTAAGTCAGTTAGTGCTAATTACAACAGGTCATATAAGTCAGTCTGCTGAACATGCAACACTTAGTTGCCTCAAGCTTGACTAAATTATTCCTTCTGAGCTGACTCAGTTTCCAGTGTTATATGAGTTCATGAGAGAGAGTAGAGGGGGAGAGGAAATGAAGGGAGGGGAGCAGAGAAAGGTATAATGCAATAAAAACAAAAAAGTAACCTAGTTATCATAAAGCCTCAGAGCAGCTGAGCAACTTCAAAGGAAGTTGAGTCCAAAACCATGATAGGGGATTTGGTGTACTCTGGCAGAAGGCTTCAGGGTTGAGGTAAGGAAGCAAGCAAATTTTGGGAGATACTATAGGAGGTGAGTTTAGTCTTTGCTTCCCACAATATTGCAACTTATCCCCTCTTAGGTAGGCTCCTTATGAATACTCTCCTGCTTCAACTCAAAATAATCCCCACCTGTGAAGGCCATACAGCGTTCTGGGTTGAAGCAGCCATCAAAACCCTATTGGTTCCTTTGAGAGCAGCTCTCTTAGCTTATTAAATATTCCAGAAATGTATTCTTGAAGCTTTCCTTCTTCCCAGGAGGTACCTAAGTCTTGGAAAGTGTACTTTACCCATCAGGGAGGTCATGAGACATTGCTTGGTCTTCTGTTCACATTGTGCATCCAGAAAAGGCCCAGAGAACACCCCAGTCTCCAAACTTTGCTGAAGGTGAAGGAGGAGCCTGCAGGTCCAGGCAGACTCTGAACTGTTTGCTCTCCAGAAAGTGCAGCTCTACTCTCAGAAACCCTGTAGAGGAAAATATAAGCAGCTGCTTGCATGTTGCTGTGTTTTCAGACTTAGCTTTCACATAGACAAGTACATGCCTGCTCTTTAATTGGACCTGACTGTCCAATGGCCTACATGTCTGAGGGTCAACTCTCTTTAATTCCAATTCATATTCCCCTTATCCCACTTGACCTTAATGGTGGTGGACTTGAGAAAATTATTCCATGTCGTCTCTGATTATTATGCACAAGTAAGAGGGTGACCTTGAAAGTTACCCGGAAAGGTATATGATACTAACTGATGCTGGGGTTTGGCCCTGGGAGTGTGTAGCTGGGCCTAACAGTCTCCTGGGAGACTCTGTGCTGGGAACCTCAGGAGAGTGTGCAGTTACAGCCTGGGCTACATGCTGGGCCTCTGATCAGGATGCTCTGGGTTGTAGAGTGTAGGTGGAAGCAGTACTGGTCTCTATAGCTCATGGCTGGATTGAGCTGGACTTGGTACCATGCTGGTTCTCAGTCAGCAAGGCTTCCTAGGATCTGGTGGACTACTTTTCCCATGAACCTCTTTTCCTTGCTCGAGTATCATTCTTCCCAGGAGCTGTAAGAGATTATGGTAGTATCCTTGGCTGACACTGACTGGGAGTCCTTGGTCTGGTGCTCATCTTAAACAGTGTTTTCTGAGATATAACCTATATTGGGTTCTCCCATCCGAGACAATTACTCCCTTCAACCAGGCAGTCCTATGTTTGCGGCTGCTCAAAAAGAGGTGGAGTCAAGGCAGTTTGTAGCCTTTTTTGCTGAAACAGAGATCTAAAGCCTTTAGCGAGGTCTCCTCTGCCTCTTAGTTAGGTGCCTTTGGCTTCTGAGCGGGCGGCTTCAGCAGTCAGTTGTATTTGCACACACAGACAGAGCAGGAGGGGGGCTCTGGGGTTTACGAGAACCAGTCATAGATAGGCTTGTGATTCAGAGGGAGGGCTGGATGCCTGTTACTATGGTACTGGTTTTTGACATAAGAGAAAGCTTTATTGCAGGTCAGCTGACAAGGAGACAGGAGGCACATAGGAATCTTGCTCTGGTTGGCTGGTAGCTGAGGAATTGCTGCAGCCCAGAGAACAGGGGGCTAGCATGTGATTGGAACCAGAGAGTTTGTTGTTTCTTATTGTGATCCCTCCTCTGACTATCAGTGGCATGTTTATGTCATAGATAGTCCACGAGGCCCCCATTCTTGTGCCTTAGGTTGTGCTGGCAAGATTTTTGCCCCATCAGGTTCTCAAGTTGCTAGGGTGGCCCAGTATGACCCAGTATTCTTTGACTACATTGGCCAACAGTGGGCTTCTCTGGAGGCTGGAAGCACAATGAGAACATGTGTGATGGCCAACAGGCCCATGGCCTGGTGCCACCCTATAGAAGAGGCTGGGCTACGGGGACTAAAGGGAGTTCACAGTAGAGTGTCTCCAGAGTCAGCTACTATTAGGTACCTCAGCGAGCTTTCCTCTGCCTATACCAATATTACCGGGTATCTCTTTTATATCTAATCACAACCCCTCCTAATTCCAGGACTTTGAGCGATCACATGACTTGAGAAGAAAATCACACACTTGACCTTTCCTCACATAGTGGTCCAGGGTGTTCCTGAGGAGAGAGAGAGAGTTCTGGTCCTCACATAGGTGTCCTTGGATTGGTACTGAAAAGAGTGAGTGTCTTATCCTTACTGTGGATGCAGCCCAGATGATCACAGCTGGAACCCCCAGAGAAGTTGTGAGTTGAGATACTTGGACCTGAGGCCTGTGCTGGGGGCCTCATGTTCTCATAACAATGGATGTCCGTATAGAGAAACGAAGCCTGCTAGGACCTTCCTCTCACCTGTCCTTGAGTCTGAGGATTTTTGTGAAACCTGGTTCCAGGTATTTCCAAGATCATGCAGGCTGCTCTTCACCCTTGCTCTGTGCTGAGATCATCTTAGAGACAACAGAAGCCCCATGGACAGTCTCATGGCTTATGCCTTGGCTTCTAATTTGCTCTGTGTTGATTGAAGACTGTACATAAGGATTCTTCGATCTTGTTTCTTAAGACTTAGTCTTTCTGATTCTGCCTGATTCTGTATCCTGGGGTACTTAGAGGGAAGAGCCATGACAGCTGAGGCCAGTCATGGCAGAGTTGGAGCCTAGGCTCTAGTCTTTCCTTGGCAGAGTCTAGGATCTATTGCCCCCAGGGAAGTCTCTCTTGGCTCCTCATAGGCCATCTTATTGATTATTGAACATGGACCCTAATCTAGGCCCCACTTCAATTAACAAATGACTCATATTTGGGTCTGGTTTCTCTACCATTCTAATCCTAGGGGTCTTCCCAAGACCTTGGCTGAGAGAATAGAGGTATGAATAAGAGAATAAGCAGGTATTAATAAGAGAATAAACAAGTGTGAATAAGAGAATAGCCAGGTATGATGAGTGCTTGCCTTTGCTATCAAAGTCCAACTCTATGGACCAGTCTCTTCCTGCACACGTGCTAAATGGCTGGGGGGTGACATCAAGCATCATAGACCAAAGTTACATAAAGTGACCCGAGAAGTTTAGCCTCTTTGTTTTAGAGGACAGAGACTGAGCTGAAGGTGCCAGAAGCTTCCCAAAGGGCTGTGAGGAGGCTCTGCCCCAGGCTGCCAGCCAAGCTTCATATTGATTTCTCACCATGGCCATTGTTTTCTTGTAGAAACATCACCCCAACTGCCACTGGCTCATGCGTGTTTGTAGTCTGATTTCTCATCATGAGGACAGCAGCTACCTTATACTCCAGCTTACTCTAATGACTTCACACTAACTTGGTTTCCTCTGTAAAGGTATCATTTCAAATAAGATTATAGTTTTGGGTGCAGTTGGTTGGGACATCACAGGTTTGTCAAGTCTAAAGCTAACCCAGAACTGTGCCTCAGGGAGAGTAAGGAGAGTAAGGGCTGTTCGACCTCTGCTGCAGCCACTGCCACACTGAGGCTCGGTAGACTGCCCAGCCTTAGCTCAACTCCAGTCTATGATGATTAGTCTACAACTTATTTGGTCTGATATCCTTGGGCTTGTTGATACAACCCTAGAAAATGGCATGGAGCCAAGTTGGTCACTTGTGTGGATAATATTAGGACTTTCATAAGCTGCAGGATTCCCCTTTCCTCCTAGGTCGCTCCTTTCCCTTGCTCTTTGTCACTGAGACTTCCTGTGAACTTAAATTCACAGGTGAATTCAAAATGACATGGGGATACCTCCTCTTCTGGAAGCTCATTCTTGACCAGGATTGTCCTCCTCCAGCCTGGCAGTCCATCTGGACAGCATATGTGGCTTTCCCTCTATCTCCCATGTGGAAGTGTCCCCAGAGAGGCTGACATGTCTAGTGTCTGCACTTGGACCTGACCTGGGCCATATCTGTCCAGTACTATAGGCTGTCTCCCAGCTCTTGCAAGGCCTTGACTTTCGTTACCTCTGCTCAGTTCAGGTCAGCTATGAAACTCTTCTCCTTGACTTCAAGGTCTCGGTCTGGGGGCTTTGGAATCCAGCCCAAGAACAATGCTGAGACCTGTTGGCATCAGAGATCATCATCAGCCTGTCAACTTCAGGAGACACTGTGATCCACAGTCCCTGTGTCACAAGGATTATCTGGTCTACCTAGATGCCAGTGAGTAGCCCATGTTTCATCCAAATGGCTCAAGCCTCAAGCTCCTCTTTGTTGTAGAAGTAAGGCATGCATGGCTGCTGTTTTCCCCTTCTTGGAATTCCAGTGGTTGCCTTTGTGCCCATGTCCCCACTTAGGGGTACCTCCTACCACAGAGCCAACCTATCCAGACAGAGTCCCTATTTAAGCTACTCTTTGCTTTGTTTAATTGAGCTCTAGGTCTGACTCTTGAGGTCCATTTCCATACTTCCCTTATTCAATAGCTTTTAGCATCAATGGCCAACCCTCTTGGCAAGGTTACTGGGAGTGTCCTTAGGTCAACCTGGCCAAAGGGGTTCCAGTAATGTCTAACCAGGGGCTCTCATGTTCTCCTGGATCCATCCCTGAGGTTAGTCACTCTTACCCAGCATCTGTTCTGAAGCCCATATTTGCTGTATAATTTGCCATTGCTTTGTCTTCATGAGCACTGGGAGCTGTCCATCTGTCTTCCTGCTCATGTAGAGGTTTCCATGAGTAACGGCTTAAGGAGCATCCCTGATCTTTCTCTAGAGGTGGTGGCTGTTCTCCCAGGAGCAGTAGATAACTCTTCCTATGGGAAAGATGCTTGCACATGAATGTTTCAGCAATTCACAGTTATGAGCTTTTCAATGGTGCATGTGCACTGTTATTATGAAAGAGAAGGATGTAGCGGTCTTCATATGGAACAACCACCCAGATCTTCTTATCCATGCAAAGCTATAAACACCAATCTTTCCTAAAAGCGCTGGCCACTCTCTCAAGAGACTTATACCAGAAATGCTTTTCCCATGCAATGAATCCTTGAAATACTACTCACACAAGCTTTTGTTACAGGCATTGCCAATGCACGTGCTCTATTACAACAAAAGAGATAGATGTACCCGTGTTTACACTGGACCACATCACCCCCAAATCTCGTTCAAACATGCAATACCTCAAACTACCACTATAGTATGTGACAGGCAATTTGCTTACAAGTGTTAGCACTGTGAGTTTTTCCAGAGTTGCTGGGCAATGGAAGGACCTGCCTCATTGATGCTGGCTCCATGATGAACTAAGCTGGTTTGTCTCTAGACTGACTCGCCTGCTTCGCTGTCTCTGAATGAAGGGATGATCAGGAAACTGGCCATGGACCTCGCTTGGAAGTGATGATGCCTGGGGTTCAGTGGTTGAAGACTATGCCTCCTCAGGTTCACTCCTGGGATCTGCAGCATCTTCCTTCCAATGTACAGGTCTTCCCTGTTCGATTCCTCCCTTCAAGCGTGGTTATTTTCAGAATCTGGGCATGCTGGCTGCTTATAGCATCCTTACTTGCTGTTCCTGCACCCCAGTGTTTGTCCTGCAGAGCTGACTCCCCTTTCTTTTAAAAAATCTATTAATTTTTATTTTTCATGTGTGAGTGTTTATATGCGTATATGTTTGTGCACTGAATGCATGACTTCTGCCTGCAGGGGCCAGAAGAGGGTGCCACGTCCCCTGAAACTGGAGTTATAGACAGTTGTAAAGCTGCCACGCAGGTCCCGGGAACCCAACGTTGGTCCTCTGCAATAACAGCCACTACTTGGTCATCTCTCTAGCCCTTCTGGTTCTCCTTTTCTAACCTCTTCTACCTGAAACTTTCAAGGCCAGCAGCCCAGTAGAAACGTTATGGTCACTTTGTTCATATGAAGACTGATGTTAGCTTGATCTTTTTCAGTTGAGCACAAGTCCAGGGCTTTTCCAAGAAAGTCTTCAGTTCTGATAAGACTCTGGCCTCCTTTAGACCTTCAAACATGGATCTGTGCCCTCCTACTTGGGGTCTGAGATCCTATGTAAAAATATCCATAGACAAAGAATGGACTTGGGCCTGTGATGGGGTGAATGTGGCATGCGGTTCCAGAGAATCTGCTTCTGGCTGGTGGGAGTGAGATAACCCTAACCCCTTGAGTCTCCTGCCCTTGTTGACTCTGTCTGGTCTGCTTCTTCCTCTGTCCCCTGAGCCTCTGGTCAGACCTTGGGTTCCACTGAGTCAGACTCACAAATCTCACATAAGGACACCGGATGCTCAGATGCTGTCTTACTGACTCTTACTGACTTTGTTTCTTTACGCTGACACACAGCTGTTCTTTCCTTAGGTAGAGACTGTAGCCAGGGTCTCTGCTGTTTATATTCCTGAGAGCTAAATCCTGATCAATAGGGAGAGAGAGAGAGAGAGAGAGAGAGAGAGAGAGAGAGAGAGAGAGAGAGAGGAAGAGGGAAAGAGAGAGGCTCTGAGCTTGGCATGGCTTTTGAAACTTCAAAGCCCACCTCCCAGTGATACACTTCCTCCAAGGCCACACCTCCTAATACTTTTAATCCTCTCAAATAGTGCCACTACCTGGTGACTAAGCATTCAAATACATGAGTCCATGGGAGCCACTCTTTTTTATTTTATTTTAATTTTTTTGGAGCTTGTCCTGGAACTTGCTCTTGTAGACCAGACTGGCCTCGAACTCACAGAGTTCTGCCTTCCTCTGTCTTCCGAGTGCTGGGATTAAAGGCGTGCGCCACCATCACCCGGCTATGAGAACCGTTCTTATTCGAACCATCACTCACGCCATCTCACCACGTCTTTGCCAGCTCCTCTCCTGGGAATAGCCACTCAGACGCCTCCCTCCCTCCATCTCTCAGTATGTGCTGTGCTGAGAACAGTTTTGCCTTATCTGCCTGGGGGACCAATAATTTGGTTGCTACCCTTTAGGAGAGTCGGAGAGTCAGATTGCTTAACTTAACAAAGTGATACCAGGCTGTTCTCTGGAATAGCTGCTCAGGGCATATTCACAGGGCAAGGCATCCATATTCCTGTCTCCCTGAATTCCTATTAAGAATCCACATAACCCAACTATGTAGCACACAGCAGTCTAACTAGTATGAAGGGATTCTAATGTGTCATTGGCTTTTCTGAGTTAGAGGATTTTCTTAGGAAACATTTTGCATGGCCTTGACCCTGCCTTTCCTTCTGGGGCTTCCCCTTGGTCTCATTTCAAAGAACATTCTCTCTATCAACATGTTGACCCCTCATGGAGTTTAGATAGCGTGTGTCGTTCTGGCTTCTGTAACCCGATTCTGAGCTCAATGGAAGAAGCTTGGTATAATTCACCTCTGATCAAATTCACATCTCTGCTCTGTGGTTTATGCCGTTAGTCTCACAAAGTTCTTTCCTAGCCCACAGCCACATAATACATAACTTACATTCCCTTCTATTAGGATTTTTAAATAAATTTGGGCTCTTACAAAAATGGCTATGTCTAAGAAACTTCTCTAGATGCCTAGATGCACAGATGGTGTGGCTCTTAACTGGCTGTGTAATAGAGGATGGTTTTGAACTCTGGCCTCCACCTTCCCAGCAGTGGGATTACAGGTGTGCTGCCCTGCCTGATTTACATACAATGATGTGATATTCAATCTTCTTTCCTTTTTCTCTCTGGGATGAGCTTGTTTCCCTGCCCTACTTAGACAAGTGTGGCCTTGGATCAAGATTTGTAACCACTGTTTTTCTACTGGTGCATCCAGGCCTTGCTGCTTTGTTTTGTGTGTCTGTACTCAGCCCTCATCAGCTTTGTCTCTGGCCCCTCTCGACAGGACACATTTCCCTCACGCTGCTTTGAGGTTGACTTAGCTATGCGTAGACCCCTTTCTCCAGAGGATTTTAGAGTAAATTCATATTTAAATAAAGGAATTTGAGATTACGCTGACTTCAGAAAGTAATCTGGCAATAACCAAGACTTCAAGTATTTTATGGTCTTAAACTAATTCTGTTATTAGACTTTAAGGGAATGCCTTAAAAACCTTACAGAATGCCTTTTCCTGGTTTGCTAAATCTATTAGTTACTAAACAGGGAGCTCATTAGAACTTTTTCATTTACATGTGTAAATGAAGACATACTAAAATCCCAGGCAGGAAAGTTCAGGTCATGTCACCTGGGGACAAGAACACAGCACACTGAAGAGGTCGCCAGCTAGGATTATGTTATGACCCAGCAGCTTTTATTCTAGAAATGAGAGTTGATTTCAGTGACCTTCCATAGCAGTAAGAGAGTCATTCCTGCAGAAAGCTGAAGGAATGTCAAAGAAAGTAGGACCCACACAGGAATGTGTCACCAAAAAGGGACAGGGTGTGGGTGCTAGACAGTAGCTGGGTCAAGTCATCCACACTAGGAAAATCCCTAGGCATGAGGATGAGGTTTACACATATCTCTGCTACAGGCTTATACCTTCTGGAAAACCCAGACCATAACCAGATTAAGAAAGGATATACTTTCCAGTCCTGTGCAGGCCCATCCAAGTGGACTTCCTGCCAGCCGGCCTGGTGTGTCGGAAGTCTGGCTGACTATGACTAGGGCACACTCCCTCTCTATTCCTTTGGGATTGTTCTACTAGCAAACACACTAACTGTTCTCCATGTAGACATCTTTGTTGTTGTCTCATCATTGTTGATGTGACAAAACTCTCTGACCAAAAGCAACTTTGAGAAGACAAGGATTTGTCTGATTTATACGTCCAGGTCACCATTCAATCCCTGAGGGAAGTCAACGCAAGAGCTCCAGCAGGAATTTGAAGCAGAAATCTTGGTGGAACGCTGCTGACTGGCACACTCTGGCTCATACTTACTAGCTTTCTTATACAGAGTGGGCCCATCTGCTTAGGGCTGGCACCACCCACAGTGGGATGGGTCCTCCTCCATCAATTAGCAATCAAGAAATACCCCACAGATATGCCCATAGGCCGATCTGGTAGAGGTGACTGTTCCATTGAGGTTCTCTCTTCCCAAATGTGTCAACTAGACCCCTGAACTCAGCAGGGCTCAGAGCCTGCTCCAGGGACCCAGCTGACACCTGCAGGCTCTCTTCCTAAAGAGCCCTCCACTAGTTCTGGCATTTATATTCTCCTTGGCTGATTCCCACAGGATTCCCCAGGGAGAGACACGCGCTTTGCAACAGGTTGTGTTCCGAGCAGACTGCTGGTTCTCATCCTCTAGCTAGGTGGGAAGTCCACATGGTAGCATGGACTCTCAGTAAACACAGGGAGGATGGGCGACGTGGTCCACATGCCAGATGGAAACTGTGAAGGACAGCAGTGGGTCACCATGGCTTGGGAGGTCAAATCTCACGGGAAGTGTTGCAGGGGGCCTCTGTCGGGCTGAGTTCTGCCTGTGGGATCCTAGGCTGCTTCTAGACACTAGCTTTAAGTGCTGTGTTTTGGAACAGATGAACTCCATATAGGAGGCCAATGAGGTGGGTGTTCTTCATAGACTAGTTAGGTTTGGCACACACACCAATAGGTCTCATCCTGATGTCAATGAGCAGGGCCCAAAAAGGAAATATTGGAGGCTGCTCATGAAAACTGAAGACTTCCAGAAGGTTCTGCTGTTGTGATATCCCTAGACAGTTGACAGCTTCTGTGAACATGACCTTTGCCATCCTTGGCAGGTCCCTAAGAGCCGACTTTGCTCAGGACTGGTCTGTGTGCAAGGCTGTTGTTTCTGATCTAACACATGGTGCCTGTGACAAGCATTCAGGTACCTCGATGCTAACAATACTCAGCCTCCTGTTTCCTACTTCCCTTGCACTATTGTCTCACCGACAACCCTTGACTCGATGTGGGTGGAAGCCATGTCACTTCTGACTCAAGGCAGTGAGCGTTGCTGTGACTCTCTCATGTGCTCTCCCTGCAGAGGTGGTGCTGGGGCCTGCATGTTCACAGAAGACACACATTTGTTCTTTGCTTGGGTAGAGACCAGAGCCTGGAGCTCTGCTCTTTAGCCGTAGTTATTCCTGGGAGCTGCTCTGGCCCCTCCTTCACTCTATCTGCACTCAACAGTCAAGGCCACTGAGGAAGCCCTGTGCACTGTCCCAGACACCTCAGGACTATGACCACGGAATACGTCACTTATGGGTCTGCTCATCTCTTCAACCTGAGCAAGAACTCCTGGAATCCGTCTGCTGTAGTAACTCTATCTGCTATAGCCTGGAGGTATAAAGAGCTTAGCGCTTGTCCTTAGGGAGCTGGGGGTAATGAGTGACAGGTGTGTGACAGCCCTGGGCTATTATAACAGAGAAACAAGCTAGAGAAATTCTGAGCAGGACTGGCCGGTGTCCTCTCCCTATGAACTAGGGCTCAGGGGTACCTGGATATTGGTGGCGGTGGGATGGAGGTGTGAGTGGGCACCTGGTGGCACAATGGGGCTTTTGGCTCCACACAGCTGCCCTTGGGTCCACTGTGTTGGAACCAGTGATTGCTAAGGTCATGCTATTTAGTCAGCTTTGCACTTGAGCAGTGGTTCTCAACCTTCCTCATGTTGCGACCCTTTAATACAGTGCCCCATGTTGTGGTGACCCCCCAAGCATAAAATTATTTTCATTGCTACTTCATGACTGTAATTTGCTATTGTTATGAATCGTAATGTAAATATCTGATTTACAGATGGCTTTAGGTGAGCCCTGTCAAAAGGCCATTCAACCCCACAGGGGTCGTGGCCCACAGGTTGAGAACCATTGCTCTAGACGTTTTCTTTTCACTCAGTGCTGGATGACCCAGTTAAAGTTCTGGTTAGAAGCCCCAATGCTGAGGGATCTCTGGTTGTATCCATGGGGCCCAGGACCATGTTTTCTCACAGTTCTATCACCACAGGTACACTCAGGGACAGGTGATTCAATGTCCTCTGCTGTCTCTCCTTCCTTCTCCCCCTCCTCTGCAGGTTTCCAGCTGCCATGTGTACCGGCACGTGTACTAATATGTGTACTAGTCCTGGAACTATACCTTGGCTTCCTTTTTGTGTTCTAGTACTTTCAGCCTTTACTCTCTGTTGCCCTGAGACATGACACCAGGGACATCTTTGCTCTTCTCAGGAGGCCATGAGCTCTTTGGATGGATTGACATCCTTTTGTCTATGCCCTGGTGCCTGGGCTCTGATGATGTTGCCTCTGAAGCTGCCTCAGCTCCATGTCTGTCACCTTGCTGGTAGCACTGTTCTGTGATGGTCCAGACCTGGGGACTTCTCTTCAAGAACAGGCTGACTTCTCGGGTATCTAGTCTTTCTCATGAGGAAGGTGGCAGTCTTACAACTGGGCTGTCCTCTGTCTGTCAAGGAGTGGGGATGAAGCCCTCTATGCGGGCAGAGAAAAGGAGCTTCAGTTGTGAGTGGTAGGCATCCTTCTAGTGATGTGAACTTGGGTAGTTCCCATGCCACAGGAGATGGGTCCTCAACTGAATTGTTCAGGGAAGACCAAGGACAGGGACAAAGAGGGCCCCATGTGGTGGTTAGTCATAGCTCACAACCAGAGGGTGTCTTTTTATTACTATTATGCCAAAAGAGAGAATAAGTGGATGTGGGGAGAACGGAGGCTGCAGCTGAGGAGGAAAGCCACCCCTCTACATGGCCAGACCCAAGAGTGAGGTACTGGCTTAGGCTTCCTGTCTCCAACCCATGTGTGTTCTTCAGAACCAAGCAAAGGTGTAAGTGGGGCTAAGTGGGCCTGAAGCTTTGGCGACAGTGAGAGACTATTGGGTTTTTCCAGAACATCTGGAGAAGGTTCTTCATAGCAATAGTCTACTGCTACTTAAGCCAAAACCTGGAGTAGAGGATGAGATGGAGCTGAAGTCAGGAGTGTTAGGCTTCGATGGAGGTCACTGATGGACATACAGACCTCAGCAGGGAACAGACAGGAGGACTTTGGCCAGCGGTGGCTCTGCAGCTGGTCAATATCACGCCAAGCCACTGAATTTAATATGAGCAGTATGTAGCACAAGAGACATGGCAGTGGAGTAGCTATGAAGGTGACATATGGGACCCATGGGTCTTACTGCTCACATCCCCCAAGCTCCCGGGGTGGGGGGGAAGCCTTCAATAAGGACTTAACTTGTTACTGCAGCTGGGTGTCTAAGGTGGGTGGGGAGTTAGAGGTTCTCAGAAGGGAGTCTTGCTGAGCTTGGCACTGTTTTGGCTAGTCTGGTCCACAGGGTGGTTGAGGCTGTTTGGCTCCCTGGGATGGATGCCTGAGGCCAAGCCACTTCTTAAAGGAGTAGCTGTCCTTGTTTGTGCTCAGCTGCACACAAGAGCTGGTTCCTCCCAGCCTCTGAGGTTGAGGTTGCTATTCATAGAATGTGAATCTCCTGCAGAGACCAGACTTCTGCATCCATGCTCCTGACCCCTGTTCATCAGAAGGGACATCCGTCTCCCTTCTTCTGGCTCTGTGGTCCTTGTCTTCTTGGTATGGTTCATGGACTTCAGCCAGGTAAGAAACTCTCATGGCCTATGGGATGTGGGTTTCTGCATACACCTTATTGGTAGGCCCGGACAGAAACTATACAGGGTCTTCAGGACATCCACCAGTTTTTTCCTGGTGGCTGAACCAGCAACTATAGCTCTTGTCTTCACAGTGTCACCAAGGATAGTCTTTCTGCTCACATACACAGTACCACTTGTTCTGTCTAAGAGTAGCTCCTTGACGCCCTTTCTTGCCTCTTTAGCTCCCAGAGCTCTTGACAGGGAGTTGGACAATAGACTCAGGCCAAAGTCAATATAAAAGACTCTAAAGCTTACAAACACATTCCCACTAGAAGAAGATTGGGGCCTGGGTCAAATGTGCCTCGCCTCCTACAGTCTGTGAAGGCATGGCTAGAGACTAATGCTGGGTGCCAGCCCTCCTGCTTCGTCTATGATGGAAGGGGCAGGGTAATCTATAAGTGCCATGTCTGGAAGGAGCGGGTGATGGGGTGGATGTGGGGGACAAAATGTGATAGACCCCTGCTTTTGGACTTCTTGGGAGATGTATGATAGGTTACCAAGCTGTATTCCAAGGGGCGAGAACATGAGGGCTGGTCACTATCATGAGGACTCCCAGCTGTGCCATGGGCAATACCAAAAGGCTGAACTGATGGCTGCTGGGACTCACTTGGCAGCAACAATGCCCCTGGGTCCCAGGATAAAGCACCTTGAATCTGGGAGGCTAGCCAGGTTACATGAGAGAGAGTTGGACTCCTTTTTAGTAAAGGGAGGGGGTGAGTCCTAACTGAATCTATACCTTTCCCGGCCTGACAGGTTTGTCTAAAAACAAAATAATCCACCTAAGAGTTTCAGTGATACTGAGCCTCATTGTTTCCCATACAGCACTGAATCTGACATAAGTCGGCTCTCTGTTCAAGTGAATCCACAGGGGGATGCTCGCCTCAGAAGCAACTGGCTTTATAGAATGATAGAAGGTTTCCTGGAGCCTCCATCCCGGGGCTGCCTGGAGTCTGGTGCAGTTGGCACTCCCAGCCAGCCTGCTCAGATGCAGATGTTGCTGAATTCAGCATCTCCTGATGATGGCAGAAACCTAGCTTCTTCCCTACCCTAGATTTACCAAAGGTTCAAGTTCTGTGAGTCAACATTCGTTGGGTTCAGGTTCTGGTAGCCAAGAGGCCTTTGTCACTGAAGAGAAAACACTTCTATGTAGGGACATAACTTTGTCACCGAAATAGAGGCATTTGGTCCTTCACAGCTGTTTTTGGACAGGCAAAGGGGTAGCTTGCAATGCTGGAAGTGATGACATCAGTATGAGATTGCTCCATGCAGTAGGGTCCTGCTGAGTGTGAAATAGAGACCTAACTCTAGGAATTCACACTCAACCCCACCAAATTTAGATAGGTTCGCAGGCTTGTTGAAGGTGAGCTCTGTCAGTGACAGACTTGGACCATCCTACAATGATGGAGCTCAACCAGCCAGACGTTTGTTAAGAAAGGAAATATAATGAGGCTTTCGTTACGATTAAGAGTCCTTGATTAATCTCGTGATTAGTGTTTACCCCAGTTGTCTAAATAGTGGCGTGGAGGTTATCAGCATATTCTAGCCACGGCTCCTGACAGGACTGGGATAGGGTTAACAAACAGACAAGACAGGAGTGAAAGGGTCTCTCGTTAGTGGGGACAGGGAATGGCTAAAGCTGGATAAGTGACCTAGGAGAAGATGGATATGGAGGTTTGGTAGAAGGGAAGGTCACAGTGAGAGTCTGGGGTTTTCTTTGGTTGTAGCTCTAACTACTCTGCATTGTATTTCTGTTCCGTCTGAGCCTGAGACTTTGTAGGGAGGAATTCTTGGGTTTTTCTTTTCTTTTCTTTCTTCTTTCTTTCTTTCTTTCTTTCTTTCTTTCTTTCTTCCCTTTTCTTTCCTTTCCTTTCTTTCTTTCTTTTGCTTTTGTTTTGTTTTGGGGGGGGGGGTTATTTTTATTTTTTATTTTTTTGCTCTTCTTTTTTTTGAGACAGGGTTTTTCTGTGTAGCCCTGGTTATGCTGGAAACTCACTCTATAGACCAGGCTAGCTTCAAACTCAGAGAACCACCTGCCTCTGCCTCCTGAGGCTGGGTTTAAAGGTGTGCCCCACCATAGCCTGGTGTAGAAGTCTATGTCTTTAAAACTATCCTTCTTAGCTAGTCTCACAGCTCATCCTTTGGTGGGCGGTAGGCTGGGGACACGACACAAAGAACTTCAAGAACTTTTGGCCCAGGACTTTCAGGATGTTTCTAGATGAGCTTTATTCTCTGATCCTGAATGCACGGGCTTCAGGGCCCTTGAATAAACTCACAGTCTCTGTCTGACACAAAATGCTCTGGCTGTATATTCCTTGGCTTTGATTGAGCCACTGTCTCCTTTCCCAGGTATGCTGCCTCCATTGGACTGTGTGTCATGACTCTGCCCTCCACTACTAGGAAGTCCTAGGTTAAGCCACCAAGTCTGTAGAAATGTGTTGTAAGAGAAAGTCATCATCACCTTAAAACCTGGCTTCCTGGGTGTGTAATCCTGATATCCTCATAAACAGCCTTTGGAGCATCATGAACCCACATCCTCATGAGTGGTCCTTTGTGGGTGCATACTTCACTGTCCTTTACTTCAAGAGCAGGTGCTGCCTGCAGGAACCACCACCAGGCTCAGCGCCCCAACTGCTTTCTGCTTTTGACCTGAGGGAGCTGTTGAGCTTCTTGGGACATTTGACTCCAGGGCTATTCTTGTCTTCTACATGATTCAAAAGTCCTGAGTTCTCCCTCAAACCTAGAGGGAAGTAGTGATCAGTCTGGCTCCCTCTGCTTTGGGACTGGGGTGATGTGAACACTAGGAAGCCAGGATCCGAGCCAAGAATGGCTCAGTTGTATGAGTGCTTGCCTAGCATGCATAAATCTTTGGGTTTTCTTTCTCCGTCATCATTGTCTGTAATATTAGTGATTGGAAGGTGGAAGCAAAATCAGGAATTTAAGGTCATCCTCATCCTTGCTTATATGGTGAGTTCAAGGCCAGCCCAGGTACGTGAAAAATACATCACACTAAAAGGACCCAGGATCCTTTGCTTTGGCCTTGTGAGCACCTGGTGTTCCTCCCACTCCAGTGAGGCTTTGCCTTTCTGACTCAGTGAACACTCACTCAGACCCATGGGAGGGATGGCTTGAGTGCATTCTTCCCCTTGGCCTTGAAGGCCCTAGTCAGACGAAGAGCCACAGCGTGAAGCCCAAGTACCAGATTTGACTACAATAAAGCCTGGACTGAGCACAGACTAAGGCAGTCCTCATTGGCCTAGGGATGGAGAGTCAGATGTTAGTGGCCTTTGGTACTCACTAACTTCCCAAAGAGCTTCCTCCTCGGCCTTGGGGTTCTATTCCTGTTCCATCATCCTCAGAATTTTAAAAATAATTGTTCGGACACACAGCAGTGTGGCCTTTCTCTGACAACCTTTGACTCCCGGTGACAGCTGGATGTTTCCCATCAGCAGAGCCCTCGCCATCCGCATAACTTCTGCCCCCTAGAAATGGTTGGCTCACACCTTTGCGCCTGCTTCGGCTGTTCTCTGTGTCTCAAATTTAGAACTAAGGACAAGGAGGCAGAGGCAGCAGCACTGGGCACAAGGTTTGGGAGACTTGGGTACTCATTTGGGCTGAGGTCCCAGGCTGTTCCTATGAGAGGGCGCTGGAGAAGGGGTTGGATAGTCCTTGGAAAGTTGACAGTCAGGTATGGTGTCTCAGTTGACAGACATAGTCTATAGAAGAAGAGGCTTTGGGTGAACACAGAATGAGCCTGGGTAGGTTAACTCTCTATTGCAACGTATTTTTACATGACTTCTAATGCTAGAGGGGAGAGTCTATGCATGTCTCCTTGGGCCAAAACAAAACAAAAGTGGTACACATCTCAGTCCCTCCCAGAGCCCCAGAGGAGAGTCTGTTTCCTTGCCTTTCCCAGTGGCTTTCTGAACAGCAGGGCTCATAGTCCCCTCTGGAATGTCAAATCTCACACTACATGCGTGACTCTGGCTGCCTCCATCACATTTCTGACTGTCCTCTCTCAGGACTGTGTGATCCCAGGAATTAGGCTCGTCTAGGTAATCCAGAACAATCTGTCTGTCCAAGATCTTTAGCTACGTTCTGCAAAATCCCTTTGTCCAGGTCAAGTTACCTAATGACAGAGTCTGAGGCTTAGGCTGCGAATGTATGTAGGCAGACTAACTTTCTATCCGCCGGGCTCTGTGTAACAAGGACTGTCAGGGCTAGGCTGAGGCTCGGGGAAGAGGCAGCCTTGGATGAGTTTGGTTTGGGAGAGAAAAGGCCTGTTTGAGAGCAGAGGGGAAGAGCTCAAGTCCTGCCAAGTATTTCTCTGCCCATCCGACTTGGCACTGAACAAATACCCAAGAAAAATTTGCAAAAAGAACAAAGGTGCATGAGCCTGGCGTCTGACTGGCAGGCACGCGGTGGGGAGTAGCCTGGCATGCATAGCTGACGCTCTCCCTGGGGAAGGCAGGGGAACTGGGCAGGAAGGTGGGCTCTCTCCGTGCACTGCGCACCGTGAGAGTTAAGACAAGTCTATTACTGTTTCCTTGTCACTCTGTCACCCGTCTAATGGCCGTCGATAGTACTTGAATGAGAATTGATGGGGAGATAGATTTAATTAACCCCAGTGTCAGCAGCTGCTGGGCTACCGGTTTGCGTGTTAATAGAGCGGCCACCCCCAGCTCTCCAGGGCTTTGCTGGGAGTCTGAGGCCAGTGGAGCAATTGTGCCTGTCAGCATAGGTGGCTGGATGAAGACAGGCAGAGCGGTATTCAGCCTGGACCGGCCACTCTTTCCCTCTGAGCCCCACCATTCACCTTGTTGGTCAGGGTGGGTCCACCAGGCTCAGCTCCCTCATTGGGAGGTCTGAGTTGTGCAAGGATGAGGGTTAAGACAAATACTCTGCTGGCTCCATGAGCATCAGAGATCCCTGATGCCCCCTATTCTTGGTGGATCCCTGGGTTCGTGCTTGGCGTGAAGCCTCTTGGCATAGTGCATGTTCTTTGTATTAAGTTTTCCCTGTTTCCTTTGCCTTTTCTGTGGGTGACATAGTTGTCCGTTGGGCACCAGACTTTCCAGGATGCCATCAGTCTTTTCCCTGCTAGGCTATATCCTAGCTACCCTGTATGAGCGCCTTCCCTTCAGCCATGCATGGAGCTCTGAGCCCAGCCAGGCCCAGAGCATGCCCTTTGTGAGTATTAGAACACTGTTCTCTGAGTTTCCCATACCAGCCATGCCAAGGAGGGGGCTTTGAAACCTGTTCCTTGGGTCTGATGTCCTAGACTACCAAGATAAGTACTGACCCCAACATAGATGCTTCAGAGTCGATACACTAATGCATCTTGTGACTGGGCATCTCCTTATCATTGGAGCCTTGAGCTTGTCCTGTTCTTTAGGGTGGGAGAGTCAGACCTATGACACTCACTAGCTACCTGCTTCCCGGAGGACCTGGACATGGTGGCCAGGTCTACAAAGACCTGGAGGCAGCTGGGCAGCAGCCAGTGCCTGTCTGGCAGCCTTCTTCCTCACTTCACACCTCCGCTGCCTTTCATTTTCGGCTCTGATTGGTTTTCTTGTTTTAACACATACCCCAGGCCCCGTGTTTGACCCCAGTGATGGATTCGTTGCTCCCTAGGACTCCAGCTGCCAAGCTTGCTCACAGCTGCTGGGAGTGGGGGAGGGAGGGACAGCGACAGGGATTGCCTTGCATGTCCCAAGCTCCACTGGTGTTCTTCCCAGAGCTCTGGGGCAGTTGATGACAGAGCAGGGATTGGGTACGAAAGGACAGGGTTGGGGACTGTCGGGTGGTTATCACAGCAAACAGCTAGTCCCTCTTTGGGCATCTGATTCCTCTTCTGTAGAAGAGAACAGGGACTGTGGATGGTTCATCTCTCAGTGACGTGAAGTCTGAAACCTTGGATGGAGGGGACATTGATTTCCCTTCATGTCTTTGGAAATGGCTGCGGTGGAAATCTACCTGTTGCTGGCTGTGACTTGATAGAATGGGCGGACCTAGCATGAACTGGTTTGTTCTGCCAAACCTGGGGATAGAGGGAGGGAGGGACGGAGGGGGAG
The DNA here is from genome assembly GCF_903992535.2 of Arvicola amphibius. NCBI lineage: Eukaryota > Metazoa > Chordata > Mammalia > Rodentia > Cricetidae > Arvicola > Arvicola amphibius. Next base: position 102,881,475 of record NC_052055.2, read on the forward strand.
AAGGAGAGAGGGAAGGAAGAAGAGAGGGAGGGGAAGAGGGAGAGAGGGAAGGAAGAAGAGAGGGAAGGAGGAAGGAAGAGAGGGAGGGTGGGAGAGAGGGAGGGTGGGAGGGAGGGAGAGTAAATATCCACAAGCAAGCAGGCAGACCAGAGACATCCTCCTCCTCCTCGAGTGGCAGAAGGGCCCGCCATGTGTCAATAAGATCCATCCCAGACCTGTAAAGCTCTAAGCGGGAGGGAGCTCTTCCTAATCCTGATTCTAGATATAATAAGCTGCCAGGGGACAGTCTGGGATGACAACACTTCATATAGGGGAGGCAGGTTTTTCCAGCACAGCTTGACACCTTGTGTTTGCGGCTTGTGGCAGTGTGGAAACATCAGAAGTTTGGCTGCCTGGTCACACATTCAACAGATGCCCATGAACTTTTGCTAAACTCTGAGTCCAGGATGGAGGTGGTCAGGAATGGCAGGTGGGGCTGTTAAGGGACCATTCTGCTGCCTCCTTCCTACTTCTTTTAGATGAATGTGGTTTTTATTCTTAAACATTGACAAACTGGGCTGTTGAGACGGCTCAGCAAGTAAATTGCTTGCCACCAAGCAGGGGGAGTCGAGTTCAATCCCAGGACCATATGGTAGACAGAACTTACTCCTGCATAGATACAAACTATATATTTTTTAAAGAGTCTTAAAACTCATAACATATATATTGTTGTCGTAACAGATAAGCCAACCCTAGAATAATTGAAGTAGTTGGTAAAAGACTTCATTCTCTCCCTCCCTCTCTCTCTCTCTCTCTCTCTCTCTCTCTCTCTCTCTCTCTCTTGCACACACGCATGCACACACACACACACTCATATATATACACACACAGCATTATAGAATTGTTTTTATCAATGTTTTCCCCAGTTGTAGACTGAAGCACAGAGTAGCTGCATTTGCAGACAGGCCCCCAGAGGAAGAAATTGGGGTGACACAGGGTCAGAAAATATGACCACAGAACTACAGTTCTTATGAAAGTGAATGCCACAGAGCTCGGCACTCATACACACACACACACACACACACACACACACACACACACACACCAAGGAAAAGCCAGGCGAGGACCTGGTAAGAAGGCAGCTGACCAAAACCAGGACGAGGCTCTCATCAGGAACAGGGTCGTCTGGCACCTCCATGTTGAACTTCCAGCCTCCAGATGTAAGAAATACATCTGTCTTTCAAGCTACTGCATTCAAGGTATTTTACAGAATCGCTTAAAATTTACATGGGTATAGACTCATAAATAAAGCTACCAAGGGCCATGCAACACCCCGCAGCTTTTTGTTGGGAGATGCTCATGATACCTCAGTGTTCCATCCAGTGAAATAGCACAGACTTGGCAAGGCACCCGGGAGCTGTGCATCCGCATCCCAACCCCTGGAAGCACACATTCCCTCTTACACCCCATTCTTCTGGGTCTGTAACTACATCCTAACTTCACATTTGGGGTGCAGCACCTCAAGGTCTAACTCTGCCATGAGTTATTAATTTGTCTTTAAGCATGCTGCCCTCCCACTCTGTCCTCAGTTTTCCTATTGTGTGTCTGCCGGGAGGCGAGTCCATGTCTATAGGGAAAATGGGTACCTTTGAAAGTGTTCTCTATAGGTCCACTGGGCTGGTCCAGGTCTAGGCAGCAAGAGCCCGGTATCTAAAGGATGTGACCTGCGGGGGCTGCTGATGGAAGTGGTAGTGGGGGGGGGGGTTCTTTCTTGTCCAATTTGAATGTGACATCTTACAGTCACTTGACAAACATGGACGACGTATTTGGATTTGGGGATGTTAAAACAATAGGTATAATATGCAGAGATCACCTGAGAACATCTTTATGTGAAAAAGACAACAAAAGCCTGAGGCACCAGGAAGTCATTCAGAATCCCTGCTTTGTCCCCTGGCAAATGGATGGGGTAGGGGCCACTGGGAAGTGACTCCTGAGCTGTGAGTGGACCCTGAGCTTAGGGGACAGTGACGGAGGAAGAACAGAAGTGGGGCAGGAAGCAGGTGCCCCCAGGGTGGGGAGAGATAGGGAAGGCCAGGCTACTGGGTCCTGATGGAGAACTCAGTTGCCTAGCATGCCAGGAAGTGACTCAGCGGTGGGAAGTGGCTGAGCGCACTGTGTGCTGGGACAGACTGAGTGCAGGGCAGGAAGCAGCCTGGTAAACATAATTGAACTGATGGTGCTTCAGGAGAGTTTGTGAGGTGGAAGGTTCTAGAAACCCAGAGTTGTTGGGGAGGAACGACAGACAGACAGACAGACAGACAGTCAGACAGAAGAGTCTCTGGATGTGAGAATCCCGTCACTCTGGGCATGTCACATGGCTTGACCTCTTCATTCTGGAAAGGGGATCCCAGGATGGAAAAGAAGAATTTCTTCCACAGGTCAGGCTCCAGAGTTAGCAGAATGACTTAGCATGGGAATATATTTGCTGACAAGCCCAGTGACTTGAGTCCAACCCCCAGTACCTACAGAAGGAGAAAAATGATTCTTGAAGGTCGTTTTCTGACCTCTACATGTGTATAACCACCCCCTACACAAATAGATAAGATAAAATTTGAAAAACTCAGCTTTCTTCCCAGTCCCATCCCCCCAGGCCTCCCTGATCCAGACTCTGCTGGGCTTGTCCCCTAGTTGATTGAGGATGGATCCCAGCTCCAGGTACTAAGACTTCTCTGAATAGATCAGTAACAGGCCTTGGGATGCCTATGGGACCACAGGATGGAGTCAGGAGGTCAAAGGTGCTTGAGAGCACAGATGGGGAGAATGTGGGGCAGGATCTGTATGTAGAAGGGGTAACAGACCATCCAAGGAAGTGTGAAGTATGCTCAATCTTTTGATATCAAGATGTGATGCTGGGGATGGGAAGGATGGCTCAGTGGTTAAGTGCACTGGCTGCTCTTGCAAGAGGACCCGGGTTCAGTTCCCAACACCCACATGTTAGCTCACAACGATAACTCCAGTTCCAGGGGATCAGACATCCTCACACAGATACAACACATTATGGTTGGGTCAGAGACAGCTTCCAGAGGATTTGGCCAAGTCCCCTCCTCAGGTTGAGAAGGCATCTGACTGGTGGGACCAAGGGTTTCCACAAATGATGTCCTTTCCGTGCAGGCTGGCCTCATCTGGGGAAGGGAGAGGGGTGTGGATGTGGGAAGCAGTGGCCCCGGGCCTAGTGTCAGGCCTTTTTCTGTCATTTGGTGTGTCAACTTGAGTTTCTCACTGCCCCCACCTCTTTATCCAACCTGGGCTCCATTTCTAAGCCCGTGCCAAGAAGGCAGTTGCGGCTGGTGGTCTCTGGGTGCTTTCTTGGTCTTACCCAGTCAAGGGATACAGGAAGGAACAGGACATTGGGAATTGGGCTAGGGTCCTCTGAGAGCTCAGCAAGTATCATCTCTTCCTGGAAGATATACATGACCTTGAGCATGACTCTCAGAACCACAGATTCCAAAGCTATAGTAGAAGGCACCTGGGATGGAGGTAGTCAGGCTGTATCTAGCCTCACTGGCCCTCCCACCCACTGGGAACCCCCTCGTTAGAACATTCTTCTTTGAGAGCCTCAGGTTTCTTCTTTACAGCTATGCTAGCTAGGTCTCACCTAGTCAGCTGGAGCCAAAATCACTTGTCTGCTTTCTGTTCATGGGCCTGACCCTGCCACAGGTAGGGTCCAGCATCCTGCACCCCTTCCCGCCCCCAGGGCTTCTCTGAGAACACAGCCTCCTTTTGGAACCATTTCTCCTGACAAGCACGGTGCCGAACACAGCAGAACTCTCTCTCTCTGGGGACCTGAGACTTTTCTTGGCAGCCAGGCACATCTTGAGTTGGCATGTCTTTTTCTGTATAAACTGCCGCTTTTAGCTTGCATCTCCCCCAAGCTCCCCTGACTCACACTCTCTCTCAGCAAAGCGCCAGATCTCACATCTCCCCTCCGTACCCCGTCTCAAGCTGTCTGTGTTTTCTCCTATCTCAGTTCCGACTTGCCGTGGTATCGGCCTTCCCACCAGCCTCGTGTCCTCTGCGGAGCTGTTAAGTGGCCATCTGTGTGCCGATAAAAAGAATTGAGCGAGATGTGGTCAAGTTCAGGGAAAGCTAGGGAGTCTCCAGAGACCATCCAGGTTGGTACTGACTTATTATTAGATCTCTTTTGATACAGTCATTCAGCCTGCCAGGGACCTGTGCAGAGAGGGTCCCCAGAGTATCTGTTAAGACTCCAGATATCCAGCCCCATCAGCTGAACAGCTACAAGATCCCAGTCCTTCCATTGTGATACAGCCTTGTATTGGACTTGGACCATAGCCTGTAAGACTAATAAGTCTCATATATATATAAAACATATAATAAATATACACATTATATATATATATATATATATATATATATATATATTCATTCTATCAGTTACTTCTTTAAAGAACTCTGACTAATACAGATTGTAGCACCAGGAGTGGTTCTAGGGAAACCAAATTGTAAGGATGAATTTTTAAAGTACTGGAACAGGCTTTCCGATTTGCTGGCACCTACAGCTGCCAAAGACTCCCTGGCTAGCATGATGAACACCAAGAGCCCATGATTGGAAGTATCTGAAGGCCTTGTTATGGTGAGGAACATGAAGTTTAGTGACTTCGGACATAAAACTTTTGACAATGTGTGGAAGAATAAGGAAGATGATGGTGCTGATGAGTTACGTCTGGAGCCTCGGACAAAGGAAAAACACAAGCTGGATGAAAAGGTTCACCGGCTCCAGATGGACGGATGGACGCTAATGCTCTGTGGGATTCTGAGTGTTCCCTGGGAGACAGTCTTCCCTGCAGCAGGCATAGGGTCCAAGTGGCTAAGAAGCAACCCAAGCTCTTATAACAAGATTGGCTGACCTGGAAGTTTGGGGATCCGTGAGCCTAGCAAAATGGAGGCAGGACGATATAGGCTTGTCATGACTTTCTGGTCATGCAGTTCTGGTGTGATGTGTGACCACGCCTACAATTCTACTTGACATTAGCATAAATCCAGCATGGCACCGCTGAAATCCATCTTTGTCATAGGAAAACAGGGACTGGTATGAATGTCCTCCTGCCCCTCCTGTGAGTGTCACAGCTCTTCAGAAACAGCTGTCTAAGGCTCCTCAAACATATCTGCTAGTTCTTTCAGAAGCTTCCGAGATAACTTATTCATGTTTGAAGACAAAGTCGTTTAAAGTAACTAGCTATCCAGAAAACATTTTTTTAAAAAAAAAAACATGGTTTTTGACTCCCTCTAAATGTGTCTATTAGGAAAATTCCTCTCCAAAGTGAAACAGCCACTTACAAAATTGTCTGCCACAAATAAGTTAGGAGATCCATTTTTATCTATTTGTACAAAAAGGTTTTTGCAAACCAGTTAGAAAAAGACATGCAAACCAAGAGAAATGAGTCAAGGAAATGAATGGGTGGTTTTTAGAGTCAGGAAACACAAAAGGCCAATGAGCAGAGAAAATATGCTCCCTCTCTCATGATTAATGCAAAACAATAATGAGATTAAATCGGTAGATCATGCGATTAGCAAAAATTAAAGTGATGAAACCCATTGCTGACAAAGATACGGGAAAAGCTTGCCTACGTGGCTGTTAAAATCTGTAAATTGCTGCAATATATTTGAGGGATATTTAATAACATACATCAAGAGCTGAAACACATGTGCATTCGCCTTTAGGGATTCGAACGCGTAACTCAAAAACATTCTATGGGCTATTCCTTGCATGACTGCAGAGACCCAGATTAAGGCTTTGCTACTATTCAGCCATTAGATAGAACAAAGCAGGGGCTTGTAGGAGATAACTCAGTCAGTAAAGTGCTTGCCTTGCTAGCAGGGGGACTTGAGTTTGATTCCCCAGCCCTCACGGTGGCCCATGTTTCTAACCTCACCGTATGGGAGGTGGAGACAAGCAGATCCCTGGGGCTCACTGGCCGGCCAGCCTAGCCTACTTGGTGAGTTCCAAGCCAATGAGAGGCTCTGTTTCAGAAGGAGGTGGCTAGTGCCTGAAGACTGGTGATTGAAGACGTTCTCTGTCCAGACCTGTGTTCCCACATGTTCACTCACCCCACACACATCCCTTCCCTCCTGACGCAAAAGGATGAAGGACCCGAAAAGCACTCTGACATGCCGACGCCTGTGTCACGCCTTTCCCCGGGCAGGTGAGGCTGAGGGCAGCATACCGCTGCACACATCTCTAGTCTTGATTTTCCTACGGGAACATGCATTTGTTCCATCATTTTGAAAAGAGCCAATTCCATGTCTGTCATTGTCCTCACTGACCGGGGAGGTCCTTCAAACTGTTCTACGATGGACAAGGACCCTAGACAGGACCCAAGGGCTCCACCTTTCCTTTTCCCTCCTAATCTCTGCTACCGCAAATCTTCCGGGGACTTTGGGTTCCTAGTGTGGCCGGAAGCCCCTTCGTCGCCTTTGTGCATGATTTACTGTTCTGGTGAAATGTTTTCCCTGAGTTTCTTGGCATGGCCTCAAACCGTGGATCCACTTCAACATCTGCTTCCTGGCACTGGCTGTGTCATCTCCCACACTGTGCTTGGGTCTTCACTGACGCTTAGCCTTTCCTTTTCCACATCCATGCCAGCTGTTTCCGTGGTCAGAATAAGAGCAGAGCTGTGGGGCTCTTGCCATCTCTGCCCTGGGGGTGCTCATCCCTGTCTTCTTGAGATCCAGGGCTTCTTTATTCTCCACAAACCTACCAGACTCCAGGGTAGAAGGGAGTCAAGACAGGGAATCAGACAGGTGGCAGCCCCTCTTCCAGGGACTTCTAGTTCCAGAATGGTGTGGGACAGTGACGGATAGAGCGCTGAGTATTTAAACCACTATCCTGTCCAATGTCATGCTCCAGCACACCCTCGATTTTCCCCGAACACATCGAAGTCACTTAAAAGGAAGAGCGCAAAGAAAATGGATTGCCTGGCCAGTTTCCTCCTTCCCACTCCTAATGTGATTGTAATGTAGCCTTTGAAAAGCGAGGGTGTTCTGGTTCTGATGGTTGGGAAACCTCGGGCACTGAGAGGAGGTAATTGGTAGGGACGTGATTGTTCCTTTTCAGTTGGGGGCTAGTAAACAGAGTCATTAGCAGCTATCTGAGCTCTGGGGAAAGTTGTGCGTGCGTGTGTGTATGTGTGTGTGTGTGCGTGTGTGTGTGTGTGTGTGCATGCGCGCACACGCACACACTCAGGAAAGCTGAATGTGAGAACAAGGAGGGACGATCTGCATGCTTCAGGAAACGGTGATGATGAGTGTGGCAGGCGGTGTAGGGATGTGGAAGGTATCTGGGGTCTCCCCCCCACTAGCATCAAAATTGCAGTAACTACAGATTAAGTGATTCTGACCCCAGGAGACAAGGAGCACTGTTTCCAAGGGAACCACACGCCTCAATCACAGTCCCTGGAAGGGAGGGTGAGCCAGTATGAAGCAGCCTTTCCCTGTCCTGAGCAGCAGCCCTGCCCATGGATCTGCTGTAACTTGCTGAGGGCTCTGGGCCAGGATCTTCGCAGTTACCTCCTGGCTGAGCTTGCACTAGCTGGGGGTGGGAGGTCCTCTGGGTCCCAGGAGAGGTGAGGTGCTGGAAAGCTTGACATTGGTCCACCTCCCATATAGCTCTGAAGCTTCTCTGGGTAGCCACCCACAAATCTGTATGAAGAAGCATTAGCGGGCTGGGGAGATGGTTATGTTGGTAAAAAAGCCTGCTGTGCAAATATTGGGACATGGGGACCTCACTATACCCTAAAAATAAAACAAAAAATACAACAAAAAAATCCTCTGCATGCTGGTCCACATTTATAATCCCAGTGCTATGGAGCTGGAGATAGATAGGGGGCTATCTGAGGCTCACTGACCAGCCAGTCTAGTCCAAAAATGGTGCTCCCTGGGTCTCAGTGACAGACCTTGTCTCAGGAAGGCCCCTGAGATTGACCTCTGGCTAGTGACTGCGAGCACACACACACCAGTACTTACATGTGCAAAATGCAGACACACACTAAAAATACACTGGGCAAAGCATGTCCGTGAATTCACCAATTCTATGGCTTCTCTGAGACCACTCACTCTCATGCGAGTCTATCCTTCTAGGTGCTGTCGACATCTGAGCAGGGCTGGGGACCCAGGAAAGCCACTGTTCTTGCCATTCTGCTGCTCCCAGTAGTTCTAGCTGCACCTTGCCTGTCAGTGGAGAATAGTCCCCTGCTCAGGATGACAGTGGGGACCCATAGGCCCACCGTGCTCTCAGAAGCTTCTAGAAGGAGTAAGAAGGGGTAATGAAATAGGGTTCTGAGACTGAGAGTGGGGATTGAGCCCAACTGCTGTCCACTGTCTCCTGTCTGTGAGTCAAGACAACCCAGGTACCATTTCACCATCAAGGGGGGGCACAGGAATAGTACAATGCATGGAGTCCTGTAGACTGTTCTTGGGGTAGATGGCTAATTCCCCAAGTCTTGGGCTCTTCACACTGGTAGAGAATGCCTGGCACACTCATGTACCTAGCAAATAGTAGGTTTCTTCTGAGAATAAGCACTCTGTGTGTGAGAGAACATGTTTGTGTGTGTGTGTGTGTGTGTGTGTGTGTGTGTGTGTGTGTGTGTGTATGTGTGTGTGTGTGTGTGTGTAGTTGTATGGGGAGACCAGGTATTATCCTTGTTCTCCATCTTGTTTAGATGTCTCACTGAATCTGGAGTTTACTGATGGCCAGTGAGCCCCAGGGATCCTTTTATCTCCAGCACGCCCCACGGATCCCTGGCACGTGCCATGTCTGACTTTGTATGCAGGCGCTAGAGGCCTGAGCTCATACCCTCTGTTCAAGTACTTGACTAACTGAACCATCACCCCATCCGCAAGTAAGTGTTTTTATAGATTTCCTGGGCAATGGTTCTCATCCCTCATGGAACCTGAGTGTCACCAAGTGAGTTTTTAAATAGCCGGGGTCTGGGTCAGACCCTGAAATAGCCTGGCTTTGGACCTTCGTTTCAATATGCGCAGAGAGAGGAGGTGGCTGGAATGTGTGGGCAGTGAATGAGCACGGCTCTGTCCTGAGAAGGGTCCTCTTGGAACTCTGACTATTAACTGACCTGAGCGAGTGTAAAAGAAAGTCATAGGCCATCAGAAAAAGAATAGGCAGCAAGCACCAGAGCTCCACCGAGCTGGGGATTGTCCCTGCCAACCTCCACCAGAACAGAATAAACCATACAGTCTCTAGAAGGCTGTCACCTTGGTGGTAGGGCTACTTAAGACGCTCTGGACCCATTCTTGAAAACATCTTGAAGGGACCCACTTAACAAGAGGATCAAACTGAGGAATGTGTGTATGGATTCTATAAAGGGAACAGTTTACAATGACTGGCAACCAAATGCACCAGGCGTATTAGTTCTTGATTACCGACTTAAGAAATCACCATGAAGCTAGAAGCTCCAGTGAACACTGACTTCTGCTCTTACAGAAAGATTCCTGGGCACAGCCTTGCCCTGCTGGGCTGTCTGCTTCTAGTTTCAGGAGGCTGAAGTTGGGGGCATTCGTTTGTGAGTTCTCAGCCACATCGCTGGATCATCTCCTAAGCTCAGCCTCAGTTTTTAATGCCCTAGCACCAAGGTCTTTATTTCCATGGTTACTGCCGGCCATGGCTGTTCACAGCTCCTTGGGGTCGCCTTCATTTCCTGTCACGGTGTCCCCTCCAACTTCAAAGCACAATGCCACATCAGTTCATCGCATACTGAAAAATCTCCTGACTTTCCTCCACAACATTTCTATTTTTAAAAAAGATTTATTTATATTATTCATGCATATGTGTGTGCACCCGTGAGTTTCTGTGCACTACCTGTGTCCAGGTGCCCGCAGAGTCCAGAAAAGACCACTGAGTTTCTTACACCTGAAGCTGCAGGTGACTGCGGGCTGCCATGCAGTTGCTGAGAACCTAACCCGGGTCCTCTACAAGAGCAGCAAGAGCCCTGAACTGTTGAGCTGTCTCTCTGGCTCCAGACATCTTTACTTTTAGAGACTGGTGGAATCATACTTCCTTGCCTCATATAACTCTGTCTAATCACTCTCTTTTAAGGCCAAATGATTAGCAAACTTACTATATTTGAAAAGTAGCCTTTTCAAACTGAGCGTGGTGAGGCACACCTTGGATCCCTGCACTTGGGAGAGAGAGAGGCAGATCTCTAAGTTCGAGGCCAACCTGCTCTATGTAGTGAATTGCAGAACAGCCAAGGCTATATAGAGAAACCCTGTTTTAAAAAAAATAAAGAAAAAGAAAACAAAATAAAGAAATAGAAGTACCTTTTCTATGTAAAGTAGTGTATAAACTGTGCTCAGACTAACACCCAGATCTTTTCAGGGGCTGAGTCCCGTAAAGAAGCAGGAAAAGAGGGCCCATTCCAGCTGAAAGGTGGATGGATAGAAATGGACCAGGGATAATGGAAATGATGGAATTTGCAGATGGGGGATGCCAAAATACTTCTAGTGTGCGTAAGGAGGAAGAGTAAAACATGGTCATGTCAAAGAGAAGAAAGGGAAGCTATAAAAAGAAAGTATAGACTTAAAAAAATCTAGGATCTGAGATTAAAAATATTTCAGTTAAGACTAGCCAAGATTAGATAGTATGGTGAAGAAGAGGAGGGGTGGAGAGAAGGCTGTGACCCTGAAGGAATAACAGTAAAAACTACAAATGAGGGATGAGGATGCAGGAAAACACACGGCGCTGGGGCATTTGCAGTCGTAAGAGCCATTAAGAAGAGGGAAAATGTTCAACCAAGTCATACTTAAAAATCTTTGCAACTTAGATGAAATTGTACCCGTGCGTATCTGAGAACCCATGGCCCCCAAATCAGAAGAAACAGAAAGAAAACCAGAGCCAAGGAAAACAGTGGGACAGCAGAAACACTTTGGCTGGCTTCGAGTTTGGTATCAGGGTAATTCAATGAGAAATGTGCCCTCTTCTGATTTCTGGGAGGGTTTTGGTTGAGCTGGTCTTATTTTCCCCATAGGTGCTTGGTAGGACTCAATAGCAGAGCAATGGAACCTGGTGCTTTCTCGGCGGGCAGGACCTCACGTTCTTTCAGGAACACAGGCTACCTCAGAGAGCTATCTCTCCTCAGGTGATGTTTTAAAATTTTTATTTTCTATTTTTAAAATTATGTGTAGTGTAGGTGTGTGTGTGTGTGTGTGTGTGTGTGTGTGTGTGTCCCCGAGTCCCTGTGTGCAATTTCACAGACACCAAAGAGGGCATCAGATCTCTTGGAGCCGGAGTTACAGGTGGTTGTGAGCCACCTGCCCTGGGCATTGGAAACCAAGCTCAGGGCTCCTGCAGGAGCCGTATGCATTCCTATCCTCCGTGCTACCTTCTGGAGCCTGGGGTCATAGAGGGCATCTGTCCATTTCACCTCACTTGTGGAAGCTATTAGCATAAAATCTCTTCATACTGTCCCATATTATCCTTCCCATGTGTAGAATTTGGGATGACTCTGCTCTGATAACTGATCTCGGCCGTGTTTTTGGTACCCTCTTTTCTTCCCCTGGTCTTGCTGGAGCTGAGCAGTTTCATTGATCTCCTGAAAGAACCAACTTCTGGCTCCATTGACTTTTCCTATTGTTTTTCTGTTGTTGGTTTCGTAGATTTCCACTTTAATACCTTCCCCCCCCCCTCTGCCTACTTTTATTCGCTCTCCTTTTTCTGCTTTCTCAAAGTGGTAGCTTGAAGGTATTGATTTGATCGTGTGCTCTTCCTCCGCTGTAAGTGTTTATTGCTGCATGCATCCCCAAGCTGAGTAGCAGCAGCCCATGAATTCTGATATGCTATCAAATACTGTCAAACTCTCTTCTTATCCCAAATAGCCTATATTTTTGGAACAGTTTTGGATTTAAAGAAAAATTGAGTAGCGCAGAGTTCCCATAACCTGGCACCATTTGTCTTGCTATTAACACCTCACATGACACAGGTCACTACAATTAGCTCGCGGATAATATCGATGCGTTGAGGTCCACTGAAACCCACGATGATTTAGATTGTCTTGCTTTGTTCCAGTGTCCTTTTGCTGTTGTGAGACCCCATTCAGGATGACACTCTTCACTTGGATGCCATGTTTCTGTATCACAGAGCAGCGGTTCTCAACCTGTGGGTTGTGACCCCTTTGGGATCAAATAACCCTTTTACAGGGTTGCCCACGACTATATGCATATCAGATATTTATATCATGATTCATAGCAGGAGAAAATTTACAGGTATGAAGTGGCAATGCGTAGCTGAACACATAAAAAGGTGAGGATGCAAGTTGAATAATCCCAAGCTAACGCCAAAAGATTCCAGTTATTATTCTTTGTTATAAGCAGAAAACTCATGGAACAGGAACGAGAAGTCCAACCTCAAGGTATGGAACAAGAGAGAGAGCTGGGTGGGCTCTCTGGGTTTTCTCTGGGTACCCCAAAGGTCATCCCCTAACCTGGTCCAGCCTCTTAAAGGTCATTGGCTGAAGGAGGTTCCCCATCACCAATGAAGAGTCACAGCATTAATAGGAAGGATGAGAACCTCTGTTAGAAAGGAGGGCATGGCAGTACCCAGGCAGACATGGTGCTAGAGAAGTGGTTGAGAGTTCAACATTCAGATCTGCAGGTAGCAGGAAGAAAGACACTGGGCCTGACTTGGGCTTCTGAAACCTCAAAGCCCATTCCCAGTGACCCACTTCCTCCAACAAGGCCACACCTCCTAATCCTTCTCAAATAGTGCCAATCCCTGATGACTAAGCAGTCAAATATATAAGCCTGTGGGAGCTGTCCTTATTTAAACCACCACTGTGGTCTTGATTTTTTATTCAATTGGATTGAATATTTCAGAGCATGCCCTGTGTTCTGTCAGAATTTACCTGCTATTCTTGGTGTCTGATTTATTGAGGGGAAAGGCCACAGATGCAAGTCTGTCATTAGCACATTAAGTTGTACCCCTCACCAGATATCTTGCAACTCTGACCCCCTAGGACCTTAGAAGGAAATAGACCCTTTGCTTTATTTTTTGAAACAGGCTCTCATGTATTATAGGTTGGTCTCAAACTCACTATGTGGCTGAAGGTGATCTGGTTTTAAAGTTTTTTTAAAATGTTCATTTATTTATTTTATGTGTGTGTGTGTGTTTATGTATGTCTGGGTCTGTGGGTGTTTTGTCTGCCTGTATGTATATCCTCTGCAAGAGCAGCAAGTGTTCTTAACCACTGAGCCATCTCTGGAGATGATCTTGAACTTCATTTCTTCTTGTCTCTACCTCCTGAGTGTTCGGATTACAGGTGTGCCCTGCTGGGCCTGGTTTATGTGGTGCTAGGAATCAAACCAGCGTGTCAAACATGCTAGGCAGGTCCTCTACAAAACCAAGATACACCCCCAGCCACAGCAACAGGGCCTTTGTGGAGATGATCAAGTTAAAGGGTCACTGTGCTTGGGGTTGCTGGGCTGTGATCCAGTGCGCCCTACAGAAAGGGGAACTTGGGCTATGGAAAACAGAGTGTTAACCTTTTAGTTCTTTTTTTTTTTTTTTTTTTTTTTTTTTTTTGGTTTTTCGAGACAGGGTTTCTCTGCAGCTTTTTTAGAGCCTGTCCTGGACCTAGCTCTTGTAGACCAGGCTGGCCTCGAACTCACAGAGATCCACCTGCCTCTGCCTCCCGAGTGCTGGGATTAAAGGCGTGCACCACCACCGCCCGGCTTAGCTTTTAGTTCTTAAATGAATACCTGGGGCAACTGATTGGCGAGGAGAGGCGTAATATGAAACCCTGAGTGCCATTCTCAGAACTCAGTGTTTCACATTCTCCAGTCCCAGGGAACGGTCGCATGTGCACACTGCTCACATGGTGGGTGATTGAGTTATTAGCCTTCTGAGGCTGAACTGCTTCAGGCCCAGTAGAGAGAAGATCCCGGGGTCTATGTCATGACAACTATGATCTTTATCTTGTCACTAAGAAGAAAGAAGACAGCATATGCACAACTCACACAGGACAGGCACATCCTACTTTGGGGACACAGAAGTCAACATCCCTCTCACCACCGCGCCCAGCTGCAGACCGCCCCAAAGGTGACACCCGAGGAGGGAGCAGAAGAGAGTCTTTAACCCTGTGCACCAGTTTCTTCTTGTTTCCACGATTATGTCAGGTGACTTATACAACGAAAGAACTTAATTAAAGAAAGGTTCTTCTGGCTCAGGTTTGAGGGTACAGTCTGCCGTGCACAGGAAGGTGTGGCCCTGGGATCGGAGGCAGCTGGTCATCTTATATCTGCAGCCAGGAAGCTGAGAGAGACGAACACAGGTTCCTGCCTCTATTTTATTTACTCCAGGACACCAGCCCAGGGAATGGCTGCATTCAGGGTGGGTCTTCCCAGACTGATCAACATATGCTGTCACAGAGGCCTGTCTCCTAGGTGACTCTCCATCCTGTCACACGACAGTCTATACAAATCATCACACCCTGTGAGGGCCACACTGGTTTGCAGTCTTTTCTAATTGGTGGTGATGACACTTTCACCTTCTTACTATACGGTGACCACCTGTAGCTGCACAGGAAGGTTGTGGGCCTACAGTATCATAGGACGCCATCTTTTAAATTTAATACACGGTGACTAAATACTCCTTTTAGACTGGGCCCCCCTCCTGACAACCATGCAGGAGACCATCGCACGCCAGCAGTATTATATGTGATCTTTCTATCAGTCCATCTGCTTTTAAAAGTAAGAAAAAAAATCAGGTGGTGGTGATACACACCTTTAATCCCAGCACTCGGGAGGCAGAGGCAGGCAGATCTCTAAATTCGAGGTCTCCTGTTCTACAGAGCTAGTTCCAGGACAGGCTCCAAAGCTACAGAGAAACCCTGTCTTGAAAAACCAAACCAAAACCAAAACAAAAAGTAAGCAAAAAGGGACCTCACTTTTCGTTAAATTTGCTTTTGATTTCTTCTTTGACCAAAGTTAATTTAGAAATGCTTTATTTTATTTTTTAAATATTTGGAAATCAGCCCCCTCTCATGAGTGTTCATGTACCTGTGTGTGTTTGCCCGAGTGTGCGCAGGCGCAGAGGCCTGCAAGATGTCGGAGTCTTGCTCCATTACTTCCCAAGGCAGCGTCTCTCGCTGGAACCCAGGAGCTTGCAGATTCAGCTTGCCAGCTAGCCATCTCACTTTGCTCTGGGGATCCCCTGCCTCCACTCCCTGAACTCGGGGGCCACAGGAGAGCTGCCTGTGTGTGGACCCAAACACTAGTTCTTCTGCTTGCACAGAAAGTGCTTCCTGTGTTGAGCCGTCTCCCCAGGCCCCTATCCATCTTTGCTCATTGACTTCTAGTAAGGCTACATTGTGATAAAAAAAAGAATATTTTGTGTGGCTTGGGGCATGGTGGATCAGCTGCAACCTGTTTAATGTCCTCAGATTCTGTAGTGAGCTATGGGCTGCTTTCCTGCAGCCCTGCTCCTGATCGCCGGCTAGCTTGTGCCCCCAAATAACGACACACAAATTGTATTCTTTTAAACACTGCCTGGCCCATTATTTTCAGGCTCTTACTCACATCTTGACTAACCCATATCTAATAATCTGTGTAACACCACAAAGTGGTGCCTTACCAGGTAGATTCTAGCGTACGTCCATCTTGGGCTGGAGCTTCACTGCACCTGGCATCTCTCTCTGAGGAGAGGCACGGCAGTCTGCCTAACTTAGGAGAGGCGTGGCATCTTACTGATCCTTCTACCTCACTTCCTCTTCCTGTTCTGTCTACTCCACCCACCTAAGGGGCGGTCTATCAAATGGGCCAGGCAGTTTCTTTATTAGCCAATGAAATCAACTCAAACAGAAGACTCTCCCACATCATTTCCCCTTTTTCTGTTTAAACAATAAAAGAAAGGCTTTAACTTTAACATAGTAAAATTACATATAACAAAATAGTTATCAAGTAAGAATTAGTTACAATATTATATCCATTTTATCTTTTATCATAACAAAGGAAAACTTTAACTATCTATCCATTCTTCAACTCCATCAAAGACTCCAGAAGGATATAATATTACCTAAGTAAATAAGAAGTAAGCAACTTACAAATCTCTAGAAATGACAGAGACATCTCGCTGCCTGGACAGTCACCCAAAGTTCCTCTATACCGTTGGGGCATCCATCTTCGGCCTTCAGGCCCATAGTGTCCAGCAGACATTTCCATGAAGCAGGAAATTTCAAAGTCAGTTCAGTCAGTATCTGCTGTGTCCTGCAGAATGTCTCACGGACTCTTTCATGAATCAGGAATCCCAAAGAATCATCTCACCTTTAGGCAAGTTCAGCAGTCCTCTCTCTGTGGGTTCTTTGTGTCCAGTTTCTGCAACAGTCCAGGCAAGAGCAGTTTCTTGCCCAAATGGCTGTCAAACTCCATAAGGATCCTCTTTGATGCCCATTTTCCTCTTGAAGTAGCTAGTGCTGCCAGGAGCAGATATGTCTCATTGTCATGAAAAGTCTTAAGTTATTAAAACATCTAAAATGCGATATTCTGTAGTCTTTGAAAGATATGAAGAATGCCTATGTAACTTAAATATATCTCTATATAGCTAGAAAATCTAACATAACTACAAGTTTTACTAATATTGATAACTATCCATTAACAACCTATATACATTACATTTTTAAATGAACTACACCATCACAATACATTAATCAATATCAGAAATACATATACATATAACAAAATTGACCTTAAATTTAAATCACTAAAGCCAAATCCATATCAATGCAAAATTACTCATCTCCATATTATATCCCCCTTTAAATGTAAAAGAACACTTATAAACAATATTTGGGAATATGGGCGCAGTTATTTCTCTCCAAACTGCTTCCTGCTGAATGGGGACGCTGTTAATCCGATCTTTTATGGTGTAAGCTGTGTACCATGTTCATCTCAGTCATCAGTTGCGTAAAGTAATTTTCTGAAGGTGTTCACAGCAACCTTTCAGGAGGGCGTGGTCTATCATACCATATTGGGATAGAAGCAATACAACGGGTCTCATTTTCTGTAAAAATAAAAGAAGAATCTCTTTTCCAAAGTATCATATCCTTAGATCCAAATTCTAAAGTCAAGGTATTTTCAAGATATCTTTCTTGGATTAGTTCAGCAGCATTTGTAAACAAATATCTTTTAGCAGCTGTTGCTCCTTCCTCAGCATTCAAACAATTCAAAAAGAGCATAATAGCATACAGTATCAAGATTCTCTGTGTATTTTCCATCTTTGTGTGGCTTTATTTTAACCTCTATTTCGTTTATTTTTACTTTTATTTTTTGAGACAGGTTCTCTGTATATCTTTGTCCTGGAATAACTCTGTAGACCAGGCTGTCCTTGAACTCTCAGAAATCCGTCTGTCTCTTCCTCCCCAGTGCTGGGATTAAAGGTGCGTGCTACAACACCTTGAACTCACAGAGATCTTTCCATCTCTGCCTCCCAGGCATTCGGATTAAAGGTGTGTCCTACCACACCTTGAAGTCACAGAGGTCAATCTACCTCTGCCTCCCAAGTGTTGGGATTAAAGGTATATACCACCACAACAAACTACTTCCTTTTTCTTTTTTTCTTTCTCTTTTTTTTAACTGTAAGAACTTTAACTTTTAGCCTGCATGTATTTTTAACTCACTGCAAACCATTTAGAGGTTTTCTTTGTCTTTGAATCTCTCTTTACTGTATATCTCTCTTTTTCTGACCACACGAGTCTTTAATTTACCAAGCAATATAGGTAGGATTAAAGCCGTGGCTTTGACAGCTAGATCCAGCCCATTCCTTAGCTTTTCAGCCTCATGGCAGAGGTACCGGCTATAGCCTTGTTTATCACCACAACTCTGTGGCGGTTCAAGGTCCCTGCCAGCAAGCAAGCTGCAACAGTGTTAAACAACACTCAAAAGCTCCATAGTCAGGACCGCCTGCTTGAAAGAGTCAGAGTTTGCCCTGGCAGAACGGCCCAGAAAGCTGGCATTTTAAAACGGCACAACTTTTTTCCTGCTACAGCTGAAAACTGAAAAGCTTTTCATCAACACCATTTAAGTGTTTTGTGGCAGGACCTCTTAATGAGATGCAGGGTTTTTTTGCAGCTGAAGCTGAGTCAGGAAGCCTCTCTTAGATGAGAGCACTTGCTCAGACCCGAGAAACTGCTGTTATCAAGAAAACATGCTTTACTCTAGTCTTTCCCAAGCTTTCTCAGGCTTTCTGTGGATTCAGTTATCCACGTGGGCGCCATTCTGTAGTGAGCTATGGGCTGCTTTCCTGCAGCCCTGCTCCTGATCGCCGGCTAGCTTGTGCCCCCAAATAACGACACACAAATTGTATTCTTTTAAACACTGCCTGGCCCATTATTTTCAGGCTCTTACTCACATCTTGACTAACCCATATCTAATAATCTGTGTAACACCACAAAGTGGTGCCTTACCAGGTAGATTCTAGCGTACGTCCATCTTGGGCTGGAGCTTCACTGCACCTGGCATCTCTCTCTGAGGAGAGGCACGGCAGTCTGCCTAACTTAGGAGAGGCGTGGCATCTTACTGATCCTTCTACCTCACTTCCTCTTCCTGTTCTGTCTACTCCACCCACCTAAGGGGCGGTCTATCAAATGGGCCAGGCAGTTTCTTTATTAGCCAATGAAATCAACTCAAACAGAAGACTCTCCCACATCACTCAGAAGCTGTTTATCTCAGTAAATATTTCTGTGTGCTTGAAGATAATTGTCGTTGGGCTATTATTTGATGGTTGCTCTGTGTCATGTGGGTCAGCTTGACTGAGAAGCCTGCTACAGTATCCTGTGTACTAGATTTCTTGCCTGTTGTCGTAGTTGTTTAGAGAGGTGTTTCCCTGTCCTGCTGGTAACTGCAGATTTCTCCTTCTAATCTACCCATTCGTGTTCTTATATTCTTTTATATTTTTATATTTATTGATTTATTTTTGGCTTTTTGAGACAGGGTTTCTCTCCGTAACAGTTCTGGCTATCCTGGAACTCGCTTTATAGACCAGGCTGGCCTGGAACTCCCAGAGATCCACCTGTCTCTGCCTCCCAAGTTCTGGAATTAAAGGCTTGCACCATCATCTCCTGGTTTATAGTCTTATATTCTGAGCTCTTGTTAAGAGTACAATGTTTAGTGCTATTCTCCTCATTCATTGACAAGCTTCCTTTTTTTCCTTTTTTTTAAGAAAGTCTCATGTATCCCAGATGGCTTTGAATTTTGAATTTACATAGCCAAGAAACTGATCCCTCTGCCTCTTGATCCCCAGTGCTGGGACTATAGGCACTCATCACATGCCCAGTAAGCATTGATGGGGATGGGCCTCAAGCATGTTACACCCCAGCTTCCCCTTTTCATTCTGAATTACTTTATCTCAGGCAATATCCTTGGCTGTGAACTCTGATTCCAGGGTTAAAATGGTTACTCTAGTTTTCTTTTATTTAATAGTATTACGGTGTAACCTTTTCACATTCTTTTAGTATTTTACATTTTTTGTTAGCGTAGTGTACATGTGGAGGTCAAAGGAAAACTTGGCAGGCATCGGCCTTCTCTTTCTACTATGTCCATCCTGGGGATTGAACCCCTGTGGTAAGGCTTGGTGGCAAGCCCCTTTACCCACTGAGCCATGTCATTGGCCCCAAACACAGAGATTTTTCATCTCAGGCTGTCATTTTCAACTCTAGATACTCAAGATAGTTTCTTAAACATCTATGTCTTTGGCTGGCTGTGGTGGTACATGCCATCAATTCTAGCACCTAGGAGTCAGAGGCAGGTAGATCTCTATGAGTTTGAGGCCAACGTGGTCTACATAGTGAGTTCCAGGTTAGCAACAGCTACATAGTGACAGCCTGTCTCAAAAACCAAAGCAAGCAAAAGAAGAAAAATTCCTATCTTTAGTTAACTTTTTTAACCTCTAGGGACATAGGAATGACAGTGGTTTGGACGTCCCTGCCAGCTATGCTGGCTGACTGCTCTCCACAAGGTAGACACTGTGACCTTTGCCTTACCAAGTCTGGATTTCTCTGTATTCCTATAAATATTTTCCTTCCTCACCCCAATGATGATGCAACTCAATTATATGGGAAGAGCTGATTCCTTTGAACCTTAATTTTTGAAAATACTGGAGCAACTAAGAAAAACTAGAACAGAAAAAGCCAAACTAATAAGGGGAGCAATGGCAAAAAAAAAAAAAAAAACCCGCCACCAAAAACCAAAAATCAAAATCAAACAAACAACCACAAAACTACACACACAGGAATCAAAAAGTCATGATATGGTAAATTTAAATCAGTGGTGTCAGGGCTGGGGAGATGGCTCAGTGGATAATGCGCTTACCACTCAAGCACGAGGACATGAATTCAGATTCCCAGAACCCATGTAAAGTTAGAGGTTAGCATATGTCTGTGATTCAGTGTTCCTGTTGTGAGGTGAGAGGCAGAGACAGGAAAATCCCAGGATGCTCCTGAGCCAGTGGGCCTGGCATGCTCACCTGTGATGAGACCCTTCAAACAAGATGGAAGCCAAGGCCTAGCACCCGAGGATGTCCTTGGACCTCCACACATGTACCTCGGCATACAAGCTCCTATTCTCTCTCTTCCCCCCTTCCTGTACATTCTCTCTGTAGACATATATGAAACACAAAATCAACCAGTGATATAAATAATTACATGAAGTTGGAAAAGATATGAATATTCCAATAACAAGGTAGAAACCTTAGGAACGAAAGGCAAATCCCAGCTCTATGTTGCCCACAAGAATCTTGTCTCCCACCTGAAGATGCAGCAAGGTTGGCAGAGAAAAGGCAGGGTCTGGGGAGAAGGCTCAGCCCTCCAAGGCTAGGCTCCCAACCCAAACATCAAGAGACGGGCAAATATTTATAGTATGAACCTTAACCCAAAGAACGACAGTGCGGCCATGCCACAGAGAGTCAACTTCAGAACCAAGAATGGGACTAGGACTGGAGAGCCGGAGGAGGGGGGAGAAGTTTCACACTGATAAATAGGTCACTTAATCAAGAAGCCATCACAGTCCTAAATATGTATGCACAGAACCCTAGCGCTTCCAAGCCTAACGGCACAGCTAAAGATAGAGACAGGAAAGCAAGGAGACAAATCTATGGTGATTGTTGGAAATCACAGCACTACACTCAGCAATCGACAGGACACAGAAAATCAGTGAGAACAGAGAAGATTCCGACAATAGCACCCATCAACTTGACCTAATTGACATTTATGGAGCTTGACACCCAACACCAGTAGAGCGCATGCTCTCTTTAAGGCGGAAAACATTCTCCCGAACAGCACATTCCGGACCATAAAACAAAACCAGGGAGACCAAAATCACAGAGAGTATATTCTGTGGACATGACATAATGAAGTGGAAATCAATAACAGAGAGATAGCTACAGAGTCCCCCAAGTGATGATTGGTAATTAAATGCCGCACTCCCAAATAAACAATGGGCGAGAGGTAAAAGCCATGGGGAAAGCAGGTCTCTGCGCTGAGAGAGCATGCAGACAGACCACGAGGAGGTGAGAGCAGGTGCGGGTGGAAAGATGGCTCAGCACTTGAGAGCACCACAGGACCCGGGTTCAACTTCCAGTACCCACATGGCGGCTCACACACACGGCACACAGAAATACCTGCAGGCAAGACACATGAAAATCAAGATGGGAGGGGACCCTGCAGCAGGGTCGAGGAGGAAGTGGGTGACACACAATAACTGCTTTAGAGAGAAGCCTCAAGTCAGTTGCGTCGATTTCACCTCAAAAATTTAGAGATGTTGAATCAACGGTAAACAGGGAGAGAATGAGAGCTGAAAGGATTAACCTTTTAATACGGAAAGATGACAGAGGGGATGTGGGAGGGGAGAGGGGGGGAGGAAAAGGAGGGGAGAGAGAAAGGAAGGAAAGAGGAGGGAGAGGCAAGGGGAGGGGAGGGGAGGAAAGAACAAACTCTGATTCTTTGAAAGTATCAACAAAATTAAAATCTAGAAATACTGATGAGGAGAAGACCAAGAGAGAGGAACGACAGAAATCATTAAGTTGGGGGCTGAGGGAGGCTTGAAGTCTGCTCAGCAGAAGCTTCAGCGAGTAAATTTGGTGACTCAGATGAAGATGGTCAAAGAATTGCAGTGAATGTGGGCAACTGCTCCACTTCTTTGCTTCGGAAGAAATAAAATTCAGAGTAGTTCTTTGTCTGTTTTCTATTTCTATTATTTATGAATTTAATAAATTTCCATATGGCATCAAATACATCACCTTAAAATGTATGTTTCAATGATGTTAAGCACACTCGAGATCATGCCCCACCCAATCTCAAATTCCACCCAATCTCAACATTTCTGTTACCGTAAAGAGAAACCCAGATTCGTTAGCTGTCATTTCCAATTCCCTCCTTCCTTTAATACCCCACCCCACTAGATTACTGTCTGTCCCACAGACATGTGAAACATTCATAGGAACAGAATCGTGAGCCAGCCAGTGGTGGCACACGCCTTTCTTTAATCTCAGCACTCGGGAGGCAGAGGCAGCCTCTGTGAGTTCGAGGCCAGCCTAGTCTACAGAGTTCCAGGACAGCCAAAGCTACACAGAGAAGACCTGTTTTGAAAAACAAAAACAAAACCAAAATGAAACAAAGAAACCCATAGAATTGTGTGATAAGTGGCAATTTTTTTGTCTGTCTTTTTTCATTTAGTATAGTTTTTCCCCCAAGATTAACCTATATGTTCATATTCTATTCTTGTTGATGTCCAAATAGTATTCTTTTGCATGGATATATCACATTTGTTCACTAATTATTCAAGAAAAATTTGATTTTTTTCTATGTTTTGATCATTGTGAACAATGCTGCTGCCAACACTTTTAACAAGAATAAGCCTATGTTTTACTTTTCTTGCTTTTTTGGTTTTTTTTTTTTTTTTTTTTGGTTTTTTCGAGACAGGGTTTCCCTGTAGTTTCTAGAGCCTGTCCTGGAACTAGCTCTTGTAGACCAGGCTGGCCTCGAACTCAGAGATCCACCTGCCTCTGCCTCCCGAGTGCTGGGATTAAAGGCGTGCGCCACCACCGCCTGGCCTTTTCTTGCTTTTGTACCTAACAGTAGAATTTCTGTGCCATGTGGTACCTCTATTTAACTTTTTTGAGAACCTGACAAGTTGTATTCTAAAGACACAACAATTCTGCATCCTTATCAGCAAGAAATAAGAATTTCAATTCCTGCCTGATTTGGTGGTGCACCCCTTTAATCCCAGTACTCAAGAGGCAGAGGCAGGCAAATCTTTGTGAGTTCAAGGCCAGTCTGGTCTACCTAGTGAATTCCAGGCCGTCTAGACATTCAGGACTACACAGTGAGACCTATCTTTTTAAAAAAAATCAGTTTCTGGCCGGGCGGTGGTGGCGCAAGCCTTTAATCCCAGCACTCGGGAGGCAGAGGCAGGCAGATCTCTGAGTTCGAGGCCAGCCTGGTCTACAAGAGCTAGTTCCAGGACAGGCTCTAGAAACTACAGGGAAACCCTGTCTCGAAAAACCAAAAAAAAAAAAAAAATATCAGTTTCTTTATATCTTCCTTTACTTCTGTATTTTGTAGCTATCTTGGGTGTGAAGTGGCATCTCATTTGGTTTTCATTTGTATTTCCCAGTGACCAACAACACTGAGTATCTTATGTGCCTTCCAGTCACTTGTGACTTTGGAGAAATGTCTGCTGAAACCTTTTCATGTTTAAAAGATTGAGGGGTTGGAGAGGTGCTAGCTCGGTGGTTAAAGAGTGCTTGCTGTTCTTGCAGAGGATTTGAGCTCAGTTCCCAGGAACCACGTCACGTGCCCATTACCACCTGTATCTCCAGCTGCGTAGGATCTGACACCCTCTTCTGGCTTCTGCAGGCACGTGTCTACATGTACGTGGACATACACACGCG
The DNA here is from genome assembly GCF_903992535.2 of Arvicola amphibius. Taxonomy (NCBI): domain Eukaryota; kingdom Metazoa; phylum Chordata; class Mammalia; order Rodentia; family Cricetidae; genus Arvicola; species Arvicola amphibius. Next base: position 102,905,419 of record NC_052055.2, read on the forward strand.
AACACAGAATTAAAAATAAAAATAAGTCTTCAAAAATAAATAATATAAAAACTATTTGCCTCTTTATTTTTGGTTTTTCAAGATGGGGTTTCTCTATATAACCTTGGCTATCCTGTAACTCACTCTGTATACCAGGATGGCCTCAAACTCACAGAGATCCACCTGTCTCTGCCTCCCTAGTGCTAGGATTAAAGGTGTGCGCTACCACCACCCATCTCTAAATAACTTTTAGAAGCAGAGTGTCCACTCTGGGAAGCTCTGCCCTTTCAACAACACTGAGCATTCAAGTCCATGAACATGGGATATCTTTCCTTTCCATGAACATGAGATATCTTTCCTTTTCAGCCCTTTAGAATTTTTAAACACAGTACCCTAGCATCTTCATGTATGTATGTGTACAAATATCTCTCTTCTTTGATTACAGTTATTTCTATCAACTGTGTATTATACATACACATAATTGTTTATTTCATTTTTGGTAAACTTTTGCTAACATGCAGAAGCACTGTCAATTTGTATAAGTGAATCTCAGATTATACATCTCTCCTAACGCTGCTTATTAGCTTTAATTTTGTGTGTGTGTGTGTATTCTTTGTTTTCTTAATATATTGTTTTATCTGAAAACAAATTGTAGTGATATCTCATTTGTATTTTAATAAGTAAAGCTTGCCTGCAGTTCAGAGGGTAAAACAGCTGCACTGCTCAGTCTTACAGACCAGGCAGTGGTGACACACACCTTTAATCCCAGCAGCCACACTAGTTTGTCATAGAAACCAGGCTGTAGTGATGCACACCTTTAATCCCAGCCCTAGAGAGGATGATAAGATGGGAGGAGACAGCTCTCATTCTGAGATTGCTGGAGGAAGGATTGTCATTTTAGACTGAAGTAGAGGTAAGAGCCAGTGACTGGATGTTTTGCTTTTTTGATCTTCAGGCTGAACCCCAATTTCTGTTTCTGGGTTTTTGTTAATTGTGTTACAAGAAATGACCTTACACCTTACTTTCTAATATGGCTGCCTTTTATCATCATCATCACCATCATCATCATCATTATCATTTGCCTCATTCCTCTGGCTAGAATCCAGTACAATATTGAAAAGAAGCAGCAAAGGCTAGTATATTTATTTTGTTTCTGACTTTAGAGTCTACATTTAGGTTTTCTTTTCTTTTTAATTACATTTTAAAGTATATGTATGTCTGTGTGCACATATATGCTACGGTGCACATGTGGAGGCCGGAGGATAACTTTTGGGAGTCAGTTCTCTCTTTCCACCGTGTGAGTCCCAGGGAACCAGCACCTTTATCTGCTGAGATCATCCCCAGAGCTGTGCTTTAAAACACTGATCCTGCACTTTAAGACATTTCCAGAAAGAAGATATCCAGCTTCAGATGTCTTTCAGTGGTTAATCATATAAAACATTTATGGTCAGAACCAAACCTATGGAAATGCTTCAGTCACTGAGGGGAAGGAAAAACGTCTTGATCCTTTTCATGGGACAAACAGTACCCTGACACCCAAACCGAGGTCTTGATAAGAAGGGAAAGCTCCAGTCAGTGTCCATGACAACAAGGAACACAGTAGCACAGCAAGATATAATAAACCAAACCTGGGAATATATGAGAAAATTAATTCATGACTAAGTGGAGTTTCTTTTAGAATGCATGGTGGCTTGACATTCAAAATTCAATATAGCGTACTATTTTAATAAGCAAAAACAGGGGGGAAGAAATGAAGAGGCATTAGAGGGACTGAGGGGAGAACTCAGTAGTGAAGAGGGCTTGATGCATAACTGTGAGGACCCGAGTTCAGGTCTCAGCACCCATGTAACAAGATGACTGTGGTCTTGCACGTGTCTGTGACCTCAGCTCTGTGGCAGGGGAATAACAGAGACAGGATGCTGGTTGTCAACCTAGCTGCAATAAAATCCCGTGAATTCCTGGGTCAGGGAGGGATCCTGCCTCCGAGAATAAGACAGGGAGTGATAGAAGAGAATGCCTTTCTCCGGCCTCCACATGTGCACACAGCGGCACCCACCTGCACACACACACACATACATACACATACACTCACATACATGCACACACACACACATACACGCACATACACACACACGCACGCACATACACGCACACACATACACACACATACACACACACATACACTCTGGCATCAGAGAAAAGTGCCCACTCCTTCATGATTTAAAGCAACCCCCCCCCCAAAAAAACCCAGCCACATCATAAACTAAAACTAGAAGGAAGCTCCCAGTCTCTGGTAAGGGCATCTCTGAAACCAGAGAATTAATATCACAACTCAATGGCAGAAAACTCAGTTTCCACCCGAGATTGAAAATAAGGTGGAGATTTCTTCTAGTAAACAATTTGAGAGAGGCCCAGGTTGGTGCAAACAGACAAGAAAAAGAAATAAAAGCCTTACAGGTCGAAAAGAAAAGGTATTGAAGGTGATACCTCCCCCTCTCTCTGTCTCTCTCTCCCTTTTCCTCTCTCTCTCTTCCTCCCTCCCTCTTACAAATTTATCATCTGCCTATAAAGAAAATTCAAATGGATCAACAGAAAAAAGCCACTAGGATTGATTAGTGAGGTTGGCATGGTAACAAGATTCAAGGCTAATACAAAAAAAAATCAATTGTATTTCTATGCTCTGGAAATGAATAATTGGAAATGCAAATTTAGGAATAGCATTTATAATGGCAGGAAATTCAGGAAATAGTTTGGAATAGAGGTAATAAAATGTGTGTATTTCCTGTATACTTAAACTCTAAATTATTACTCACAGCAATTAAAAACTGATCTCAGTAAACAGAGAGTCATGCTGAATCCATGAATCAGAAATTTTAACGTGCAGACTCAGAGCCTTTGCCACCAAAGCCCAGCACGTGGAAACCAACACACTTGTTCAGAAATAAACATGGAAGCACAGAGGATTTCAAATAGACCAATTCTGAGAAAAGAAAAATACCTCAGATCATATACCAAATTTCAAGATTTACTAATAAGATATATGAACAACAGTGTAGTGTTGGCACAATTTTCAATATTTAACCCAAAGGACCAAATAGGAAATTCATAGAACACAAAGCAGCTGACTGGCCTAAAAGGACTCAAAGGCCACAAGAGAACTGAGGCTATACGTGAGAAATAATCTTCATAAAAGACCCCGAGGAACTGGGTGTTCACGGGGAAAAGCAAACAGAACCCAAGCCTTACCTCACACCACACGTACAAGTTAGTAAATATCACTGACCAATCCCAAGCCTTACCATACACACACACACAAACACATGCACACACACATATACATATACATCACAGACCAATCTCAAGCCTTATCCCCCCTCACGCATCACAGAGCAACCCCAAGCTTTACCTCATTCCACACACGCACAAGTTCAGATGCACCATAAACCAAAGCATGAGTGCTAAAACGCTGAATTCCCACAATAAAGCAAAATAAATCATTGCAACTTGGAGTTCAATGGAGATTTCATCTCTGATTTTTAAAGAAGCACAAACCATAAAAGAAAGAGCTAATAAGATGGGCTTTACACAAAATTAAAAGTACTGGCCAGTACAACAGGCTTGGCTACCTCCTAGTTTCCCTGCCAGGTTCAGGTCCTTAGGCTGGGTAAGTGAGTGAGGATGGATGGATGGATGCATGCATGCGTGGTGGGTGGATGGATGGATGGATGGATGGATGGGAGGGTGGATGAATGGGTGGATGGATGAATAAATGGATGGGAGACTAGATGGGTGGGTGGATGGATGATGGGTGGGAGGATGAGTGAATGGATGGATGGATGGATGGATGGATGGATGGATGGATGATGGATGGTGGGTGGGTGGGTGGATGGGAGGGATAGAGGAAAGAAAGAATGGATGGATAGATGGTATCCTCTTTAGGATTACTATTGCTGTGCTGAAACACCATGACCACAAACAACTTGAGGAGGAAAGTGTTTATTTGACTTACACTTTCACATCGCTGTTTATCACTGAAGAAACTGAGGACAGGAACTCAAACAGGGCAGGAACCAGGAGGCAAGACTGATGCAGAGGCCATGGAGTGGGGCTCTGCTTACTGGCTTGTTCCCCATGGCTTGCTCAACCTGCTTTCTTATAGAACCCAGGACCACCTACCCAGGGATGGCACCACCCACAATGGGCTGGGTCCTCCCTCATCAATCCCTAATTAAGAAAATGACCTACAGGCCTGCCTGCAACTATATGTTACGGTTTTCCTCCTATCAGATGACTCTAGTTTGTGTCCAGTTGACATAAAACTAGCCAGTATAGGGGGGAATCCTGTGGAAGAGGGGGAAGAAGGACTTTTGGAGCCAGAGGGGTCAAAGACAGTCAAAGAAAATGGCCCATGGAATCAATTAACCTGGGCTCATAGGGGCTTACAGAAACTAAACTGATAACCAAGGGGCCTGCATGGAACTGACGTAGGCAATCTGCATCTATGTTACAAGAGTGTAGCTTGGTTTTCTTGTGGGACTCTTAACAGTGGGGGTGGGCTGTCTCTTACTCTTTTGTCTGCTTTTGGAACCCTTTTCCTCATACTGGGTTGCCTCACCCAGCCTTAATACAGGGAGGTGCCTAGTCTTATTGCAACTTGATATGCCATGTGTGGTTGATATCCATGAAAGGCCCTGCCCTTCTCTGGAGAGAATCAGAGTTGGAGTGGATGGGGAGGAGGACAGAGGAGAGATGGGGAACTTGGAAGAGAGGAGAGAGGGGAAACTGTGGTTGGGATGTTAAAAAAAGTTAAAAAAAGACTAGTCAGCACATATGGAAAGGGGAGAGGAAGGAAAGGGGATGGAGAGGAGCAGGATGATTTCATGCCCTCCTTTCCTCTGCATGGAGGTAGCCAGCAGGTTCTCCTTGCTCCTAATTAGCTGCAAACACTAAATCTCAGGAAAGGGAAGCCACTCACTGAAGAGGACTTCCCCCCAACCCCCCCGCTGGTGTAGCGTAAAACTTCACCTGTTCCATTCCACAGTCTTCACACTATACGCTATGGGAACTAGGCTGAAAATTTGAAAACATACAGACAGAGACAGATAGATGGATGGGGCCACCGGGGCACCCCTGAGACAAGAATTTCAGGAATGCCCACTTTATTGTGCTCAGGGGCAGCTTATATAGCAGCCCCAGGCTGCTCAGAGCAGAGGGAAACAAGTTGTTTACGGGAAATTTGGGGTCTGGTGGTCCGCAGTTCCCAACAGTCTAGCATTCTTTCCTTTAGGTCTTGCTGCTCAGGAGAAGCCATCCCCTCCCCTACTGCTTCCTTTCCATGCCCTGTGCTTTGCACATCCTGGCCTCCTCGGCTTCTGGCTCAGAGTTAGACCTCCTCATAGTGATCTTCTTCCCTTTGGTTTCCCTTTCTCACTCTCTCCTTAGCAGTTCTAGAAGGCAGATGAGAGCAAGGGAGGAGGTCCCATCCAGATGTGCCAGGTGGAGGGAACAGCAGACACCAGAAATGAATGCTCAAGAGCCTGCTCCAGAATGCACATCCCTGGAGCTTTGTAGTCTCTGCATCAGGGACCCCTGAACCTCCTAGAACCCCCAAAGATGGTCCCAAGGGCAACCAATCCCCATGTCTAAACTAGGTACATGGGGATGGCAGAGGCATGGGATGCCTTGCCATTCTAGCTTCTTCTGGGAGGAAGGACTAGGCTAAATCAAGTTCCAGCCCTAGTTCTGGGCTCTAGAGCTGACAGGCTCCCAATGGGCATGGGCAGTGGCTGTCACTCCTGTCACTGAGAGCGCTCGTTATCAACAGACAGCCTGTGTGGATTTAACTCTCAGCCCTCAGGCTCCCCACCATGCTACGTGACTCCTTGATGTGCATAGCCACCCACTCCACATTCCCTTCCCTCCTGATGTCACTTGTTTGTTAATTCCCTGGGCAGATACAGTCTCTCTTCTGGCACACATTTCTGCATTCCTCACACCAAGTTAACTGGCCTGGCATTCACTGCAAAATCCTGGCACTGGCTGCTATTTCTGGACTGCCCGGGGACATCCCTGGCAGGATCTGTGCTAGTGTTGGCTCAAGAAGGGATCTCTGAACACATGTGTGCTCGCTCAGCAGGCCTTGGGCTCAGAACCCTTGGAGAGGGTCTGGGGCATCCTATTTAGTTACTATTCCATGCTTAACCAGGAGGCCTTGTCCCTGTGGCCTTTACAAGGTCCTGCAGGGGCGATTGGCATTGAATTTTATCTGGCTGAACTGTTCTTGGCAGCAATGATGCGGAATGTTCCTCTCCTGCCTAATGTGGTCAGCATGGGGCTTTGAATTCTTCTCCATTAAACCCATTTTCTATGTTGGTAAGACAAGTTGTCATCCACACACTTCAATCAGAAAACCCCAGTCTGCTCCCAAGTCTATTCTTGCAGGTTCTCAGTGACTTCCCTGTTCCTGTTCCCAAACCAGCAATCATTTTCCCAAGCAAGCCTGTGCTAGCTTGCTCCTATGGCTACGCTCAAACATCACTAAAGCAACAGAGGTTTATTCTCTCACAGTTCCACAGTTGGTACCACTGGGCTGAGACCCTGGGATTGGCAAGACCACATTCCCTCAGACACCAAAAGGGTAGATATTTTCCTTGCCATTCACAGATTTTGGTGACAAGCATCGCTTGGCTTGTGACTTCATCTCTCCAGTCCCTGCCCCACAATGGCCTTCTCTTCTCCCACCCATGTGAAATCTCTCTTTCCCTCCCCTTTTTGAAGATATATATGACTTCATTTATGGCCCACCCAGGCGACCAGGGCAACTATCTCAATCACACCACCAATGTGTGCTGGGTCAAATTCCCATGGCTGACACTGCCTGCTTGCTCTGCACGTCGCTGTCCGTGGTCCTGACAGTCTTCCAAGGAGAGGCGGTTTCTCTTATTTAATATTTTTGCCTGTTTGTTTTGAGAAAAGGTTTCTTGTAGCTCAGGCTGGCCTCCAACTCTCTGTGTAGATGAGGAAAATCTTGAACTGCCACTCTCCCTGCTTCCACTGCCCAGTACTGGGCTTGCAGGCCTGTGCCAGCACACCCAGCTTCTCTGTTCAAAGTTTTAATGAAGGTTTTGTTTTCTTTTGTTTTAACCTATGGTAGAAGAAAAAAAATCCTGCCTCTCACTCTCACTGTGACTCTAACTTTTTAGCAATTACATCAAGTTTATTTTCTTTCTTTCTTTCTTTCTTTCTTTCTTTCTTTCTTTCTCTCTTCCTCCCCTCCTCCTCCTCCTCCTCCTTGTCTTCTTCCATGCTCAGTCCCAGGGAACCTTGTTCTCTGGGGCCTTTGCTGAGCTGGGCTCCTGCACAGTTCCTCTGTCCCTGACTCATATCAGCCCTGGGGCAGGACTATTGAAGCCTCATCTTTCTACCCCAGACTCACTGCACTAGACGCTCGGGGTCCATAGGAACCTGTTAGCCGCAGCACTGGCGGGAAGACTTAGGCTCCTCAGTGGGACTTCACTCAGAGATAATTCCACAAGGTGGTTCTGGGAGTTTCTCCCAGGCCCAGGATTTCTCAAACAAACAAAACAGAACAAATAAACAAATCACATTCATTTCTTCAGCACACATGGAAGCAATGAAAGCAGCCACTCACTTCTGTCCCTTGGCTTCCAAAGTCCATGTCCTGCCCTAATTGCTGTGGCTTCCTTCTCTGGGTAAGAAGAGCTGAGCCCATGCTTCTCATAGACAAGAACATGACTCTGTTTTTCCCATAGGAGCCTGTGGCCAGGGAGGGTGAGACACCCGGGTAGGTCACAGGCTGGAAGCTTTTTCTCTCTTCTCCTCCAGTGCACAGAAGCTAATGTCTCCCAGCATCCTCCCAGACTGAGACCTGCCTGAAATTCTCCATGAACCATGCTCAGAATTCAGAAATTAAGCAAACATATATTTCATGTAGAGAGAAGTCACTCCCCACCAACCTGGGTGTGAGTCCTACTCTCTCCCTGTGGGTATCTCCTTCTCCCAGGCTGTGCAACTCTGAGCCCAAGAAACCTTTTCCTAGGGGGAGGAAGGGAAGAAGGAAGGTTGGAGGACGGACACACACACACACACACACACACACACATACACACTTGTGGGAGGTGACAGACCCTAGGGACTTGAGATTTCTATGGGTTCTGCTGTGGGGGTTGTAGCATTCCAAGTGCTCTGGATTTGAGATTTAGAGTCCTCTGGGTAAGTGCAGTAGCAGGAGTCATGTGACTTGTGTGGAAAGAGAGGTTGTTGATGCAGTGGAGAGGGCACGCAGCTCCAGAGTGAGCAAGGTGCTGGGGTGGGACAAAGGCTCCAAGGGGCTCCCAGAGAATGGAAGTCTCCAACTGGGGGTCAGAGTTTAAGATGTGGGTTGAGGGACTCTTCTGGGTGAATGTATGGAAATAGATTTCCAGATATTGAATATCTGTGGAGAGGACAGAATTCTGGATATGATAGATGGGCACACAATATTGTGTGTGTGTGTGTGTGTGTGTGTGTGTGTGTGTGTGTGTTGAGCATCACATAGACCAGGCAGGCTTGTCAGCATGAAAAGTTAGACCTAGTGATGACAAGGACCAGGAATACTTGAGAGGAAACAAAGGTAGAGGCTCACAGCGGAAGTATGCTGGCCCCAGGAACACAGGATTACCCTGGAACAGCTCCCTGCTCATATGCCCTCACTAACCTGCCCATGGCTCTGCACACACAGGGTCCCCTTCAACTATCAGGTATCGAACCAGCCTCACAGCTCGTACAGTGTGCCCTCACCATGGGAACAAAAAACAAATCAGTCCCAGACATATTTCAGGGATGTGGGGTCATGAGATGTCCCTAAAAGGAGCAGAATCAAGGGGAGACAGGGAGCAGCAGAAAGTGTGAAGGGAGCCAGGGTGATGAGGCTAGAGGGGAACAGAGAGCCTGGGGTGCAGAGGCCAGAGATGGACCATCAAGGACCAGGGTCTTGGATACAGACATGCCTATAGGGGGTAGGTTACAATAAAAGAATGAATGGAGCCTGTGGGCAGGAGATGGGTCCACGTTCAAAGATAATAAACTGTTGGAAGCAGTGAAACCCCAGATCTTGAATTTCTTGTAATCCCCTGATCTGAGTGCCTACAGCTGTTCTGAGCACGAGACCTTCAGGAGTTCCTGATGGCAAGAGAGTGGTTTCTGGTGGGTTTGACTGGGGCGTGGCTATCTCTATATAATCTGCCTCTGAACACAATAAAGGGGGCATTCTTGGGGAATTCAAGGATGACCCGTGTCGTTGTCTGTCTGTGTGTGTTTGTGTATTTTAACCTCCTGCCACTTGCCCGAATCTTGCGAACTGGGTGCCAGCGCACCGAACGCAGACACGGGGGCACGATGCGCGGAAATAAACCTTCAAGCCTGATGGAGCTGGGTGGGTGACATGGATGGGGGAGGCAGGCCAGGTGCAAGAGGACATTTGGGAACCTTAGATGTCCAACGGAAAGGGATCCACACAGTCGAGGACATTCAAGATAAGAAGTCAGCCCTAACAGTGGGCAGACCAAGCGATGCTCAGTTACCAAGTCATAAGCGGGCCCGGTCCAGTGGAAGCAAGAAAAGGAAAGTTCAGCTAATACAGAGACAGCTGCCAAGAACCACAGGATATTCCACTTCTTTTATAATCTTGAACTCCTCGACCCTCCTACCACCACCTCCTAACTGATGAGCTTGTAGCCATGTGCCAGCATGCCTGGCAGCTGCTCCTTCTTCAGAGAGCATCGTTCACCTTTCGGTCTGGGTTGACTCTAACATCTGCCTGGACTGTGCCTGCTCGAGGACCTCGTTTTCCTGTCCTTTAAGGCGCTCATCCTCAGACCTTCTCAGCAAACCCCATCCCTGCTTCTCCCCAGGCTGACATTTCTGGATCTGTTGACCTGTCTGTCACCATCCAGGCCACTTCTGTTTCCCAGAACAGAGTTTCCACTCTCCCCAGCCTGTTTGCTTCCTACAGAGCATGTCCTATGGGGTGTGACCTCCCTCCCACTGCCCCCTAGAGTTCCCCAATCTGCTTTCATTCGCTCTGCTGAGGTGGGCACAGGAGGGGCACATACACCCCCGCGCCATTGTCTGTGTTCTTTGAAACGTTTAAAGGGATTAGAGCCTGGGAGCTGGGCAAGACGGCCCCTGGGGTGGGGGATGCATGTTCAGTGGGCTAGAAGATGCACTGAATCTTCATCTCCCCTGTTTAGGGACCTGGCAACGGCAAGATAGAGGGCGTGGATGAGGGGTCATGCAATTAATTCTGCTTTATATCCAGTTTGGTCTTCTCCATCATTAGAGCCACAGACACTGTTTCCATAGCAGATTATCTGTCCCCAGATTGTTGGTCCGTACTTTTTCCAGTTAGCAAGGAGGCAGAACCAGAGAGGCAAGGTACAGGAGTGGAAATGTTGGGCATAGGTGTGCACAGGACATGGGCCTCATCCAGAAAAGCCTTCTCCCGTGCCTCAGTTTCCCTGTCTGTTAACAGAGGAGAAGTGAGTCAATGGATGAGTATTAGAATGAGTATTATTCACTAAGCTATTGGTGAGGCGACTTTTCTTCTTGTCACAGCCCAGAGGGAGATGGAGGACATGAGTGGGGGAACTCAGAGGTGAGGTTAAAGGCTCAGAGAGACACGGTCACTGCTGTGTGGGTCTGAGCATGGCCCCGACTTTCCATTCTTCATTTTCTCACCCATCAGGCGGGACTGGTGGGAACAGCCATCCAAAGAGCAGATCTCTGGCTCAGCATGCATCTCAGCCAACAGAGTGCTTGCCAAAAAAATGTGTGAAGCCCTGGGTCCCATCCCCAGCGATGCGTGAGCCTGGCATGGTAGCACACACCAGAAATTCTAGCATTTAGGTGGTGGAGGCAGGAGGATCAAGGAGTTCAAGGTCGTCCTAGGCTATAACAGAAGTTCAAGGCCAGTATAAGCTACATAAGACCCTGTCAGAGAGAAGAGGAGATTCTTTAAAAAGTGATAATGATGGTGACAAGGACTAAGGGTCTTATAGCCAGATGATGTCACTAAACCCTTACACAGAGGCCAGTGCCTCTGCCTCACTGCTCCCTTCTCAACAGAGGTCCTTTGGGAATCCACTCACCCAAGTCAGTTAGTAACTATGGACAGGGGTGGCCCACCTTGAAAGTGCAAGGGCTGGAGGTGGCCAGAGGACCTTGGACACCACCCCAAAGGCACCAAATCTCTTCTGGAAAATCAGAGTAGTCCCTACAGCAGTGGGGTTCCCAGGTTGAGCCTGAGCCCTGCACTCTGGTGGTCTCCTGGGCTGGCGCCACTCCCCTACTCTGGCTGTAGGAGCCCTTTGCTGTGTTTTCTGAGTTTGGCCCCCAGTCCTCAGCTATTCCATTGCCAGATGAAGAAACTGGGGCTCAGAGGGGAACACTGCTAAGACTGTGTTGTTTCTGTTTGTTAGTTTGCCTGCTTTTGAGACAGGGGCTCACTATGTATATCTGGCTGCCCTGGAATGCACTCTGTAGACCAGGCTGGATTTGAACTCACAGTCTCTATCCTCTGAGTGTTGGGATTAAAGGTGTGTGCTGTTGGGCTGCTTATTCTCTAGATGTAGGAACAGAAGTCGCAGGTCCAGCACTGCCCGGAGTCCATCTCCTATTTCGTGGACCATACCCTACCCCACATCCCTGTCTCCAGCTTTGGAGACTAGCTCTCTAGCTCTGTTCTGATGCTGGGGCCCTGCCTGCATGGTCCAGGGTCTATCTGCTACAGCAAAGTGTACCCCTTTGGCCCACAGATCTGGAAGCTACCCCTACCCCACCTCCTCAGCCACTACCAGTGGCTCTCCAGTCCTCCCTGGGCCCTCTGAATAATTAGGAGATGCTTCATTCACCCTCAACACATCTTGGTATACAGAAAGGACCAAAGTGATGGATTCTCACTACCCACATAGGCGTCATCTTGTGTCAGGTGCTGCTGGTGGACCCAAGCAGGACCCAGCATCTCTTCCCCAGGCCATGAGACATCTGCTCTAGACCGCTAGGGTCTCTGTCCCATAGGCACTGTCCCTCCTCCTCCAAGGCCAGACCTCAGGCCTAGTGTACTACAAAGAAACCCCTACACTCACAGGCCTCTATGTCAGGTGTTACCTCTCTCTCACTTGAGACAATGGAGGTTCGGGGAGGTCAGACCATTTTCCATTTGATCCAGGTTACAAAGCTAGGCCACATGATTTGGGAATCTGATTTGATAGCAAAATACACAAAACACCCAAGGAGCCCTTCAGAAAAAGAGGATCTGGAGTTGGCCATTGGCACATGACCAGCTCGGCATCAGCTCTCTGATCTTCCCCATGACAGCTCTCTCTCTCTCTCTGTCTAGTCCTAGTGCCCTACTTGGACATTACTACAGGGACACCTCTGAGGGGCCTTGCTAAGAGTTTACGTTTGGGACACCCAGGAGGCCTCCTCCCAGTGACCTACCTTCCTGAGGTTCTAAGGTGTCATGCACCAGGAAGGGTTGCTTCTCAAAGCTAATATTAGCCCTGTACTTACCCACAGAGGACCCCTGTGCTAAGCCTGGGTAAGTACTACTCTGGGAAGAGGGATGCTGGCAAGGATGGAGACTTACCCTGCTAAAAGCAATATTGGGCTAGAGAAATGAGGTTCTTGATGACAACGGGTTTTTTAATCCTGAGGAAAATTGCATTAATGGCAGGGTGATATATATATATATATATATATATATATATATATATATATATGTCATATGTATATATGAACGGGGAGAGACTTTAAGATATTTGTGTGAACTTAACACCCAGCATGAGATCTTAAAGCTGACAAGTGAAATTTAGTTAGCAGGGTGCCCCTTATTCCCAATTTATTGCTTTACCAGAAACTTGTGTGAGCTGCAGGGAGTACAGGGAGGAGAACAAGAAACAGTGAGCCAGCCTGCGACCCAGGCACTGGCTGAATTATGAACCACAATTTACAAACCATTACAGGCAGTGGATTCTGATGAGATTTACTGCAATCTGCCCCGAGGAGTGGTTTAGAATATTTTGAAGCCAGGCTTCACCTGAGGCTGTCTCAAAGAAACTCAAATCAAGAGACAGTGATTTTTGTCACCCCTGGATCCACCTGTATCCACATTCCCAGTACACCCAAGAATGCTACCCAAGAAGCTCAATCCATTTTGTTGGAGGAGGCATGTTTAAGGCTTCCTCCTGCTTTCAAGGGATGGACACCCTTGGCCAAGGGTAAAAGCAAACTCTTATTTATTAATATCCTATGCCATTTTAGGCAGGGTCTTTCTACAGAATAAGCTGAGAAAATGTAGCCTTATTGATTCATTGACAAGAGAAGTTGAGACCCCTGAGATACACTGATTTATCCCAGGAGGGATGCACCACAATGGCTTTGTAAGCTTTGAAGCTGGGTGCGGTGGTACACACCTGTAATCCCAGGAGCATACTCAGGAGGCTGAGGTCAGATCCTGTCTCAAAAATCCCAAAGCAAGAAATAACAACGGAGGCTTTGAAGCCAGGCTGACTGAGGTTCCAAAGATGACATTTTGTAAGGGACCAAAACAGAAAACACACATCTTTCTGAGCCTCAGTTTCCTTGGCTATAAAAACAGGTGTTATGGAGGTTGGATTCATGGTTAAGAGCACTAGCTGTTCTTCCCAGCATCCACATGGCAGCTCACAACCACCTGTAACTCCAGTTCCTAGAGATCTGGTACACTCTTCGGCCTCCACAGGCACCAGGCACACATATGGTTTACAGCACACATGCAGGCACAAACACATAAGGTAAACAAAATAAATATTTCAAAATGGGAAATATGCAATAGGCAACGTGAAGGGGTAGAGAACGAGGAAGCCTCATACACTAGAATATCAGGTCTTCTATGGCTGGTAAAGCACACGGGGAGTGAAACTCCAGGATTGGGGCTCCCAAGTTCTAGCTCTTTCTCCCTGCTACCCTGCTTGTCAAGGTGGTTAACTTCCTCAAGTTCCAAAGCCAGGGAGCCCAGCTTTTACTGAGACCACCTCCCTTTGGAGTCACAGTCCTGTCTATACAGAATGACGTCAAGAGTCTCAGCTCAGCTGGCCACAGATTCTGTTGAGTCCATTGAGACCCAGGGTCTGCAGAGCTCAGCCCTGACAGTTTCACCATCAAATGACTGGGGGTACTCTAATCAGTTAGGTGGCATGGGCTTTTCCCCTGCAGACCTTCTCAGAGCCTTCTTAGGCCTTTGCAGCTCTCGGCAAAAGAGCATCCAATGGAAGGCCATGGAATGGTTCCTGACCCAGTTTATTATAAACAGAACTGGGAGACTGGACTATGGGTCGAGGCGGTTTGGAGGCATCAGGATACAACCTCTGCTTTTCAGCTCACTGGCTTGTGACCTTGGGAGACTCACTTGACCTCTGCTGGCTTGCAGTAGCACAATCGTATCTCTGGGACATTTAAAGTAGGAAGAAGACAGTTAAGGGGCACGTGACCAATTGAAGACCACACATCCTAGGAATAGCTAGACAGGACCTCAAACACTGTCCCCTCCCTGGGCCTCTGCCAATACAATGGCTAAAGAGTGTGTCGGTTCAGGCTTCATGCAATCACGTTGTCTGCAGGGCGGGACTCTGCTCCAGCTCCTGTGGTCCCTGCTGCAGGCCAATCCCAGGGAGAATGATGAAGGAGCCAAAGCGCTGGCAAAGCTTAATGTAGCTGGGCAAATTAATAATTAATATACGAGGAGCCAGGATCTGTCTCAGAGGAACACGTAGAAGGGAGGGGTAACCAAAGGGACCAGCCAAGGTGCAGTGAGAGCCATTCTGCTAAAGTTCAGCTGGGAACGGGGGAGAGGGGTCTCTGTGGCCACATGACTTGCTTAGGGTAGCCTTTTGTCTCTGTCTACTAAGGTCTAAAGATGTGATTCAGGGGTCAGAGTCTTGGCTGGACTGTCAGCGAGAAGGGTGTAGACTTGATTCTGCTGTAGACCAGAGAACTTGAGGATCCAGCCAATAGAACCTTTAAGTTGGGAGATTTTTGCCTCAGAATGTAGACACTGGGTAGCGATGGCTAGAAGGTGATTGGAGAATATGGCCTAGGGAATTCATGGTACCCCTGGTGGCTGCCTATCTCCCTTCACCAGGGGGAAGGAACTTGAGCGTCACCTTCACACCGCTGCACCAGCTTGCCTGGTGGTGCAGATGGATCAGGACTCAGAATTTCTGACCTGGAGCAAAGGATACACAGAGGCCACATCCTCACACCTGGGATGGGCACTGCGGGAACCCTGTCTGTCACCTCTCTTGCATTCTTATCTACAGGCACAGTTCATGAAGCCAAGAAGTCACTCTCAGTTCTGACTTGCTCCTTGTTCTGTGTGTCAGAATCTCAGCTGAGCCCCAATGCCCAAGTCTTCAAAGGAAAGGAAATAGCATGTGCAAAGGCCCGGAAAGGGATGTGCTGTTGGTGCCTGGAGTCGGAAGCAGAAAGAGGTAAGGAGGAGACTGTGGCACCTTCCAAGCTAAGGAAGGGATTTGAACTTCATCCCCAGTCAGCCGTCTGGGGGGTGAAGGTGCTCAGATGAGTGAGTGACACACAGGGCTGACACTCGGGAGAGATGTCTCTAGCTCTGAGCGTTGTGTGGATTGAGAGCGAATGGGAGTCGGGGAAGGCTGGGGAGGAGGCAGCAGACATTGATGTGAAGGGGGTGAGGACCCCACCCAGGAGTGTGCTTGAGTCTGTGGGTGTCTCAGCTGTGTGTTTGGGGCTGTGGCAGTACCGTATACCACTGCCGTAGCTTGAGTCTGTGGGTGTCTCGGCTGCGTGTTTCAGGCTGTGGCAGTACTGTGCATCAGTGCAGTAGCATGTAGCTAAGAAAATGTATGCCTATCATGATAAATGGGGGGGGTCCCAACATCCCTTTCAAGGGCACGCTCCTAAGGACCTGACTTATAGAAAGGGATCACAGAGGACCCCAGCATTCTGTCCTGAGCGACCAGAGAGCTGGAACATGAAGTTGCAAACTCTGCATGAAGAGAAGATGTGGTAACTTGGGAAAAGGGATCTTTAAGGTTCCTGAGTGACCTTCAGGTAAATAGATCTACTTATCCTCCAAACATTGAAGTTTGGGAGTTGAAGCTATGGGTCCTTATCTGCCCTCCCTAACTCAATCACTCTGGCTTCTCACTGTCCTTGTGGGTAGTGACTCACAGGTGACTGCATGGTAGGGATGAGTATAGAGCAGCCATGAATCCATAGTCCCCACCTTGCCTAGAGACCTGCTCCTCTGGTTCTTTGTAACCAGGGCTGATGTCCCACTGGAGAGTCTGTTTATCTTAAACTTTCAGGTTCAGGGGTCTCTGTTCAAAGGGCCTAGGTTGCCTGCTCTTAAAGGGGCCCCATTGTTCTGATCTGCAGCAACAGGCCTGGGACAGGGCGGTTAGACCCTCCCAGCTGCAGAGGCTCTCACAGGCCCTGATTGCAGCTGGAGCTGTAGGAGCATCCGCAATTAGCTGCCAAGGTGACAGTGCAGACAGAGCTGCTAAACAGGCCCATTAGAGCACATTAGTGAATGGACAAGACAAGCTGGACACTTGGCGGGGGGCTGGCTTGGTGGGACTGTAGTTGGGAGGTTGACCTGAGACATGTCAGGGAGGGCAGGCCCTAAGGTGAGAGATAGGTTGTGGGGTGAGGGGCTGTTCTTTTCCTGTAACCACAGGGCCTCGGTGGGGTGCCCATCTGTGGTCACTCCAAGGTCCACTTGCAAAGTGACTTCTGCCCAGCCCACAGATAATGGCTTTAATGGGGCCTCTTGCACATGGAACACTTAACGAGCCCCCGTCCCAGCCATCAGCCCCATTAGCTCAGCCTCGGTGGCCAGGCTTGGGAGGGAAACAGGGGGGAGGACCCATGGAGGGACAAGTTAAAGGTTAACCAGTGAGCTAATGGGAGCTGAGTAGCTCCCAGCCTTCCTTCTTTAACTACCAACTTACAGAGTCTTGGCCCCAGGACTCTAATGCCCCCAAGGCCCTAGGGACCTAGAGTCTGAGTCACTGCTGTAAGCCCAAAGCCTGGTAGCAAGGCTGGCATGAGGCAGTTTCTTCCAAATAGTGTGTACTGAGGATGAAAATGAGGCCCCTGGTTCAGGCTCCCAGGGCCCTGGCAGCAGGTGACAATGATCACAGAATCCAGCAGATGTGGCTCAGAAACCAGAGAATTGCTTACTGACTGTAGCTGCATGGGAGACACAACCTCCTGGTACCCCAGTTCTTCTGCAGCATGGGGCTAATAACAGGGTGGGTTCCAGGGACATTAAATGAGACGCTGTGTGCAAAGAGCTGGCTAAATGCACCAGGGTCGGGTGAGGTGGCCACTGTTGCTGCCATTATCACCTAACTCGGTGTCTCACTTGGGGAACTTGTCTGAACAATAGCGGCTGTGGGTCCTAGGTCGCCGCTCCTGCCCTAAGACACGCTAAGGGTATCCTTAGCTCTGAAAGCCTCATGGCTCTGCTGAGGACGGGTTGGCACTGCTGGGGAAGCTACAACACAAGAGGAGACAGCCCAGAGCAACAGATCTATGCTGGCGCGAGCTGATAAATGTCAGTGGCTCTAAGAACATGCCTTTCTTGACAGAGCCTGGCCAGCAGCAAGGGCTTAGGCATGGGAGTGCAAGCCCAGAGAGAAAGCCTTGATCTTTGCCTGGCTGTACAAGCAAGCTGGGTGGGACTGCCTGGCTGGGGAGGTGAGAGCCAGAGGTGAGGAAACCGTATGATCTTCCTGAGCTAGAGACACAACAAGTGCTCTAAGCAGCTTATAGAGGACCCAGTCCCAGCTCTCCCACCTGGCATAATTCCAGGGGTGGGGACTCAAACTGTAACAGTAGTGGGGACTGCCTCTCCGGGCTTCTCCTCACCCCATTGCTGAATCCTGCCACCACCCGGAGAAAGACAGACAGACAGAGCATCCTCTCATACACAGAACCCAAAGCAGAGAAGGGCCTGGTGACCTGCATTCAATGACGGGGGGTGGGGAAAGGGAGGGGTGCACTTAATGACAGAAACAACCCCTTTCTCTTTTCTACCATCTCAGTCCCTTGGTGTTGGAGGAAACCCCTTGCTGGTTGCTTCCCATTGTGTCTGCGGAGCTGGCTCTAAGTTCGTTTTGACAGCACAGGGCTCTTCGGCCCACATCCCAGTGATCTCATATCAGACTGGAAGTGTCACGTTGAGAATGTATTTACCATGCATAAGCTCCCAGCACTGCATCTCAGCTCTCTAGAGCACCGCGAATGTCAGTTGTCACCCCTGGTGACTGACTGGAAGTCACGAGTGCCTCTCTGCCACTGCTCAGCATCCAGAGAGGGGCGGCGCTGGCTGCTACCAGCTCAGGAAAAGATCCCAATCTAAGACCTGGAGTCTGGCTTCTGCCAAATGAGAGTCACCGTTCCTCCCAATGCGGAGAAAGCCTAAGAATATAAGGGTAGCCTGCACCTACCCGGTGTCTTCACCTGACAGGGACCACAGAGGTGGCTGAAGTCACCATAGTCAAAGCAGAACCCTCCACATACCCATTACCTCACAAGAAACCAACCTTGTCCTCAGACAACCCACCCCATGACTCAGTGTGGACACTAGGGGTCTACCTGTGGTACTGTCTTTCTCTCTCCCGTCACAACATCACTCCTATCCAGGCCAGTCATCTCTTGGCTGTCAGAATATTCTCCTTTCTAGTAACATAATGGCCAGAGAAGCCACTGTAAAACTACAGTTGGGCCATATGACTCCCCTGCCATTCTTTCCTTTGGTCCTTATTTATTTGTTTGTTTGTTTGCTTAGCTCAGACTAGCCTCAAACTTGCCACTAGGCAGAGGATGGCCTTGAATGACCCTCCTGCCTCCACTTCCTGAGTTCTGCATTTATAAGCATGTACTGCCACACCCGGTTTGTACAGTTTTGGGGATTGAATCCAGAGCCTCACTCATGCTAGGCAGGTACCCCAAGTCTCACATGGTCCCCTTCTTAACCCTTCCAGTGGCTTTCCATCATTTTTTAGGATCTAATTCAGTCTCTTAACAAGACCCAGGAGGCTCTGTAGGATCTGGCCCAGAGTTCTACCCAAACTGCCCTGCTTGCCTCCAGGGCCCAGACACAGGAGTTTTGTTTTCCTTCCTTGTACATTCACTTTCTTCCTGAGCACGGCCTGTCCCCACCGCACCCCACTCCCGCCCATTTGTGGAGCTTCCCCCAGTCACGTGAGCTGCACTACCCTCTCGACACACTCCACCTCTCCACTTCCCCCAGAAAGTACCTTCCAGAGACAGAGGACTTGGCCCTCCTGTTTCTGGTAAGGCCACGTGCATACAGGAGGCAGCAGTATCTGTTACCAAAGCAGCTAGTGCTACTGCACAGATAATAAAACTGAGTTACAAGGCAAGGCTAGGCTTTTTGGATGGTTACAGCCAGGAAAGCTGAATGGCCCATGGCTCCCCACACGGGCTCGGCCGTCTTTAATTCAAAGAGACCAGTGACTGTGGCAGGTCCTGCTTTCTCCGTGAGTTGGGGGCATTGGGGACAGGAGGCTCCTGTGATGTGCCCAGCCCCCCCTCTGTCCCCCGTTCCTGGCATCTCTCTGCCTGTGACTGATGCTCAGCCTTGGGATTTTTTTTCCTTCTCATTCTTTCTCCACACTAGGTCTTTTTAGGCGGTAATTACAGCCAATGAGGACAATCTGTCTTTTTATTTTTAGGTTCTGACACTCAGACCCCAGGCCCTGGACAGCAAACCCAGAAATAGATGTGACACCCAGGCAGGGCTCCGCTGGGCTGCGGGAGAGCAGGGCTGCTGTTGGCGTGCCCATGTGTCATCCTTGAATTGGGCAGGGCATGGGGAGACCCTTTCTCAGGGTGCTGAGACACCTGGGGACTGGTCACTTCTGCTTTGTGACCTTGGGCAAATCCCTGTCCCTCTGCAGGCCCCCTCTTCCGGCCCAGGCACAATGAAGGGCAAGGGTGAGTGAGCTCTGGCAGCCTGGGTTTCCAGGTAGAGCCTCAGGCTGGGATGGAGGGGCTTTCCTGACATTACTATGCTGAGAGATGTCAGGAAAGATGAGCCGGCCCTGGGATAACACCTTGATAAACCCATCCTGCTGATGAGTGACAGTCCCTCACATCTTTCCTGTCCCCCTCTGCCTCTTCCTGTAACCTTCATTTCTCTATTGTCACAAAGTCACATCTGACCCACCCTTCCTCCTCAGACTGACCTCATCTGGCTCCCCTATTGGCTGAGGACTCAATGGACCACTGGGTTGACAAACAGGAGGCACCAGTCCCCGATCTCTGGCTTTAACAAGCCCAGCTGCTTCTTAGGATGCTCCAGCTGTCAGTCAACTGGCCAGCCTATACTCAGGCTCCATGGTGGCCATCTTCTCAGGGACCCATCCACATAGCTTCTCATTTAGAACTTCTCTAGGGTACCAAGCACCAGGCTATAG
This sequence comes from Arvicola amphibius, assembly GCF_903992535.2. Lineage (NCBI taxonomy): Eukaryota > Metazoa > Chordata > Mammalia > Rodentia > Cricetidae > Arvicola > Arvicola amphibius. The sequence continues at coordinate 102,925,923 of NC_052055.2, forward strand.
CAAAGAACTGCTGAACAGTGTCTGTTCCAGCTGGAGGAAGCAGATGCCACCTTCAGAACTTGGCAGAGATACCCCAGAGGCACAAGGGTACTCTAAAGACAATGGAAAGCCAGGGGCCTTGGGATGTGGACAGGGAAGCTACCCTAACCAGGGTGACAGGGACAGCTTGGTACAGGAGTGTGTTTGATCTGAGACATACTCACTGGGACGGGGGTGTTTTAACACTATCAGGTCCCTGTGATTGGGGGAAGGGCACACGTCCCCCTCTACCCTGGGAGACTGGAAAGGGGCCTCACTGTTTGGAGGTTAGATCAGCTGCTCTCCCTCGGGATGTCAGGCTCTTGACCCACACCAGTCTCTCCTACCCAGGGCCAAGGAAGCCTCAAGAGCTTCAGATGAAATCTGAGTTTACATCCAAGACCTCTCTCAGGTGAGTCCGCCCCAGCCAATTAGCTCCTCTGAGCATGTCAGAACACAGGCCAGTAACTTTAGCTTTCCCTTTTTGTTCCTTGGGGGTTCTTAGAGCCCTGTAGGGCTGAACTGGAAGGCCCCTCATGGGGGAAGTGAGCCCCGAGAGCAGGGCTTAGCCTGATCCAGTTCACATAGTCAGGAGGCAGCAAAGTAGGGACCTAGGTCTATGCCCTGGCTTGGGACGCTTCCCACTACATCCTGCCTCCTGCATACAAGGCTTAGGAAAATGCAATAGAGTCCAGTTCATCAGACTGTCATAGGACGTGGAGGCCACAGAAGCTAGAATGCTGGGTGAGTGCCCTGAGGCAGAATGGGTGCCATCAATTGGCCCAGTCTGTTCTGTCCAAAGAGCCACAAGGACTGGTTGGGTCCAGTCTCTCAGTAGACTTGGCCTCAGGCAAGGATGGACAGCTGAAGTATCAGGTAGAAGGGAATAGACAGCCTAGAGACTGTGGGCATCACCAGCAGCAGAGATAGGCATGGCTGGACACTATGAGTCCTGAATCCAGGTCTCCAAGTAGAAACAATGAGACATGGTTCTAATCTAGCAGCCTCTAGGCTGGGGCTGCCCAGTCCCTGGAATACTCAGGGAGGGAGGCAAGGTCCCTCTAGACACACAGCTCTATGAGGACCATCATTCCCATGGCTTTTACATGTCATTTACAGCAGCAAGGTGCCTGTCCCATGATCTTATTGTAGTGTTGTAGGGGGGGGGGATATGATGTGGGATGTGTATGTAGTAAGTATGTGTGGTGATATGCTGTGTGTATACTGTATGTGTGTTGTGTGTGTGTGGGGGGTCTGTGTGGTGTACGTGTGATATATGTATATGGCAGGAGTGTGTGTGTCTGTTGGGTGGTGTGTGTATGTGTGCGTAATATGTGTATGGTGTGTGTTGTATGTATGAGTTGTGTTGTGTGTATTGTGATGTGTGGGTTGTGATAGGTGGTGTGTATGTCATACGTGAGTTGTATGTGCTGTGTGTGTTTGTGTGTGTGGTGTGTGTATGATATCTGTGTATGGTGTGAGGGGATATGTATATTGTGCATGTCGTGTGGGGGGGGAGGTAGTGTGTGGTATGTGTGTGTGTGTTTGTGTATGTGTGTGCACATATGTACAACTATGAGCGGTATTAAGTAGTACAATTTCTAAAACAAGAAGGCTCTGCATTGCATTGGATCTCTGTTTCCTGCTGCCTCACTTCAGGAATCCCTTCCACACCAGCTCTGATCTTTGTCCCTAGGCTGCTTGTCTGACTCTTTTGACAAGAACCCTGCTCCCTCCAAAGATGGCTGGTGGTCAGGCAAGAGGAGTTGACTAAGGGGACGGGCTGCCCGTTCGAATTGCTTGAAGGAGCTAAAGGCTACTGGGACCTCTGTTCCCAACTACTCCTGCTCTGTCTCCCTCCGTACATACCTGTCACCAGGTCACAAGCCACACATGTCCCCAGCTAGACAGGCACCTCACTGAAACAGGGGACTCCTTTTGACGGGATAAGAGGATAAAGAACAAGTGCCCAGGATGAGGTTTGGGCGTGATGATGAAATGCCAGCAAATGAAATAAGCGAGCTCTCATTCCTGCATCACCTTCCCCCATGACCTCAGCCTCAGCATGGGTGACAGCTCTGCTGGACATTGCCACCTGCTGCTACGAGATGCATTAAGAAGGTGTCACTGGGCCTCACCACGCCTGTTTAGACATGGGAGCCTGGGAGACTGTCCCAACCCACGATGCTCCCATCTAGCAGAGGTCCCCCTCTGCTAGATGGGGGCATGGGGTGGGGAAATAACTCACCCTCGGACGCACAGGTGGGCAGAGTGAGACTTGGCATAGTGAAACAGTCAGAAGCTGAGTCTCCACTCCCACCTGCCCCTCTCCAGCCACCTCAAGTGCTTAGAGAAGTGGCTTTGACCTTTGGGACCCAAGGAAGCAAGACAGAGTGGTCACCCAATCTCCTGCCTGAGTCTTGGAATCCAGAGGCAGCTTTTGAACATGGCTACTTCAGCACTTGTCCCTTGCCACCCTAAGCGGGGAGAGGGGGGCTCGGTCAGTAGGGGGCTCATTGATGTGGCTTCTAGAAGAAGAGACAAGGGCTTTCGGGGAGAGCAGAAGAGCTCAGCTCTGAAGCCATGTCCCCACCACAGAGTGACAGCGCTCTCCAGAACATGCCAGACCGCACACGTGCGCACGATATTAAAGTCATATTTTTGGTTGCTGGGAAGGCGCGGTTGTCACTTCCTCTGCCCTAGGCAACCTGCTGGTCCAGCTCCCCTTTCTCTCTCTCCCCCCGCCCCCCGCCCCACTGCAGAGCACCATCCGCCATCCGTTTGTATTTATATAGATAAATCGGCCAGGCTAATTAAAGTGCTCTCGCTGCAGTGAGGGAATTAATAAAAGGACTTGGAATGGAGCCGACCTAAAGCTGGGGTGCTGGGAGCCAGGGCTGAACCCTCAGCAGCAAAAGAGGCCAGAGGGGCCAGCAGACATGTGAGCCACCCTCCTCCCCCTGAGGGGAGGCTGGGGGGACCAGGCAACAAGGCTCTGACAGGATGTGCCTACTGGGAGTGCTGCTGGAGGCCATGGTATCTCTCTGCACAGGGAGCCTGAGCCCTGGAAGTAGGAGGGGTGTTGATTGACAGCTTGGAGAGGAGGGTCATCTTGTGGTGGTGGAATGCATTAGGGACAGCTAAGAATGCAGACTCTGTTTACAGATTGTCCCTTACAGCTGTGCAGCCCTCCCTCCCTCCCTGAGCTCTTTTACCAATCTGTGCCCCACTTTATGTATGTAATTGTCAAAGGCTGAGGCTTGAGAGAAACAGAGAAAGGTTGTGGGAAGCCTGGAAGGGTGGAAGAAGATGGAGATGGAGTTTGTGCCAGTTCTGTAAGAGGACCAGATCCCATGTCAAATTTTGGCTCTCCAACGGAGCAGCCTTGGAGCCCGAGGCCTGCAGTGGTTTGGGCCTTTGATTGTCACAGACAGGACCACAGAGTGTCCACGGAAAGAGTTCAAGGCACAGCCTTGTCCAGAGTGGCCTCCCTTCTTGGACTCTGAGCCTCAAAAAAAAAACAGATTTTAAGTTCTCAGTTCTATGCCTCATGGGTCGAGGATAGAAGCCACAGGGCCCCATCTAAGAGCTCCCTGGGGTGATAGACACAGAAAACCCAGCAGAGTTAGAAGAAGCCAGCCTGTTCTTAGCCCATGCCCCATCATCATGTGGAGAGGAGCTTGCATGGGAATGAGGGAGAGAGGAGCTAATGGATTTAACCCTGCGTGGGTCAGGTGACCTCTTGGACTTGGATCAGACCCCACTGTGCCTGGGGGATGTGGGATGGCTATTTTGGAGGACAAGACTGCAGCCAATGGAGCTCATACCAGGTTCCCAATAAACAGATGCTATCACCAAGGCTTGAGAAGGACTTGTCAGGGACATAGGAGGCTCTCTCATGGAGGTAGGGGGAGGGTTGAGCATCTGGTCAGCCTTCAATCTAAAATATACAAGTATTCTTGCCAAGAATTAGGAGTCCCTGTCAATTCATCACAGATACACACTAGATGGCTGGGGACCAGGCATAGCCCTTCCCTGACTCTTACAGCCCCATAACTATGAGTCCTGGCCTTTAGGGAGTATAGATACCATCACTGGGAGTAGAGCAGGGTCAGAATTGAGAGCAGATTGGCTGAGTTGCAACCCTGGACACTCCGGCATTCACACATTGCCTCTGACAAGGGGTCTTATTTAGTACCACACGTCTCCCTTTAATATGACCTATGAGCATATCTATGTGGGAAGAGACAGGTCACAGGTTGGGGGAGGGGAGGGGAGGGTTGGACTAACTTGATTGTGCTGGGTGGGACAAGGCCAGGTGAGAACAGAAAGCTACAGATCTTAGAAGCTACGGGGTGGTCCCCTCCTGCCCTTTGTCCTAGAAGCACATGACTGCAAGGGGCACATGAGAGGACGAGCCATGGTTGGTCTGCTCCGGAGGAGCATGCACTCATGCCCTGGTCCCCTGCGGACCCTCCTGCCTGCTCCCCTTAACCTCCATCATCTGAGCTTCTGTTCTCATCAGTCAGTCTCTGCGCTGCACTGGAAGCTTCTGCCCAGTAGGACATGTCCCTCCTCCTTCAGCCTCAACCCGCTATACAGGCAAGCACACCCACCCCCAACGTTCAGCTTTGCCTGCTCAGGCTCCATTGTCCTGCTTCCCCCAGCCCTGATCTTGCTGGCCACTCATTTCCTTGGTCATTAATCATGCTGCTCTCCAGCAGTGACTTATTTTCCCTCCCCAGCTCATTTGCCTACAGAAATGCTTTGCTTTGTTGAAGAAAAACAAATGCTTCCTGGAGCTAGCTCTTTTCTTTCCCCTCTTCCCTTCCTGACCTCAGAGATGGGTCCAGGATAGTCTGTCTGCACTGCAAGGAGGCTACTCTCAGCCCCCTACTCTACCCACCACTCGACCATCAAAACAGTAATTCCCAGGGGCTCCTGAAAGATCAAAGAGCTTTTGAGCCCTGGCTGGAGGTGACCGGAGCAATGTCCAGGCCTTCTCACATGAGCTTCTGGGTCCACTCCACCCACCTCTGCCCTGCCAGCTAGGATGTTGTGTAAGCTAACGAGTTCAGGATCCTCCAATAGAATAGAACTTGTCATCCGGCCTCTCCTGGGCAGACATCAAAAGTCCCACAGAGCAGGAAGTGACTCATTGCCTAGCCACCAGGGAAGAAACAACATGGGAGGGGCCCCCTGAGGGACAGGCCCTGAGGATAAGGGGTCTTTGGTAACACTGGCCAGACTGCAGCTACCCATTTCCACAGGCAAGACCCACTGCACCTCCCAGTGAAGCACAGGCTAGCCACAGATGATAGCAGAAATAGCTCCAAGGGCTTGGCCAAAAAAGCTTCACGCTGTAGCCAAGAGGAATACAGTCTCCGGGAACCGGTTGCAAACCAGCCCAGGAGAAGAGATGGCTCTAAGAATCGAGCTTCCATCTGAAGAGTTGGGGCAACAGCATTCCTGGCTTCCAGCGGGGTGCCGCAAATAGAGCGCTCAGCAGTGCCTGACACCTAGGATGCACCCCATAAATACTATTATTTATTATTGCTATTATCAGGGGCTCCTGCGTTAGGATTGGAGGCAAGCAATTGAGAGAGACAGCATGCTAGGGATGGCCTTGAATCGACTATTTTTCAGAAATAAATTACATGCTAAATCTGTTCTTCTGTCACCGCCAGTGAGTGTGACACAGAAACCCCTCATGGCCACAGGAGCCGGCATAGAGCCCAGAACCAGAAAAGAAAGCTGGGCAATCTGTCCTAGGACATTGGGACCCCAGGCATTGGGTGAACAGCTGCAAAGAGAAAACTCCACCCTAAAGTCATAGAGTCTACAGCCCAGTGAATCCATGGGCTCTGTCTTGTACTGGACACCCGACCTGGTCTGTGATGGGACTGGATACACAACAGAAGCCCCAGCACCCAGCTCAAGTGCAGCTGTAGATCCCAGGATCCTGCTAGAACCCTTGACTGTTCTGACCCCGAGGAGTCTCTCCTGCCCCACACCTGAGACCCAAGCTTAAGACTCCTGGATTCGAACACTTTGCTGGGCCTAGGTAAGAGACTCTGTCTGGAACTGGACTACTGCTGCAGCTGCGCAGTGACTTAGGTGCCCATCTGAGGCCCAACCATGCTTCTGATTGTCATGGCGAGGCCACAGAGTATCGATGGAAAGAACCCAAGGCACAGCCTTGTCCAGAGTGGTCTCTCTTCTTGGACTCTGTCTGAACCTCAGATTTTAAAAAGTCCCACAGTGACTGGAGCAAACAGGGATCTGTACCCACCCAGAGCACAAAGGCACTATGTGGGCCAGCAGTGCCACAAGGGGACAGTCCTTCACAGCCCTTCCTGGTGGCAGGGGTTCCTGGAGCAGAGGAGCCAGTCTGAAAGCTGGGTTTAGTCTGGAGCTGGGATCAGTTGTACTCCTTCCTCTCGACTGCTCCATGACCCTGACTCCAGAGGGACCCTGAGCCAAGCCGCCCTGTAATGTAAAGTCCCTTCCAACAGAAGCAGCTGAGGGAGGGAGAAGTTGAAATTGCAGAGGCAGAAGTGGGAGGGGACACCTTGAGAGGGGACACCTGTGGTGGGTAGGCATGACCTCACCCAGCCTTTCCTGCTTGTAGACAGAGCTGTCCCTTTCCTGTTTCAGTGTGGCAGAGACATGGGGATGACCATAGCTTTAAGCAGAGGGCCTCTGTTGGCTGAAAGAGACCTCAAGACCATTCTCTGGAGTCAGATGCAGCTGCGGGCAATTGCATTTAGGTTGCTTCCCAAACAGAGGTGCTTGGCTGAGGGGCAATTAGGAAATGAATCCAATCTCACTAGACTGCCAATCCCAGGCTTTCCAGGGTGGGACTGGATCCCCCCACAACATAAAGACAAGGTATGGACCAGTGATGCCTTGAGAAGGCCTTCCTATAGGGCTGCTGCAGGCCTCCTTTTCTTGAATTGAACTGTAATAACACTCCTCCTTGTTCCAACTTATCCCTCAAGGGACATGGGAGCAGCGAGTGCCTGAGAAAAAAATCAATAGACTACAAGCGCTTTGAGTGCCTTGAAGATAAGCTTTGGGACAAGGGGAGTGGAACACTTACTCTGTAATACCAGTGGGGATGGTGAGGGCTCAGGGTGTCCGCTTGGGAGGTATGTGTGTGACAGACAGCCACTTGTGGACTTTGGCATTTGAATCTGTCCCTCTTGCAGGCTTGAATTCTCAAGTTACCCAGAGGCCACCCTGGGTGATGGATCCTCCCTGTCTTCAATGGTTCCACCACACTCTTTGACTCAGCTCCTTCTACCCAACACATGGACCGGGACACTTCAATGCAGGTCTGAGAGTGTGCAGCCCAGGTTAAAACTTGATTTTGTTTCCACACTTGGCAACCTCCACCCACCTTCCTTCCCAGACCTCAGTTTCCGAGCGTGGCCTTTCTGGGCTGCAGAGCCCCTCTATACGGTGCATCCTGGAGTTGCGCATGCACGCCTGCACAGAGCCCCCTACCCCCACTTCATCTCTGAAGAAGCCCAGATAAAACAGAGCTAATCCATGCCAGGAGACAGGCTCTGTGCCTGCGGGGCCCAGGCACAAATTGGGATGTCCTGCTGCATTACTTCCGCAGAGTTGGACCTCAACATCTCACCTCCGCACCCAGGCAATTGGGGGACTGTCGAGGGGGTGGGAGAGTAGTGGGGGAAGGGGACCAAGCAGTCACCCGGTCTCCATCAAAGGCAATGGAGAGAGAGCAGCCCAGCCGGAGAGGATTTTTAATGACCCCAAATCCTGGCACCTCATTATGACTCTGATAAGGCGAGGGGCTGTCACTCCCAGATGCAGCCAAGGGCTCCCCAGAGAAATTTCCCTGCCTTCCTGCTAATCTTCTTATAAACATTGTTATTTATTTTCCCTTATTTTATCCGACATGTGTCAAGCAGCCCCTGCTAAGCCTGTGACATCTCCAGGGAGACCAGAGGAGGTTGGCCTGTCACTCCCCCAGCCCTGCCCCCTTTCCGGGTCCTGGGCATGAAGCCCCGTAGGCCTGTTCTCTAGGCCACAAAGTCTGGGTCCTAATGGATGGTTTTCGAGGTGTATAAGAGTTTAGGCTGGGCTAGGAGGTCTGGACAACTGGGACCCAGGCATTGAGTTAGCAGGTTACAGGCCATGGCAATTGGGGCTGATTCCAAAGGACATATGTATGCATACCATGGACAGTGTAGTGTGTCTGCCAGCTGCTCTTGAAGCCTCGGGTTTGCTCTGAGTGTCCTCAGCTAACATCCAGAGTAGTCGTCGATGTGTTTGGCCCTGACTGAGGCCACCCTCTCTCAGGCACTGTAATAAACACTCCAGTCTCCTTAGGACTGCACACGCAGGCAGGGCAGCCAGGCTGCAAAGGAGCTGTCTTAGGCTTTTACTCTGGTGCCCAATTCAGGACCAATGTCGTGTTTCCTTCACATTTCCCAAGGACCACCTCCCTCCAACCCTTCGGGAATCTGGGAGAGGAGTAAATCCAGGCTCCTCTCCCCTCCTCATAGAAAAAAAAAACAGGCCAAGAGAAGGTACATGGCTATCTCAGGGTCATAATGCCAAGGCGAGAATCCAGACTGTCTGTTCCAAGTCTGAGATCTTTCTGGAAGGCTTAGGACAGAGTAGCACCAGGAATTTGCCCACTGTTATGTGGTGCTGGACCCTAGAAGTAGTCTGACCTTCTCTGCCACTATTACAGAGCCTGAGGTGATGCTGGAAGACCTCAGAACTTCCATGGAACAACCCCTTCCCCACGTCCACATTACATACCTATATCCCCTTTGGAAGCAGCCCCAGTTGGCACAGCCTATGAAGTAACTCCACATGACCCCAGCACAACCCTAACAGCATTCTGTCTGGCTCACGGTGAGGCTCCAGTCTTGCTGTTGATGTGGTTGTTAGTAATTACAACAGTTCCTTGTCTCATTGCTGCATCGAAATACCCGACACACGCCACTCAAGGAAGGAGAGTGTTACCATGGCCCACAGTTGCAGAATATAGTCCATCGCCTCAGGAAAGGCATGGCGGCAGGCGTGTGATGTGGTTGGCCACAATTGGGAAGCTGAGAGAGGTAAGTGCTGCTCTCCAGGTCATTTTTCCTTTTCATTTGGGCTGCAACCCCATCTGTGGAGTAGTGGTACTCACATCTGGAGTGAACCTTTCCATCCGGGAACCCCCCCCTCAAACATACGCCCATAGGCTTGTCCCCTAGGTAATTCTGGCAGAAACAGCCATCCCTGGGACTAACACTCACTCAAAGGAGCTGGTACTCCATTCTACAAAACAACTGAGGCCCTACAAGGTGTATCACCTACCCACAGTCACACAGGCCTTGGGGACAGAGCCAGCGTTTGTCACAGAGCACTCTAGACCCTGTGTTCAGTCTCTACACAGATAGAGCTGTCAGAACTTGCCATGTCTCTTCAGCCTGCACTTATTTCCATCCTTCCCAGTTCAGAAGTGGGGACCCCACTAAGGAGGCGGCACTGTGCCTGCCTGTGGGCCTTTGTGACAGCACCCATGTTCCTAGGGTTCCCTCCCTAGCCTCAAGAGCCCCAGAGGTTCCCTAGAAGTAAAGGAAAATGTCAAGAATATTAAATTCATAATTAAGACCTGGGGAAAACTGTTAAACTGGTTTCGTATTTCCCAAGTGGTTCATCGACATTTTGAAGACCTGTCAGATTCTTTGACCTAAACTTTCTCTGTATGTAGATGAAAAGGGATATGTCTAGCTGGGCATGGTAGTGCACGTTCCCAATTCCAGCACTCGGTAGGTTGAAGCAGAAGGATTGCTTGGTGTTCAAGGTCGGCCTGGGCTACAGAGTGAGACACCGTCTCAAGGGGCATGGTGGCACATTGTACCAAAGCCAGTTGGGAGCATCGTTGTAGTGCCAGTCATAGAGACTGCCACCCTGCAGTGCCATGAGGCTGGTTGGTCACCCCAGGCTGAGATGCTCAGAGCGAGGTGACGTTCATGGACTTGTGCAATTGCAGGGGTCAAGGAATCTGGTCACTTGATGGCGCCGGATTCACTGCCAGATAAAGAGGTCCAGGTGCCTTTTTAAGCAGAAAATTGTCATCTGAGGCTGACCTTGAACTCGGGATCCTCTTACCGCAGCTTCTTGGGTGCTGGGATTCTGGGTGTGTGCAGACCCCACAGTGCAAATGGCTTTGAGCAGAGTCCAGGGAGGACACTAAATACAATGGACAAGACTTAAAGAGAAGCCAAGCACTTGCATGGCCTCCAAGGGGTCCCCCAGGGGCTTATTATTACCATGCAGAGTCAAACACAAGTCCACAACTTTGGGGGGGGGTGAAGTGTGAGCCTGCACTGCATGTGGATTGGACTTTAGCTTCTAAAAAAAGGACAGTGGAGGTGGAAATTCATAACCCGGCAGATGTCACTAGATACAGGTCCTCAAGGGCAGGTTCTGTTGTGTGGATCTGTGATGTGTTGGCCTGTGATCCATGGTAGATCCTTATCAGGAAATATTATACAGCTGGCATCATGGCGGGTTGCTTTTCAGATTGCTTTCTTCCCCATAGCAATATTCATTTATGCTTTTTCTTTGACTGATCATGGCTTGACAGCTCATTAGTTTTTAAGGCAGAATAGTATTTGTCTTAGTTAGGATTTCTATTGCCATGACTACAGCGGAAGCATTTAACTGGAGCTGACTTACAGTTTCAGAGGTTTAGTCTGTTATCATCGTGATGGGACATGGTGTCACACAGGAAGACACATTGCTGAAGAGGTACCTGAGAGTTCTACATCTTTATCTGCAGGCAGCAAGAAACTGGGACCACCCTGAGTGTAGCTTGAACACATAAGACCACAAAGTCCTCCCCGACAGTGACATGCTTCTTCCAATAAGGCCACACCTCCTAATAGTGCCACTCCCTGTGGGCTAAGCATCCAAACACATGAATCTATGGGGCCATACCTATTCAAATCACTATAGTGTTCTTCTATCTTTATGCCTCAAAGTTATCAATTCCCCCCTTTAAGGTCATCATGATTACTGAAGGGCAGTTATGAATAAAGCTGCTATGCATATCCCTCTGCATCTTTCTATATGAGCAGAAAAATGTTGGCTTCACAGAGTTAAAAATGAAACTGCTGGGCTGTGGGATAGGAGAATGCAGCTTTATCAAAACAAAACAAAACAGAAAACCCCACTAAACTGTCTTCTACAGCAGAGGCCCCATTTTGCACTACTGCCACCAGCCAATGAACAGTCCTGTTGCTCCCTGTCCTCACGAGCGCCCACTGCTATTAGAGTTCCTATTCTGAACATTCTCAAAGGCATGCCTCTGGGTGCTAGCTTCAGGTGCCGTCCCCTTAGAGACTGTGGTCTGCACATCCTTTTTCTGGATAGCCTGGTGGTCAGTCATCGGTCTTCTCCAGATTAGGACTTCTGTTTCTGTTGCTTTCTTTGGAGTTCTCAGAATCCCTCCTGTATTTAGGGTAGCAGTCTCCCAGACCCTGTTCCACATGTATCCCCACCTTCCTGCGCCAGCCTCTGGCTTGTCTTTACAGCATACTTCACGGAGGTAGGGAATACATCCTTACAGCCCATTCTCACTGCGATGTGTCTTTAGAGCTCATTAGAAAATCAAAGAAGCAGGTGGCACTAGCCCCTAGTCTTCCCTAACTGGTGGATGGACCCTGCTTGTTCGAGTGCTCTCAGTTCCTCCTAGAGTTACAGGGAGTCTGCTGTATGGCTGAGGCCATGTATCAGGAAAGGAGGGACTCTCAAGCCCCAGGATGTACATTAGGTATGTCTCTGTGTTCTGAACCAAAATGAGGGGGCTATACCAGGCATCGGGGGATTGAACTTCCCCAAGAACTCTGCCAATGAAGAGTTCAGAGTGTAGGAAATGGGATTCAGGCTATAAAAACCAGTTTTGCACCAGATCAACACACCAGCCCTTCCCCTTTTCCTCTAGGTTGATTCCTGATTCTTTTCCAGGTTGAAAAGTGAACTGCTTCACTTTGGCTACAGCGAGAGTCTCTAGTACTCTTATTATGAAGTGAGGATCATTGTTTCACACAACAGAGTGGAAGCTTTTCATTTGAAGTCCAGTTTATCACTTTTTTTTCTGCCATGGATCCTGCTTTGGGTGACAAGTCTAAAATGTCTTTGGCACTCAAAATGTCATATGAGTTTTCTTTCTTGGGCCCCAGGCTGCCTTCAAACTTCCTGCAAAGCCAGGGATGACCCTGAACTTCCAACCCTTCTGCCTTTCACCTCCTGAGTGCTCAGATTACAGGCAGGTACCACTGTGTGCTCATTTATGTGGTGCTGAAGACTGAAGCCAGCCCATTAGGCAGGTACACCCTACCCACCAAGCTATACCCCTAGTCCCATTTTGTTTTCTGAGGCAGGCTCGTATGTAGTTCAGGTTGGCTTTGAACTCACTGTGTAGCTGAGGATACCTCTGCATCCTCCTGTCTCTGCCTTCCTAGTGTTAGGAGACTGCAGGGTTAACGCCACGATGGGGATCAATGTGAGGACCTCATACTCTGGGCAGGCACTCCCAGCAGAGCTGAATCCTCAGCCCCTTGGTTGCTCTCTGTGGGGAGGGCAAAGTCTGCCTTCAGACTCATCATGTGCTATGTCATTCTAGCCAGCACCTTTTGCTGAGAAAGTGGTATTTTCCCCTACTCCTACAGACTTTTCAATCTGTGTCTCTCAAGGACATCCCTTCACAGGATACATTTCCAAATGCCAGTATTTTATTGAGAATTTTTGCGTCAATGTTCATGAGTGAGATTGGCCTGTAATTCTCTTTCTTGGTTGAGTCTTTGTGTGGTTTAGGTATCAGGGTAACTGTAGCTTCATAGAAGGAATTTGGCAGTGACTCTTGTGTTTCTATATTATGAAATACCTTAAGGAGTATAGGTATTAGGTCTTCTTGGAAGTTCTGGTAGAATTCCGCATTGAAACCATCTGGTCCTGGGCTCTTTTTGGTAGGGAGGTTTCTGATAACAGTTTCTAATTCTTCGCGACTAACAGGACGATTTAGAGCATTTACCTGGTCCTGGTTTAACTTTGGTATATGGTATTTATCTAAAAAACTGTCCATTTCTTTTACATTTTCCAATTTTGTGGCATACAGGCTTTTGTAGTAAGATCTAATGATTCTCTGAATTTCCTCTGTGTCTGTGGTTATGTCCCCCTTTTCATTTCTGATCTTATTAATTTGCGTGTTCTCCCTCTGCCGTTTGATTAGTTTGGCTAAGGGTTTGTCAATCTTGTTGATTTTCTCCAAGAACCAGCTTCTTGTTTCATTGATTCTTTGGATTGTTTTCTGTGTTTCTATTTTGTTGATTTCTGCCCTCAATTTGATTATTTCCAGTCTTCTACTTCTCCTAATGCCAGCTCACCTGCAGCACCATTCTGGCAGAAAAGGGCCCTGTGGCCAGAATTCTTGGGCCTCATAGGCAAAACCCTGAATGATAAGGATGCCATCAACCAGGCAAATCCCCAAGGTGAAGGGCAGGGCTGTATGCTGGATTGGGCTGGGGATGGGGGTCAAGTGGTTCTCTGCGCAGGGATACCAAGGGGTGACCAGTCTCCAGTAGAATGGGGCATGACTAGAGCCCTTATGACCATCAAAGTGACAGGTTTCTAGGGATGAGTTCAAAGCAGGGGTGGGCATCCTGCAATCAGATCTCAGCTATTCATGCTTGCTCATACCCACCTTCTCTGGGGTGTGGGCTATGCTTATCAGACCACACCAGGCCTGGCCAATTAGACTCTCCAGTTGTTACCATCCCTTACAAGGTTTAATTTGGGGCATCCAGCTCTCCAGTTAGCCTGGGGGAAGGGAGCCCAAGGGATTGGACTCTGGGTAAGCAGTGCACAACAGGGCTGCTCATCTCCCGCCCCTCCCCCCGGTACCCAGTCCAGCACCATGGACAGAGCACAGTTCCCAGGCTGATGAAGGACAAGGCACTTGGACTCAGCCAAGTTTCAGAGGGCAGAGATGCAGAGGCTGCTTTCTCCACACCTTGTAATCAGCTGTCATATCAACACTAGTTCCCTGGTTCTGTCTCCAAAAAAGAGCCAGGCCAGCTCACAGACAGCATCAGCACTCTCAGCCGGGTACTAGGCTGGTCCATCCTCAGCCCCATGTCTCCTTCGTGTATAAAGTCAAGGTGGGACCTTTTTACCACGCCAGCAGATCTGAAGTCCTGAGAGGCTCTTCAGTGGCTACCCATTCCCAGAAGGCCACTGAGGTATCTGCACTCAGTTTCCTCTCCCCTGCAAAATGGGGCCAATTGGCCACTATGAGGTGATGCAAGAACTCAGCAAAGTGACAGTCACAGGTCACACAGTTCTGGATAGATGGGGATCCCAGTACCACAACTGGCAGCCCACTCTGGTGTGTGACCATAAAAGCCCCGTTTCCACTCATGCACCACCCTACCCACAGCCTTGGTGGGAAGATGAGGGTGAACTAGGAATGGCAGAAGGCCCACTTCTGTGGATCTGCCTCTACCACCCACATTTCTCTGCATCGTTCTTTTGCAAGAAAGGGCACCAAGTCCAGAGAGGGTTGGCAACAAAGCCAACGTCATATGGCAATTCACTGACTCCCAGCATGAATGCTCCCCAGAGAAGCCAGCCCTCTTTATGGCCAAAGTCCTTCTTCGCCTCTGCCTCTCTGTGACCACAGAGTACAGCATGCTCTTGTACATCTGGGCTGGACACAGTGTCCCCAGGGCATGACATTAACTTTCTATCTCATTGTGGATTGAATGCTTGGCTAATATCCAACAAATCCTGGCAATTGAAAGAATAAGCACGGTAGGGACCTTGTGCATGAGCACCCCAATCTACATGCTACCCCTTTGTCCACTCAGGCAATACTCACGGGCACCTTCACTGATACTTAAGCACCAACAAATGCAATTACCATTGCTCTCAGGCTCACATGCTCGCTTGGAGCTTAGACTCATGGTTCTGCACCAGCAATGACACATCTCTGCCCAGTCTGGGATATTCCCAAAGCAGCCACTGTCCTTCATCCCTTCCAGATCTCACTATGGCAACACTGAAGACCTCTAGGTTGTCTCTGCACTCTCCTCCCAGCAGCCTGATCCCTGGCACACTCTGGGTCCTCTCAAGGTAGCACCAGCACCCACTTCTCCTATCTAGCAGCCAGTGTGGCTGACCACTGACTGGATGCCCCCACCGACCCACAGTGAATACCATGATCCCTTTATGGGCACAGAGCCTCTGAGTTGGAAGAGGCTGTGGCACTACTATACCCAGTACCCAGAGTACATGGACACAGAATCTATTTAAGCCCCAGTAGAAGGCAGATAAATGTACATCTAGGGGTCAGGGGTGTGACTAATTGGTAGAGTGCTTGCCCAGTATGCACTGAGCACTGGGTTTGATCCCCAGCACCATATAAACCAGGTGTAGTTAGGTATACCTGCAATCTCACCACTCAGAAAATGGAAGCAGATAGCTCAGGGGGTCAAGGTTATCTTTGACTACATAGGGAATCTGAGGCTGGCCTGGGCTACATGAGATCCTGGTTTTGTTTTTTTGCTTTTTAAAAGAAGGAATGGAGGTAGTCCCTCCTACTGCCAGAACATTTACCATGTAGTCTCCTCCCAGTGCCTTCCTTTTCATTTCCCACCCCCTCCTACACGTCTGTGCACACCTAGCTAAGAGCCACCTCCTTTCTGCATTCTCTCCCATACTTAACCAGTTCTAGGTAGGTGTGACCTTGGAGAGAGGAAGCCAGGACCTGAGAGACAAAGGCCGTTTCTGTTCCTCCCCGTCTTTCTGTTGGGTTTATTGAGAAGCCACTGTGTGCAGGGCCTGGAGCTGCTGCTAGGTTCCAAACAGATGCGTCCTCATGCTCTGCACAGCTGGAGAACAGATACAGGAACTATAGGTGGGCAGCAACATAGACCAAGCCACAGGGAGGCCTCCGAGTGAAGGGAGCATTTAGATTGGGGCTTGGAGGAACTGGGGAGCTGGCTCAGTTATAGAAGCTCTCCGTGCAAACAACAGGCACAAGGACCGGAGTTCAGACCCTGAGAACCCACATCGATGCTGAATGAGCATAGTGGACTACCTGCCATTCTGATGTTCGGAAGGCAGAGATGGGAAACCTCCAGAGAGACCTGCAGGCTAGATTAAGCTGAACCAGGGAGCACTGGGTTCAAGAGATCCCGCTTTAATAGATAAGGTGGGGACCATTAAAAGGAGACTCCAATATCAGCTTCAGGCTTCCATGTGCAAGCATTGAAGGGCTGGAGGGGCTTCTGCAGCCTGGCCATCTCCGCAGGGACACCAGCAGTGACCGGCTTGGGAAGGAACCTATGTTATGGCCCTCTGAAGCCTGCAGCACCTTTCCATCTCAGGAAGAGGACGTCTTTGGGAGAGACAGAGCAAGCCTTGATGAGCCAGCTCTGCAGCCAGGGCTTCCGCTTGTTTACCCAGCATCCTGCAAGCTGCCTTCTTGGCCTATCCTCTCTTGTGTTGGACAGTAGGTAAACATGTTACCCCTGAACTCCTTAGGTCTTCTATTCATCTATGGCACCCTATGAACCAGTGTGATCGTGGCAGCAGGTGACCATCCCCTCATCCTATCGCCAAGAGAGCCTTTCATTCCATTATCTTGACAGGTGAAGGTTGGGGAGGCTGAGGTACAAGTCCAAGGGGCTCCAGGAAAGGAATCACCTTGGTCTAGATGATGAGGAGAGCAGGTCAAGTGGGCAGACAATTGACAGGCGGCCCAGCCCCCTGACTCTGCTCTCCAGCTATTGACTGCCAGGGTACAGAGAGCTTTTCTCTTTCCTCTGTCTGCTCTTTTAATTGAAAAAATATAAAGAAATGGCCTATTGATTCTGTGTAACTGATAATCTCTCCACTCCTGGGCCTTTTCAATCAAGAGCCTGAGCAAAACTGGAAGCCCTGGGGAAGAGTAGGGAGAGAAAAGAGAGAGGCAGGATGAAGGAGGAGAAGGAGGACAGAAGAAGGGGAGGGAGGATGGAATGAGGGGGAGGACAGAAGGAGAGGAGGAAGGATGGAAGGGGAGGGAGGAAGGAAGGAGGGAAGGGGAGGGAGGAAGGAGGGAAGGGGAGGGAGGAAGAAGGGAAGGGGAGGGAGGAAGGAGGGAAGGGGGAGGGAGGAAGAAAGGAGAGGAGGGGAGAGGACAAGGGAGGGTGGGTGAAAAGTAAAGAGAAGAAAGGAGAAGAGAAGGGAGGATGGAGGGGAGAGGGAGGAGGTTGGAGAAGAGAGGAGAGGGAGGAGGGAAGAAGAGAGAAAAGGAGGATCACGGACAATCTCAGTCATGGTTGGGGGCTCACCTACCACTTCTAATTTGCCTGACCAGAATCTCCTTCTGAGAAAGAACAACTTGGGGACCTCCCCCTTTGAAGGAAGCTTGCTGATTCCTGAAGGTGTAATTACCCTGGACATTTATATGTACAGCAAGCTGTTTAAAAAGGAATTTATACCAGCAAGTCCCTTCCCGAAGAAGGCTCTCGCCTCAGAGCCAGGTGTTTACTGAAGAGCTCTGATGCAGGCTCCTCCCTGCACTGGGAAGGGCCTGAGCACAGATCAGGAGTCTGAGGTTCAGAGACATCATAATTTGTCCACGGTCACACAGCAGATGGATAGGTGACAGTCAGAATGAGGCCTCAGAGCACAGCCTCATGTGCTCCATTCCCCAGAAATGAGGGGCTGGGGTTGGTTGGTTCTCAGGATATGGGAGCTTGTTGTCAAGCATGGCAGCTCTCAGCTATAAGCCCAACACATTTCAGTCCAGCCTGGTCTACACATCAAAACCTTGACCCCAAATAAAGGAGGGAACGAAACGATACGGACTTGCCTATCAGAATCCTGCTCAGAATGGACTATAGTCAGACTCGGAGAAGAACTTCCTAAGAAAAGGGGCAATTGTTCATGGTAATGAACTAACCTTCCAGAGAGAATGTTCATGCTCACCCCAGGCTAAGAGGGACAGACCAGCTACTCTGAGTCCCTTCCAGCACAAGACGGTGATTCCCAGAGTCCCGGGAGAACGGACACACATCAACCCCAGTGAATCTCCCCTAGTCTGCTTGTCTTCCCTCAGCCCACCCCATGATGTGAGCCAGGGAAGGTGCAGGGCGATTTATTGCTTTATCAATATTTAATATCTCCAGGGAGGTGACATCAGCAAAATTGCCTGGCCTAGCAGAACCATCTAGATAGACAGTGGGACTGGCCTTTTATCTCTCTGGATGCCCAGGCCTCCCCACAAGGGGGACAGATAAGATTTATGGGTGCCTGTAAGAGGTACAGTGCTGTAGGGGGGGGCCTCCTGAGCTAGTCTGGACCTCCACCCCTACCAGGGTCACTTGGACTAGTAGCATGCAGGCCAGGAGAATATGCCATGGGCCTGAGGCCTAGAGATACTACCAATGAAGGGCAGGTTATCAGTAGTGCTGTGTGCTGACCAAATCCTTAGGGGGAGGACACCAGGGATAGTCCCCTGACCTCCATGGCCTCCACTCTACCTGGCTACCAGGTTCCTCTTTATCCTTCCTGGGTCTCAGCTGGAGAAGATGTTGTGGTCTCTGCCTCACAAGTTCATGGTGAGACATAAATGATGCTGGCCACCAACTCTGGAGTGCAGGTGCCAGGCCACCCAAGGTTGCCATCCCTTTGCCCTGCCCAGGAGAATAAGGGAGGCCCATAGGCCTGAATGAGAGCAAGGGAGTCTTTGGAATTTGGGGTGAGGGAGAGGACATTCAGAAAGGGAGCCTTGTGTTGTTTGTGTCTCTGGAGTCTTTCAGTCCCCGTTGCTACCATTTGGGGACGTTGAGGCTCAGGAAGGCTGACGAGGTATCTAAGTTGATACACTGTGAGTCCTGAATCAGAACTGCTGTGCCTGTTTGGCTCTGCCACCCCTCATCTGAGTGAAATGGGGAAACTCTTGGTCTCTTAAAGCAGGATGGGAGGCAGGCAATCTTGCTTGAGTCTCTTTGGAAAGCATGCTTGGCACCTGCTGCTGCAGTCCTGTGGGGCTCAGCAGGTTGAACGGGTGGGGTAGAGCCACACCCATGGAGGATAGGACCCTGCTGAGCCTGATTTCGGCAGGGAATCTCCCCTCTATGCATGCAATCCTGTAGCAATGAAAAGGAGCAATTAACCAAGCACCTGGAGAAGTTGGTAGCTCTGCCTATAGAACGGGAGGAAAGGGCAGACCAACCAGATCTAAGGGGCCTAATTCAAATTCTGGATCTCTTGCCTTCCCATGGCACCCTGAAGCAGTGGCTTCCCCGCTCAGAGCTTTGCCTTCAGCAAGGCACAAGCACTGGGCTTGGCTAACCTCCACAGGGCCCCATAAGAATAAAAAGTTACTCTCGGAGGCAGAGGACTCAACCCAAGGCAGGCTAGGGTCCCACCTCAACTGGACTCTGGAAATGACCACTCCTGGTAGTAAAGCTGGGTGCTTTCATCCTTCTCCTGTGTAGAGTCCCACACTCAGCCCCACTAACACACTAACAAGTTCATCATTTCATTATCAGAAAAAAAATAGTGAGGTTTTGTGTGCAGTTTGGGTGACATAGGCATTTGTTTCTCCTAGCAACCTTGGCTCTGCAGATCCTGGGTCTGGGGACATGAGAGATGCTGTCCCCAATCAACTTGATGTTAAATTCCTCCAGATACAGCTGACCCATACACTGAGCCTTTCTTGAGGCAGAGCAGGGAACTGTATTTCAACATGCAACACTGTGTGACATCCGAACCCATATCTACATGGTAAACTCAGCCTGAGGTGGCTGCAGAGTTCTGTCCCCCAATCTACACAGGTAGTTCAGCTCCAGCCTCCACTAGAGGTGACTGTCCTGCTACTGGCCAACCCAAGTCTGTGTAGGCAGGGTCAGGGAGAGGGGAAGGGGGACCTAGCTTACAGTACTGGGGCTCCTTCCCACTCTCCCTTGGCTCTCAGGTTCCAGGGCTGGCCCCTGCCCAATCTATCAGCTGCAATCTCAGACTTTGAAGCTGGAGACTTCCCAGACAGACAAAGGGGAGTTGGGAGGTGGGGGGAGTCCTGTGGGCGCCAGCCCAGGTGTGCAGCGATTATCTTGAGGGCCTAATCAGAGTGCCTTGTCCTGAGCTATAGTAGAGAATGACTGCCGAGGATCCCTCCCACCGCTTCCCTACACCACGCTGGCTGCCAGCACGGTGACAGACACCTGCTAAGCCGTGGACCCCATCTATCCTCTGCCTGTTCTCGTTTTGTACTGTCACAAAAAGGGACAAAGCAAGGCCCACCTGGCGTTGGGGGAGGGCTCGGAGCTCCCTATTACTCAGCTGTGACAATGCCCTCCCCTGGGTGAAAGTTGGGGGCAGGGTACAGAAACTGCCTGTGAAGGCCAGGACCCTAGTGATGAGTGTGGGGCTGCAGAGAGATGGACAGATGAGGGTGGCCCGGAGTGAGCAGGAGGTGAGGGAACCCAACCTGACAGATGCCAGCAGGAGTCAAGGCTGCTGGCATCCAAGACCAGGGATGCAAATCCATGCTCCTTACTGTGTGTGTGTGTGTGTGTGTGTGTGTGTTTGTGTGTGTGTGTGTGTGCAAACACATGCATGCATGTGTGTGGAGGTTAATGTCAGGTATCTTCCACAGTCCGCATCTCACATTTTACCAATTAGGCTTGACCGGCTGGCCTGTGTGCCGAAGGGCTCCACCTGCCTCAGCCTTCTTGGCACTTGGATTACAAACACCATCACCACCACACCCGGATTTTATGTGGATTCTGAGGACTGAATTCAGGTCTCCATGCCTGTGCTACCCGCACTGTTCTGACTGAGTCATCTCCTCAGCCCCCAGCCTCAACTTTTACCAAAGAACTTAGCACACAGGGGTGTCGAGAGGGAGTCAGGTAGATCCCACCACAGTGGTACCAAAGAGATGAGGTAGGTGCCCAGCCAGACAGCACCCTCAGACAGCTGTCTTGGTGACCCTGCAGGGTGGATGTGACAAGGGATAGAGTTGAGCAGTAGCTAGGACAGACTAGCAAAACCTAGGCCAGTCAAAGCCAAGCCATACTTTTCCTCTTTGCCCTTCCAAACTGTTCCTAAGATGAATGTAGTGGTTCATGCCTGCCATCCCACCATGTGAGAGGTGGAGGCAGGTCATTTTTGGCTACAGCCCTGGGCTAACACAGGACCCTGTTCCCTAAAACAAACAACAACAACAACAAACTGATCCCAAGCCTGCCTCACAGCGGGGCTGCTGATTGCAAACAGGATGAGAGCAGCAGACATGCAGCTCATGGCCTTAGTGACCCTCAACTTTTCCCTTACTGGCTCTCAGCTTTTCCCTGGAAGCTGAGAAAGAAGGGGGCTTGTGAGAAAGTTAACTGGGCCTCAGACCCATCCGGAGAAGTTAGAAACACAGCAGACAGAGGGCAGCCCCCTGGGTGGGAAGCAATGAGAGCTGGGGACTCAGCAACAGGCCATTAAGATGAGCCATAGCCTCCCCAGGACCATCCTTCAGAACCATGATGCTGGCGAAAGGGAGACCCATTACTCACAGCTAGAGGAAGTCTCATTCTGTGCACCAAGCCTTGGCTGGTATTGAACACACCATCACCCTTCTCTTAATAAATGGCTTCGGGAGAGTTTAATTAACTTCTTAGCACCCTCAGGCAAGAAACCCAGCCCCCACTTCTGTGATAAGCCTGAGTCAGCCACACAGAGGGCCAGTGGCAGCTTTTATGAGAGGTTATTGCTATCCCTGTGGAGTGGAAGTGTCTCTTTAGGGTCTTGGCCAATTGTCCATGTCATGTTCAGGAAGATTAGGAACTGGCAACACAGGTAGCTTGTCCAAGGTTGCATGGCGAATGGAGACCCAGATAGGCTTGGAATCCAAGCCTTGAGAAAACAGGATCATTCTGGAGGCTTAGCTATCTATGCCTCTCCTGGGCCACGGCTGTACTGGATATTTGGATATGCAAAGTAGAGCGGTTGGCCAGTCACGGGTTCACTCCTTAGGACTCAGGGCAAAGATGGCCTGAGAATCAGTCATTTCTCCTCCTCTTCCTCCATGATCATTATTGTCATCGCTACCACCCCACCACCACCATCATCACCATCATCATCACCATCGCTACCACAGACACCTACCTAGCTCCTTTGGAATCAAATAGTGTGCTAGGCCCTGGGTCATGTTACCACATTTTGGTTGCCTGAACCTCTGAGCCATTCTATCTCTTTAATGTATGCCATTAAAGACCTAATCACTGAACAAAAAGGAGAAACTGAGGACTTTCTCACTGTCACTTCTGTCTTCTGACGCCTTGCTGGGTCGAGGACCTCTAGGCCGTGTGTGTGTGTGTGTGTGTGGTGTGTGTGTGTGTGTGTGTGTGTGTGTCCCATTTCCTCTGCTTCATTCCACAGCGTGTGCCCCAGACTTTCCCTACTTCCTTAAGCCAGCCCCCACCTTCATGAGACAACCCGAGTAGCATTTTCAGGAGCTGAAACTCAGCCTTTGGGACTGGACAGACCCAGATAGACTCCTGCCCACTGTGTGCCCCTTGGACAAACCACCTACCCGCCTCCCAGAGCCTTGACTTCTTTATATGGCAAATTAAGATGGTGTCTCCTAGGACACTTGTGAGACACTTGTGCTCGAAGCACTTAGCTCAGCGACTGATGCATCCTAAGACTTACTCAGTGAGAGGGTCGTTAGGACAAGGGGTCACCTGGCCAGGACGCGCACCTTTTGCCTTGCGCTAAGGTCCCCATCTTACACCTTATTGTAGGGGTCCTCTCACCCTGGAGGGCTTGTTCTACACCTCTGCACAGTTAAAACTGGGACAAAGAGGCCTGAAGGACACTAGATGCCAGAACAGAGCCCTTGGGCCCCAGGGGAAACACAGGTTGTGGGCTAATTAATTGTGTGGGGCTGATGGCAGACAGGGCCCATGCCTCTTGCCGGCAAGCCCAGAGTAACGGTAGAATAATGCGCTCTAATGCGTTGGTCTTCTCCAGGGACCTGTCTTTCAGTCCCGACCAAATTAATTAATGACAGGAGCAAATAAACCAAGCCAGCCTGCCCTGCCCAGAGCAGCTAGGATTCTTAGAGAAAAGCCTCTTTCTGGATGGGGTAGGAAGGGATGTGGCCTAGGGCCTGAGGGAAAGACCTATGATGTCATGTGGGACCAGGTAGAAGGGACAGCGCCTCGTGATCCACTGGCTCTGGTGGTGGGTGACAGCACCAGGTTCATCTATATCCCTGAGCTTTGAGATGGAGAGTTCAGACTGCAAGCCAGGGGTGCCCCCATTTCCTCTTGAGCTGTCAAGAGTCAGTAGGGCTCTGTGGAGATGGCTTAGTAGGAAAAGTGCTTGCCATGCAAGCAGATCTACTTAGTTCAAATCCCAGCAACCATGGAAAAGCAAAGCTTGGGGGAACTCTGGGGAGGGTTTGTGGGGACAGACAGATCTCTGGAGTTCATTGGTTGGCCAACCAGCCTAGCCAGTTGAACTCTAAGTACATTGAGAGACCCTGTCTGAAAAAAATAAGGTGGCCAGGCATGGTGGCTTATGCTTTTGATCTTAGCACTCGGGAGGCAGAGGCAGGTGGATCTCTATAGTCTGAGGCCACTTTGGTATATAGAGTGAGTTCCAGGCCAGTCAGAGCTACATAGTGAGATCCTATCTCAAAGAGAAAGAGAGAAAGAGAGGGAGGGAGGGAGGGCAGAACAATAATGAGAAAGGCGCTTGTGCGATCTTGATCACGTGATGTCTGGGTGTGCGGGTGATGGTGCCTGAGGTGTGACTCCAGGTGTTTCCATTTCTGTCTGCATCGTAGAATCACCCAGACACTAAGAGTTGACGTATCCATGCTTGAGCCAGGCTCACCGCTCTGTTTCATTCAGTGGTTCAAGGAGCACCTCGTGATTCCAGTGTGTACCAAGGATGGAGAATTCCTGGTTCTGAGGATCTAGACTTCTCTTGCACCTAGAGAGATTTGGAGGCAGTCCCTGCTCTCCTCTGTCCACTCTAGGTATCTTAAGAGGAGGTTGTCCCCATCATGATGATTAGATACCACCATGTAAACTCAGAACTAGGGGTTCCCCCATAGAAGTGTTGGAGAGGCCAAGGGCCCCTGGCAGAGCCAGAGCTGTGGAGAGAAGCCATACCTAGGTGAGAAATTCTGAATCCTGCTACCTCTCTCTAGGAGGCCCTAGGCCCCAGTGTAGAAAGATCTTGCTCCTCTGGGTGTCCCCCGCCCTAAATGGAAGTCTGGTAACAAACAGGCAGAAAGCAACTCTGTTTAGACAGTCCTCTGCTGATAACCTGGAGCTTCTCATGATCCCACGGTAGAGTCCTACAATGAAGGCTCCCTCAAGAGCTGGTTGCCACCACCCGTCACCTGCCACTCCCCTTCATATACGGGGAAAGACCCAGGTGCCTATAGGGTCATTGTCAAAGTTAACATGGGGGGAGGATAAAGTAGCTAGCATAGGTCATAGTGACAGAAAGACCTTTAGAAAGTGACAACGACCATCATGATTGTCATCATCACCATCATCATTATCATCTCCAGTAGTGGCATCAACACCGCAATCATCATTATCACCATCACCATCATGACCACTGTCACCTCCATCACTATCTTCACCACCATCACCATCTCATCTCATGTCACTACCATCAGTTAAGTCTTTCTTTACGCTGGTCCTTCCAGCTTGATTGTCTGTCACTCCCTTCTCTTGTATAAAGTGAGATAAATAAGAATGAATTATCTTTATCCTCCATGCCCGGCTAACACAAAGCCACCATAAGATGTACACTCAAGGAATTCAGGAAACCTACCAGGGTCCCTGACTATTCTCTCTCTTCGTGTGTGTGTGTATGTGTGTGTGTGTGTGTGTGTGAGAGAGAGAGAGAGAGAGAGAGAGAGAGAGAGAGAGAGGTGGGGGGAGGTGAGGGGGGAGGGAGGGAGGGAGGGAGGGAGGGAGGAAGGAAGGAAGGAAGGAAGGAAGGAAAAGAAGAAAAGTAGGAGGCAGTGGAGTAGGTCACACTTCTTTCCAAGTCAGCCAAGTCATTTTCTAGTAAATGTCTGTGTGTCCCCCAACCTTTGGGAGGGGTGGGGGCTTGGCTTTCCTTCCATGCACAGAAAGGGTAGGGTGTGGAGAAAGTCCTCAGCCCCTTTCTGCCCTTAGACATTCTAGTCTTGACCAGTCAGGAGCCTGTTCACTCCATTCCCTTTCTATAAATATAATGTGAAAGGCTGAGGGTCCTTTTGATGCTCAGATCTGCCAAATTTCTAATCTTCAAGGTCACAACAGTGTCCCCTCCATTCTGGGGAGCTAATGTGAGGGTAGACTGAGGCTGGCAAACCCGTGTTGGTGTTCCTGTCAGCCAAGAGACCAGAGCAATGGGTCTCCAGTACCACTGCCCTCCACCGAGAGCTCAAGATCCTGCCGAGAGCCTAAGGGGAGGGATATTTATGGTTTAATAACTGGCCTATTGATTCTCATTTATATGCCGCCAATGGGGCTTACCCGAGGAAGCAAAGGCGAGAGGGATGTTTGTAAATATGTTTCTGGCCTGCCCGTCACTCTGCCTGCCAGCCTCGCTTCTGAGCAGGAGGTGAGCTAGGTTAATGGACTGCACATCCTTTGCTTAGCCAAGCCTGGGGACACCAGCCACATAGGCCAATCCTGCACCCCCTGAGCCCCAGTCCCTCCTGGTTCTATTTGCCATTGGCCATGTGCTTCTGCAACCGCCATCATGACTGACCAAGAACAACAGAACATAAGTAGCCCACTTAATGGGTAAGATTACAAAACCAGACTCCAGCATTCTAGATGAGTGCTTCACTACACCCCCTCACCCCGAGATCATTTGAGGTCCTGTGGTCAGACTTGATGAGCAGACAGGCTGGAGCATCACTCTTAGCCACTGTTAGGTGACCAGCCTCTGCACAAGCCACAGTAAAGCTATAGCCACGATTCCTTGTGAGGCTTCAGGTCAGCGGGCTGATGGGACTAGACTTGAGCTGTTGTCCTCACAGCAGGGAGCTGGAGACCTCTCTGGCATTGGCTGCTACAGGATGACCTTGCAGGGGGACAGCTGGGTTCCATTCCCTGTGTCTCTTGCAGCATTCCATCAGGTTGGGCTTGCTTTAATGGGTGGCATCGTCGGTGTTCAAGAGAGGAAATAGGAACCTCTAAGCACCTGTGTAAGTCTCTGCTTACCTCCAGTTGGCCATCAGGCCATTGGCTAGAGATGTAATGAAGAGCCCAACTTAAAGCCACAGACTCAGGCAGACAGTGCACACTAACGCGACCCAAACCCCAAATCATTGCTCATTCAACTATTCTTCAGCAGCTGCCTGTCCCCTCGTATGGAACTGAACACACAGAAATGCCATCAATCCTACCCAAGTCTAGGCCACAGCATGCTGAAGAAACACAAGGCTCAATCCAGGTTGCTCCAGCCCATAAGACTAAGACCTAAAATGTAGCTTTGTGTGTGTGTGTGTGTGTGTGTGTGTGTGTGTGTGTGTGTACGGGGCTTTCCAAGAGTCAAGGATGTCCCACTTGGAAATAGCTCCTTTGAGGGACAGTGAGCTCCCCAGCACCAGGGATGTGTAAGCACAGACATGTGGCCACCCACAAAGATGTAGGAGGACAGCCTTTGAGGAGAATGGCTATAGAACATAAGCATCCAGTTCCCTTCTTGCTCTGAAAGTGGGCCTGTTGCTGCAGAACTGAGGCCAAGTGAGTACACTCTGTCTCTCTTACTGGCCCTGGGTATAGCGAACCCCAAGAACCAGCTCAGCAGGGAGCTGCTTCCTAGTAGAGGCCACAACAAATGGGGGAGGCCTCGCAAGTCCCTTCTGTGGCCCGTGGGAAGGAGGAAGAGGACTAGAGCAGAGGGCTTTATGGCAGGAGCAGGAGGCAGCAGGTGCTGTGAAATGTGAGGATGCAGGGGAGGATCGCTTGTGAGGATGCAGGGGAGGGTCACGTGTGAGGATGCAGGGGAAGGTTGCTGTGGGGATGCAGGGGAGGGTCATACGTGGGGATGCAGGGGAGTGTCGCACGTGGGGATGCAGGGGAGGGTCGCGCGTGGGATGCAAGGGAGGGTTGCCTGTGGGATGCAGGAGAGGGTTGCATGTAGGGATGCAGGGGAAGGTCGTGTGTGGGTCTCCCAGCTCTTTTTTGCTAGAAACAAGAGCTGATGAAATCCACGGAGATTTTAGTTACATGTTCTCTGGCCATAGGGGCAGCTCAGACTCCTGGGTCTGGGAGAGACAGAAAGTATGAGCTCCCCAAGGGAGGGTCAAAAGCCAGACAGGAAAGAGGGGCTCCTAGGATCCGTTCTTAACCTGGTAGTTGGCCATAAAACATCACCAGTATCTTCTGTCATCCCACTGTGGCCTCTAGGAAACTCCACCCCGAGTCTGTAGCAGGAAGCCCACTCAGGAGGGGACAGAGTACTAGAACGTAAGAGAGCCCGAGAAAGGAGAGGGAGAATTGCTGATGGCCTCTTCCACTCTTGGAGCTGTGGGAGGTTATAGGTCACAACAGTAACAGCCATGATTGAGAAATGGGCCCTGAGTTTCCCCGACAAGTGGTCCTGGTTCTTAACTAGGTAGCTCAGTTCTGGGGCCGAGTTGTCCTGCGGCTGCCTGTATGGCAGGCCCCTTGATGGCTCGGCTCTCTGCCCGACAGGCTGATGAACTGCTTCAGGGATGGACTGACAGCCGAAACTGGTGGTTTGACTAGGGGTTGGCTGGCTGTCTAGAGACACTGCGAGAGTCTGAACGAAGCACCTGCAGAGTGACTGACTTGCCAGCCACAGATGTGGGGACTGACTGGCCAATTAAATTGTCTGGCAGATTGATGCCCTGCATCCCACTAGACAGACTTGGTGAGTTGTCTGACTGCAGGATGGCCTAACTGACTCCTGCTGGCTCTTTTCACCACAGAGCATGGTAATTGTCTGATTGACTCTCTCACTGATGGACATTACGACTGACCAACTAAACAGCCACCTGACTGACTTGCCAGCGGATAGGCTGAAGGCAGGCCACTTAGTACTGAGCCCTCTCACACCCGTCTTCTCACTGAGTGTCAGTAGGCTGCCCGAGGATGACGGATGGACTGTCTGGCCGCGGTGGCTAAACTTGACTAAACTGGGCCCTGGACCACCATGTTAATGAGCCAACTTGCTGGCGGCTTAAAGGCAGACCAAGTCCACCTGGTGACTGGAGGCTGACAGGCTGACCACTGCTTAGCTGCCTGGGCTGCTGCCTGCCTGACCCAGATGCTGACAGATGGTTGACAGACTGACCAACAGCATCCACCGCCTGCTGTGCTGGCTGACAGGCCCAGCAGCAGCCTTGCTTCCTGGCTGACAGGCAGAAGTATTTTTAGGAATCCTTTCTGGTTTTCCGTTCTCTCTTCTCCGACCCCTTTTCTCTCTCAGCTCGGCTTTTCTGCCTCACACCCTCTTTTTGTTTTCTTTCTTGAGTGTGGACTCCTCCTACGTACAGAGAAACGTGGGTAGCATCATGAAAAGTCTAGGAAGCGAAGAACATGAGCCTCTGTGTACAGCCATCCCGTCTAGAGCTGGAACAGAGAAACTACCTGCCATGTAGCCCGACTTCCTGGGGAATTCCCACCCTGCCCCTGCCTGGGCCCCATCACATGAGTGTTCATTTCAGGGATACCGGGGTGCCTTTGATGAGATCCATGGTAACACTCTGATATACAGTGAGGGTTAAGTATCCCTATGTAACCCCCATCTCTGTGTCTTGTCTTAGCCTACTACTTGCCGTACAGTCAGTCCCCATGGTCTCTACACCCTGCCCCCCCCCCCCACGGATCTGACAGAAAGCACAGTCCCATAGAAAATCCACCGTGTGTCTTACCTGGACCGCTGGGGAATGGCAAGGATGGCAATGCTTGGCAAGCCCAGTACCAGTCGGTCTGTGCTCTGTCCTCCCGTCTCTTGCAGAGGTGGCCACTGGCCCATCTCATTTTCTACTGGCCTTTCTATATTACAGCCCAAGGGCATGTACCCCCAAACTACTCCATACCTTTGCCAGTGATCTAGACCACTGTGATTGCCTTGCACACCTCCCATGCAATAGTTTTTGTCTCCACATTGATTACTCCAGATACAGCCATGTTATATACACCCAACTCCTTCAGAGTTCACCGCCAAGTATGATTCCAGGGTGCTCAAAAAATGGACACTGGGGTGTGTCTTATTGTACTTTTAGGGGTATTGTTCAATGGTTTGTTGCTGATATACAGATTTGTATGCATTTCTCTTGTTATTCTTGTAGAAGAGTCCTTTATGAGGTATGGGTCAAAGGACACACATGTCTATCTATGAAGTAGGGACACAAGCATGTTGTGATAGCTAATCTTAATCATCAACCTGACTATTTCTGGAACCAATAAAACCCAAGCAGCTGGGCGCACCTATGTGATTTTCTTGGTGGAATCATTTGAAACAGGAAGATTCCCCCTAAATCTAGACCACACCTTCCCGTGGCAGCCCACGGAAAAGGACGGAGAAGGAAGCCTTTGCTCTTTGCCTGCTTGCTCTCACTCTCACTGCCAAGTTTATCATCCTGCCGCTGGGGTACTCCTCCCTTCACGTTTTCAGGATTCCAGTACACACTGAAGACCAGCTGAGACAGCCAGCCTTGCAGACTGAATACCTGCCGGCTTCTTGGCTTTTAGAATGGGAGACAGCCAATGTTGGACTAGCCAGCCTGCGGCCTGTATGCCAGCCACTCTGATAAGTCCCCTTTTGATATCAGAGATGCGTTCTATCGGTTCTTTTCATCTGGAGAACTCTGATTAATATGTGTCATGCTCAGTAATGTCAGGCTGTCCCCACACATGCCAGGATGAAGTGACAGCCTGGTTCTGATACTATGACCTTCAACATCCACTCTCATGCTTCCCAGTGGGACAGCTGGGACCCCAGAGGAGGAGGGAGTCTGCCCACAAGGCTGTGATGCTGTCACAGAGAAAGGAACCCTGAGGGTGACAGTTTCCTGTGGAAGCTGTGATAAGGGCAACAGAGCTCTGTGCTATTGAGACCAGAGGTCAGATGTCAAAGGCAAGGTTGCGCCACTCACTGTTCCTCACTGTAATGAACAGCATGAACTGAGGGGAGGATGGACGTGCTGGGCTCACGCTTGAGGTCTCAGACCACAGTCACTTGGTTCTGTTGCTTCATGGCCCCAAGGATCGCAGCAGAGGGCACAAAGTGCAGCAGTGGCTCTTATAGAGGGAGGAGGAAGAAATAGGGAAGGCAGACCCAGGAACAAGATAGAAACCCAAACAGCATGTCCTCAGTAACCAACTCCTGTAACTGGGCCCCACCTCCTGCAGCCCACTGAGCCATGAGTTCATCTGGGGCTTGACCCATTGATGAAGTAGTGTCTTAATGGTCCAAACACCCCAATAGTTTTACCACCGGGGAACATGAGCCTTTGAAGGCAGACAGGTATGTCATAGCAGAACTGCGACAAAGCTTCCAACCAGGTCATGCCTCCTCTAGGACTTTGGGCAACAATATATCCCTGGCCTTCTGACATCTGGTGATGGCTGGCCTCCTTGCTGGTGGCTGTGTGGCTTCAAGCCCTGACTCTTAGAAAGATGTTCATTTATCTTTGCCTCACTCTTAGAAAGACTTATGTTATTAGATTTAGGATGTGCCCAGATAATCAAAGTGGCTTTATCTTAAGACCCTAACATTACTGCACAGGCCCTTCTCCCAAGAAGGCAGCACTCACCATGCTAGGGCAGGACATGGATAAGCTTTTGGGTGGCTTCCATCCAACCTGCAGCCACGGGGCTGAGGAGACAAGTGGAACTGGTTTGGGGGACATTTTGGTGGGGAAACTGTGTGTGCCGGTCTCCAACAGATTCAGAAAGACACCAAGGCAGATGATAAAGCCGGGTCTACAGTCTGAGTCAGGCAGCAGAGGACCCACTGAGCCATTTTCTCTGTAAGCCCTAAGGAGCTAAGATGCGCTTCTGGGGCAGAAAACAGCCATCAGATCATGCCTTAGTGGGTGGCTGGGTAGATGGGCCCGGGAGAATAAGGCTCAGGCCCTGACTAAGATACACAAAACAGAATGTGCATTGGGGAACCCTTCCAGAGCAGAGCTTGCTGTGAAGGGAAGACAGGAGGAGTCCAGACAGGCTTCAGTGTTCTCACTTGAGGACAAGAAAGATGGGTTACACTGGCAATGTGATGGCTGCTACTGATTTTCAATTTGCCAAGACCTAAACCATCAGAGACAGACCACAAAGCATGTCCAGGAGGGAGTTCCTAGATTAGGCACATTGAGCAGAAAGACCCTGCATGTGGCTGGCACCATCACTTGGGCTGCAGTGGACCACAGATACAATGTGACCTGCTGCCTTGACTGCAGATACAACGTGACCCCCTGCCTTGACCACAGATACAATGTGACCCCCAGCCCGTGACCACAGATACAATGTGACCCACTACCTTGACTAGATACAGTGTGACCCGCTGTCTTGACCGCAGATACAATGTAACCAGCTACCTTGCACTCCCGCCACTGTAGCAGCCTTTCCACCAGAGTGGACTGTAGCATTTCTGAAAGCGAGAGTCTAACTAGACCCTTCCTCTCCAGAGCCATTTCTTGTCCGGTTTTGGCCACAACAGTAAGAAAAGCAACTAGGTCAGGTAAGAGAGAACCTGGGTTGGTTTGGGAGCTCTTGACTCTCCAAGCTCCCCTGCATGGTGTTCTGGGTCTGGAGTTTAAGAGAAAATCCTGAAGCAGACTTCAGAAGCATCATCTGCATCTGCAGCATCACAGGGAGCTCCTTGGAAACAGAGGAAGCTATGGAGGCACACTCTGAAGCCTGGCATAGACAGTGCAAACCTGCCCCAGGTCTGTGGGATGCTGCCAGGGTTCAGGTCACTATGTTGGATTCTAGTCCTGGACCTTGTATTGATGTAGTGTTGGCCATGGAGTCTTCTTGAACCTTTCTCTGAGGTGACAAAGCTTGAAACTCTAATGGCTTTTATTGCCTCGCAATGCACTTGTGTCCTAAGCTACCCACTGCCCACCTGTAGGTCAAGGAGATTGTGGCAGGGGACCTAGGTCAGAACCCAGGACAGTCTCCTGGATAACCATAGTCCTGGAAAGATCTCCCATAAAAGGAAAGGGAGGGAGGAATGATGTAGGTGTGTCTTCTATCTATCTGATGATTTCATTGGATAATTAATAAAGAAACTGCCTGGCCCATCTGATAGACCGGCCCTTAGGTGGGTGGAGTAGACAGAATAGGAAGAAGGAAGTGAGGTAGATGGCTCAATCAGATGCTACGCCTCTCCTAAGTTAGACAGACTGCCATGCCTCTGCTCAGGGAGCCAGATGCGATGGAGCAAGCCACTAGGTCAGACATGCTGAATCTTCCCCGGTAAGACACCACTCATGGTGTTACAATGATTATTAGATATGGGTTAGTCAAGATGTGAGAAAGAGGCTGAAAATAATGGGCCAGGCAGTGTTTAAAAGAATACAATTTGTGTGTTGTTATTTTGGGGCATAAGCTAGCTGGCGGCCAGGAGCCAGGTGGCGGGAAGCCTGCCCACAGCTCCACACTACAGAGGAAGGGAGGGAAGAAGAAAATGGTTTGGGAAATGACTCCACTGGTGAAGTGCTTGTCACGTAAGTATAAGGGCCTGATTTTGATCCTCAGGACACAGGTTTACAAAGTCAGGTCCCCAGCATCAGTTGGAAGGTTTGGGGATGAGGGGGAAATCCTTGGAGCTTTGCTTGCACTGTAGCCTAGCCTTGTTGGTGAGCTTCAAGGCCAGTGAGAGACCCTGTCTTAGGAAATAAGGAGAGGGTATGGCTGAAGAGTGACATCTAAGGTTGACTTCTGACCTCCACTTACACATGAGTACACACACACACACACACACACACACACATCCATATGAACCCAAACACACACAAAAAGAAAAAGAGAAATGAAGAAAGAGAAGAGAAAAACAAGGGGGTGGGCCAGTCCTGGAATAACTATGGAGCCTCTAGTTATTCCTTCGAAGAACTTCTGCTCTGATTTGGGAGCTCCTGGGATGATGGGCAGAAAGGCCCAGACCTTGTTGCTAAGCAACAGGTGAGCAAGTTCGCACAGTCACGGCTTCCAGTAGAAGACTGGCTCCAGGACCCCAAAGTGAAACCAAAATCCCCAGCTACTCAAGTCCCTTCCATAAAATGTAGTGTTTGTGCAAGCCCCATCTCCTATATACTTTAAGCTGCCTCTGGATTAATTGTAATTAATACCTAATGCATTGAAATGTCACACAAATAGGTGTTGTTGGGAAAATGGCTAAAGCAAAACAATTCCCGCAATCTATGGTTCCAAAAATCTCCTGTGACAGCTTATTGACTATGAGGCTGCAGAACCCATGAATAAAGAGGGCAGAGTACACCCAGGAAGGCAGCCACCAAACCATGGTGTCTGCACAAACCCTGGGGAGTGCTTCTTAGTATTTATTTACCTTTAAATTATCAGGCAGTAAAACTGGTAGGCAGTTCTGTGAATTTCTTCTGCTTTGTTGAAGCAGAATTGTCAATTTAAAATGCATGTATTTAAGTTGTGCAGCTTGATAATTTGAAATGCATATACATTGTAAAATAGCATTTTGTGATTCTCAAAGGCATATATATATATATATATATATATACATACATACATACATACATGTAGATTTGTGTTGGCACCAGCACAATCAGATTAAAGACAGTCCCATAAGACTTCAAACCTCCTCACACTGTCCTTTCCTGGTGGTATCACCATGGCAACCACTGATTCGTTCTCAAACACAATCATTTATCTTTTTGAGAATGTCATATACATGAAGTTTTACCAGATAGAACTCTCTGAGACTGGCTTCTTTTACTCAGAACAATGACTTTCACACCTTGCTCAACCCTGAATCCTTTTCTTGGCTGAGTAACAGTCCGCTGTATGGACCTACCACAGTTTCTCTGTTCACTGACTCAAGGCTATTCTACTTCGGTGAAACAGTTTCCATGAACATTTATAGACATTTCTGTGAAAGCAGTTTTCATTTCTCCAGGGCAAATGCCAAGGGGTTCAATTGCTGGATCAAATGGTAGTTGCATATGTACCTTTATAAGAGAAATACCAAACTTTGTTTCCAGAGTGACTGTGCTGTTCTGTATTCTTATCAGAAATGTCTGAGAATTCCAATTGTTCCACACCCTCCTCACAAACTGGCCTACCTGTTTTGCTTAATTATTGTTATTATGTCAGTCATTCTGACAGATGTGCCGTTTTAATTTGCATTTCTCAAATCATTAAAGGATACGAGTCTATTGGTCTATTTTCATGCCTTTATTTGCCACCTTTATTCCCCTTAAGGGATGTGTCTTTTTATTCATTCATCTTTTTTTATATTTGTTCTTATGAATTTTTTTGTTTTCTCTCTTTCCTTTTTTGAGACAGGGTCTTCCTATGTAGCCCTGGTTAGCCTCAAACTTATGATGGTTTCCTTCTCTGACCTTCCTAAGTGTTGAGATGAAAGATATATGTTGCTGTGCCCAGCTTTACTTGTTGAACCTTTAGAACTTTTCATATATTGAGAATCCAGATTCCTTGGCAAGTATGTCAGATTAGAGTTGTGTTACTGTTCTTTTCAAAGTTTCTTTACATTTTGACACAGTCGATGCTTTTTTTTTTCCTAGAACAAATTCTTGGCTTTGTATCTAAGAGTTCTTTGGATGGTTCTCTTTTTTTGTTCTGTTTTGTTTTCATTTTCATTTTTGTTATTGTTGTTTTGTTTTTTGAGACAGGTTTTCTCTGTGCAACAGTGCTGGCTGTCTTGGAACTCAACTTTGTAGACCAGGCTGGCCTCAAACTCACAGAGATCCACCTGCTTCTGCCTCCCAAGTGCTGGGATTAAAGGTGGGCGCCACCACCGCCCAGCATGAATGATTCTCAAAGGCATTATGCTGAGTGAATGCTAGATGACAAGCATCTTATCCCGTTAGTTTCTTCCCCTCATGCTGTTGGAGGATTATGTCTTTCATTTAGATCAAGCACCCTTGAAGTTCATAAGTGTGTAAGCTCTGAGGCTCAGGTTCATCTTTTCCATATAGATGTCACATTGTCCCAACCCCATTCCTTGGAGTGTTGTCAGACCTCTCTGCTGAATCACTTCTGTCAAAATACTACTGGCCATATTTGTATAGGCCTCTCTCTCCTCCCTCCTTCATCTCTTTGTTCATACCAGGAATTGAAGCCAGAGTCCCCGAGCCAGTGCTCTGCCTCTATGCCACACCACATTCCTGTGAGGACCTGTTTCTTTCTGTTGTTGTTTTGTTTTTGTTTTTGTTTTTCAAGACAGGATTTCTGTCTGTAGCCCCAGCTGTCCTGGAACTCACTCCGTGGACCAGGCTGGCCTTGAACTCACAGAGATCCACCTGCCTCTGTCTCTCAATTAAAGGTATGTGCCACCATCACCCAGCAATACATAGACACTTCCTCTTACCATACATGGAATTCTGGGAGCTCCTTGGATGTAGTTCAGGTGGTCTTGGCACAGAGAAAGATATAACGAAAACAGGGGCTTATTATTGTCAAGAACATACACAGCCCTGTGGTTCTCCAGGACTAAGGGTGTGCACCACCACCGCCCTGCTATGGATTTGTTTCTAGTTCCCTCTTCTGCCTCATGACTGCACCTTCTGTCCTGTCTCACTATTTGGATTGTTGCTTTGTTGGAGCAAGACTTGGACTCAATCGGAGCCTCTCCTAGAACTCCCTTCCTCCTTCGTCAAAATTGCACAGTGACTGTGCTTCCGCTATTGTCCCATATACAATTTAGTGTCAGCTTCTTGGGTGGGTGAGATGGCTCCACAGGTAAGAAGAGCACTAGCCATACAACCCTGGAAACCTGAGTTCAATATCCAGAGCCCACGGCAAGGTGGAAGGAAAGAACTGGCTCCACAAAGTTGTTCTCTGACCTATATTATGTACACACACTATACATGCGCTATGCTGAGCAGGCCCAAGTATACACTTATACACATTATCATAAATGCATGAAATAAACTCAAGATGAGCTTTGCAGTGGTTAGTTTTCCTTGTGAACTTGACACTACTTAGAATGGCTTAGGAGGAGAGTCTCAGTGAAGGATTGGCCTGTGGGCTTGTCCATGGGGTGGATGCCTTGATTGTGCCAACTGAAGAAGAGAGGCCCAGCACACTGTGGGCAGCATCATTCCCTGAGTTTGGGTCCTGGTTATGTTTGAGTAAAGAACACTAACTGAGGATGGCGTGCACACGTTCGTTCATCTTAGCTATAGATGGGATGTGCCTAGTTGTGTCAAGTTCCTGCCTTGACTTCCCCACAATGATGGACGGGAATCTGAAACTGTGCTCTTGTTGGGCATTTTGTCACAGAGATAGAAACAAACCAAAACCTCTTATCTCTGCATAAAAGCTGTGCTGATATTTTGATGAAAGCAGCACTAATGTATTGATTAATTTGGTAAAGATTGATATAGATTCTTTTGGGTCATAGCTAATAAGCACATTTAGGTTTACATTTAATAAATACTCATTAGCTTTTTGGATTAAATTCATCTTATTTTATAGTGTCAAGTACATAGCCCCTCCATATGTTTTGTTATATTTCATGCAATAATTTGATTTTTAAAGCTTCTTTATTAGGCTGGATTCTCTAGAGAAACAATGAAGAAAATGTATACATACTATAAAGGAGGTTTATTTAGTTGGCTTACACTACTGCAGCTGGATAGTTCAACAACAGTCATAGTGTGTTAGAGAAGTTGAGACCCCACCAGCTGTTCAGTCTGTAAGGCTGGACCCCTCAGCAGTCCCAACCCTCACCAAAGACCTGGAGGCTTCCTGGAGAGTTGCTGGTGTTGAGTCCAAGCTGGAAGGAGGAAGAAGCTGGGGTCTGATGATAGCAGCATGAATGGATCCAAATGAACAAGACAGGGCTGACAGCAACATGGACGCTCTTCTGGGGACCTCTATATCTGGGCTGCCAAGAGGATGATCTGTTCGCTTTGAATGTGGGTCTCCCCCTGACCCCCTACCCCAGTTAATCCTCAATGAAAATGCTCTCACAGAGGTGTATCTCCTAGGCACCCAATCTCATCAAACTCACTTAGGCTTTCTAGAAATTTCTCTGACCTTTCCCAGAGTTTTCCACCTGGACAATACTAGAGACTAGAAACTGTTACTTTTCACCAAGCTACTTCCTTATTTACCCTTTTATTTCTTTGAGATAGGCTGTCCCTCTACAACCCAAGCTGGACTAGAACTCATGGTGATTCTCCTGCCTCAGTCTCCAAGTGCTGGCATTCCAAGCCTGAGTCACCATACCCAGTTCTTTCTTTTTCTTGTCTATTGTACTTGCCAGAACTCCTATCCAGTGCTGAGAGGGAGCAGTGGGGTGAGCATGAAGGGCCATGGGGTGAGCAGAGGGGGCTGTGGGGTGAACAGATGGGGTCATGGGGTGAGCAGAAGGAGCATGGAGTGAGCAGAGTGGGTCACAGGGTGAGCAGAGGGGAGCATTGGGTGAGCAGAGGGGGTGATGGGGTGAGCAGAAGGGAGCATGGGGTAAGTAAACCTGCCTTGTTCTCAGCCTGAGGCCAAGGCCTTCAGCTACAACCTTTACCACCAGAAATGATCCTAGACATAAGGATTGGGAGGGTGCTGGGGGTTAGGTTTTGTCTTCTGAGACAGAGCCTCCCTATATAGAGAGGGGATTTTCATGGGTCCTTCTTTTCCTGGTTTGATGAAAGTTTTTAAATGTTTATTTATTTATTGTGTGTTGTGCAGGTGCGTGTGTGTCACAGAACATGTATGAAAGTCAGGAAATGACTTTTGAGAGTCCCATTTTCCACTTTGCTGAGGCAGGCTCCCTCTCAGGTAATTCTCCTGCCTCTGCCTCCCCATTGTTCTAGGAGGACAGATATGCACTACTGCATCCAGCATCCAGCTTCCTCCTCCTCCTCCTCCTCCTCCTCCTCCTCCTCCTCCTCCTCCTCCTCCTCCTCCTCCTCCTCCTCCTCCTCCTCCTCCTCCTCCTCCTCCTCCTCCTCCTCCTTCTTCTCTTCTTCTTCTTCTTCTTCTTCTTCTTCTTCTTCTTCTTCTTCTTCTTCTTCTTCTTCTTCTTCTTCTTCTTCTTCTGTTTTTCAAGACAGGGTTTCTCTGTAGCTTTGGAGTCTGTCCTGGGACTAGCTCTTGTAGACAGGGTTTCTCTATGTAACTTTGGATGTCCTGGAACTCACTCTATAGAGCAGGTTGACCTCAAACTCACAGAGATCCACCTCCCTCTGCCTCCCAAGTGCTGGCATTAAAGGCGTGAACCACCACTGCCCAGCTCCAGCTCTTCTTAATGTGGGACCTGGGGATTGAACACAGGTCCCCCAGAAGAACAACCCAGTGCTTCTAACTGCTGAGCCATATCTCCAGCAGCACCTAGCGCTCTGGGGTTTGAACTCAGACCCCTGGGCTGGTACAGTCAGAGCTTTTACCCACTGAGTCATCTCCCTGGCTGGAGATCTTTTTTTAAAAAAAAATCATTAACAGATGTTGAACCATGACAAATACTTTTTCTGTATCTACCAATACCATCCTTAGTTTCATCTTCATCTGTTAATATTATGGGATAGATTGTCTTATGCATTTTAACCATCCTTGCATTTCCAAGATAAATCTACTTGATTACAGTGTTTCTATCCACTGTGCTTCTAGATTTCTGTCAAAGACTTTGGTGTCTTATGTTCCTGGGAGGTCTGAAGTGTTCTTTTCTCATGTTGGTTATCAGATTTGGGCTTCAAAGTAACTCTGGCCTTCCAGAGAAACAGGAAGCTGGATGAGCTGGGGCATGCCTATAACCCCAGCCCTTGAGGGTGGAAATTGGAAGATCTGGAGTTCAAGGCCAGCCTAGGCTACTTAGAAAGACCTTGTCTCAAAATAATAAGGAAGTGAGAAGTATTTCCCCTCCTTTTCTATTTTCTGGGAAAATAATATAATTTTGGTGCTATTTCTTATTATTTATGTCTTAAAACTTCCTCATGAAATTCCTGGACCTAGATGTTTCTGTTTCAGGACATCTGAGGGCTCCCATCCCAGCTCAACAGCAGTCAGCCAGTCATTCAGCTTGACCCAGTGCATCTAAATCCGTCAGTAGTTTTCTGACTATGAGATGTTTGTCAAGTCCGTAGGATGCTTTCTGTGTGCAGGGCTCCATCTGCCCCTGTGGTTCCTGGCTTCCAGTTCACGTGGTCTTTTCTCTAAATCCTAATTTGGCCATTTGTTTCGAGCCAGAAGTCATGGTCTTACTGTTTTTTTTAGAGAGGCAGCCTCTGTGGTTACTAACTCCCCACCGTCTTTCTGTTTTTGTGCTATCGATTTCTTTTGCCTTTATCCTCTCTTTCCTGTTGTTTACCTTTACTCCATGATTTCTCTGGTTTATTTTCCTTTTAAAAAAAGGATTAGGTTATTTTATGTGTATTAGTGTTTTCTCTGTGTGTATTTGCACCATGTACAAGCAGAGCCTGTGAAGTTCAGAAAAGGGAGCTGGAGTCCTTGGGACTGACATTAGAGGTGATTATGAGCCACCATGTGGGTGCTGGAATTGAACCCAGGTCCTCTGCAAGAACAACCAATGCTCTTAACCACTGAGCAGTCTCTCCAGCCCTTCTTCAGTTTCTTAAACTAGAAACTAGGTTATTGATCCAAATGCCTCTATAGTCTAACAGAGAATTTAATGCTATGCATTTCCCCATCGACGGCTGCTTGAGCTACATGTCTCAGATCTGACTTTCCAACCTTGGCATCTGCTCACACCTTCCTTTGGGGTTGTTCTTCTGGGGGTTCACTCTGTATTTTGGATCTGTATGCTAATATGTTTCACCAAGTTCTGAACTTCCTAGGCATCCTTTTCTCAAATCTTCTTTCCACACAACAGCCCTTTTCGCCCCCTTCTGAGACTCTAACAACACAAACAGGAAAAACTCTAGTTGTTCCATAGTCCTTAGAAACCCTATTCATTCTTTTGATCGATTTCTCCTCTTTATTGCCCAATTTGGATTATTTCTTACTCAATCTTCAAGATTTCTGATGTTTTCCCACTGTCTCCAGTCTCTTACTGGACACATTCAGAGTTTTTATCTTACTTTGTTTTCTTTTCTCTTTTTCTCCACCCCCACCCCCCATCCCAGACAGGGTTTCTCTGTAGCTTTGGATCCTGTCCTAGAACTAGTTCTTGTAGACCAGGCTGGCCTCGAACTCATAGAGATCCGCCTGCCTCTGCCTTCTGAGTGCTGGGATTAAAGGCGTGCGCCACCACTGTCTGGTTAGCCACTGTGTTTTCATTTACAAAACTAGTGCTTGGTTTTTCTTTGTGTATTCTACTCAGTTGGGGGCAATTTTGTGCTCTGAGAAACACTGGGCACTATTGGGAGCCTTTGAGATCTCCCAACTGGTTGGGTGGGCTGTTATTGGCACTTAAGTGAGTACAGACTAAGGCTGCTGGGAATGTCTTCTAATCCAGTGAGCCCCTACCCTACACAAAACAAACAAACAACACCACCACGTGGGGGTGCCCCCAGCAAACCACTCCCTAAGTAGCTTGCTCTTTCACTGAGATTCACTCTTCTTTCTGTGTCAAGAATGTCTGAGCGTGGGCCAGCAAGATAGCTCAGCTGGTGAAGTTGCCTGCTGATCAACCCTGAACACCTGAATTTGACTCCCTAGCACCCACATAAGGGGGGGGGGGAAACAGAGAAAACGGACTCCCCAGAGCAGTCTGAACTCCACAGGTGTGCTATGGCACGCACTCCCACACAATAATAAATAAAAATTTAAAAATATATCTTAAAGACTCTCTGGATATTTGCACAGAAGCTGTGCGAAACGTCTCCATCGTATGGTTCCAACACCTGTGCCCACTTGTGGTCGACACCTACTAAATTGTCTTTTCCCACTGGTTCCCCCCTCCCGCGGCGGCC
The DNA here is from genome assembly GCF_903992535.2 of Arvicola amphibius. Lineage (NCBI taxonomy): Eukaryota > Metazoa > Chordata > Mammalia > Rodentia > Cricetidae > Arvicola > Arvicola amphibius. Next base: position 102,967,054 of record NC_052055.2, read on the forward strand.
TCCTCATGTGTGAACTAAGTGTGGGCTGTATCTTCAGCATTGTGACTGTTGCGCAGAGACACTAGGTCTTGAGTCTTTTGTGTTTATGGTAATTCAGCATTCAGCCTTTTCTTCCAGCCCATCTGCTTCTGCTGCCTGTCAGGGTCCTCAGCTAGCTAGCTGCTCGGCACACTGCCTGCGTTCTACGCGCTGTGCTTGGTGGAAGAGACAGAGGAGGGATGGGGCTCTATTGTACCCCCAAACAAGAACTCTGCTGGAAATCTGATTTTGTTTTGCTTCTTTAGCGTGTTGATTTCTGGCCCTGCTCCAGTCGAACTGAATCTGTGTTCTAGTTTTCTTTCCCTGACTGCAATGAAACACTAAAGGAAAACGATTGAAGGCAGCAAAGGGTTTGGCTTATACTTCGAGGTCATAGACCATCGCTGAGGGAAGTCAGGGCTGGACCTTGAAGTAGAAACCATTGAGAAACACTGTTTCCCGTCTTGTTCACAGCCTTATGCTCAGCTAGCTTTCTTACACAGTTTAGGACTGCCTGCTTAAGGGATGGTGCCGCTCACAGTGGGCTGTGCCTTCCTATAGCAATTAACCATCAAGGTACCCACCCCAGGCATGCCCACAGGTCAATCTAATCTGGACACTCAGTTGTGACTCCTTTCTCAGGTGACTTTAGGAGGGGTTGAGCAGACCGTTAAAACTGACTAGGATAATCTGTAAGAGGGAGACGGGGGGGGGGGGGTCTGCATTTCCATATACTCTGGGGCTTTATGGAGGGTGTCTTTAAGCTTGCATCTGTAATCACAGACCACATACTGTTAGTGACGCCATGCCAAGGTTGGACAGATGTTTCTTCTCAGCTGTCTAACCAAGCATAATGATTAATGTCCCCTTGACAGGTTCTAGAATCACCTACGAGACAAATCTTTGGATGTCTGTTGAGCGATTATCTAGACTAGCTTGACTGATGAGGGAAGAACTGCCCATCCAAATAAGCTGGAGTCCTGAACCAAATAGAAACAAGAAAATGAGCTGGGCACAGACACTCCTCTCCTCCCTGATTCTGGATAGAATGTGGCCAGATGCCCTAAGCTCCGGCTGTCACCACTGCCTGGCCTTGGCACCCTTGAGCTGTGGACTCAAATTATCCCTTAAATTGCTTTTGTCAGGTTTTTTTTAACACAGCAACAACACAAGGAAGAAATACGCCAAGAGAATCCGGCCTCTGCAGGGATGGCGGAGGTACTTCAGATCCCCTTCTTGAAGTTTAAGTGCAACAGTGTTTCCTTTGTCAGAGCTGTGTGGCATGCTGGCAGGCTCCCTCTCTCTCCCTCTCTCTTCCTCCCTCTCCCTCTCTCTCTCTCTCTAGCTCTGCATTCTTATGTCTGGATCCTGAGGCTCCAGGAGTAGTAGCAGCCAGCCAGTGTTGCAGTGTGAGCCCCTCTGACGCTCTACCAGCCTAAGGTCTCCCCTTGCTACCCCACCACCTATGCTCTTCTCAAGTGCTGTCCACACACACACACACACACACACACACACACACACACACACACACACACACACCTCTTTTAGAGTACCATCCTGCTTGATTAGGAACAAACTCTGGGGTCAAGATGTCAGTGAAATGACGAAAGCAACCATTAAATGAGCATTTACTGTACAACTAAGATATGTCCTCCCGTTTCCATGACAACCCCATAGTCCATGTATAAACAAGAATGTATGAGGGCATATTTCTATGCAAAAGGCAGCATATGCTGCTCTCAACCTTGATACTTTTCTTCCCACGATACACCTCGTAAATTATTCCATTTCATCACATCTACAACATTCCAGTGTATTGTTGTCTCATAATTTATGAAACATCCCTCCCTTGATGGACATTTAAACTCCCTGCCCTCCCCCACCCAAACATTCATGGTGCTCAGTTCATTATTAGGAAACGTTCCTAGAAATGGATCACTCGGAGGCACTGGAGGCCAGGGTGGGTTCAGGGGTGTAGGTAAATTCCGATGGGGAGGAGGGGAGGGAGGGATAAGAGAGTGAGGGCATTAGTAGAGGGACCCCATTTCTGGAGGCAGTAGGGTGGAACTGAACAGGGCAGAGTTGTAGTTGTATGGCTAGGGACTTGGAATGTTCAGATGGGGGTGGCAAAGAAGGCTCAAAGACTGGTCCAAACTGCCATGTTCTGCCTTCCTCCCCACTCCCTCCCCAACGTGGGAAAATCGAGTTAGAATTAATCAAAGCAGCAGGTTGCTTAGAGATGAAGGGTGAGGGATAGAGAGAGTTTGGGGCCCTGATATTTCCCTCATGCACAATAATCTAGTGGCAAGATCTGGAATTAAAACCTCGTTCCTGGAGCCTTTATTAATATTAGTTCCTAATACATAATTACCTGGCAAGCCCAAGAGGGTGACGCCATGGCTGCCTAGGCTAGGATACCTAGGTGCAGGAGGGCAGAGCACAGAGGAGGGTCATGGGCTGACTTAGCTGGCACAGGCAGAGTGCCCTCCCATCCTCCCCATCTGGTGGCCCAGGCTCTTTGTGACTGTGAGCATTCTACTGTCTTCTATAACCAGAAGGCCAGGGCTGGGGAGGCCTGGAGGTCTAAGCCCAGGCTGGGGATGGAGTAAAGGAGAGGGTCTCAGGTACTTTACCATCCCCGCAGACCTCTTAACCGTTCAAAGGGTCACTAAGATGGTGATAAAAGTTGTGGCCAACACACTGGGGCTGATGGGCTGTAAGTTCCAGCAGGGTTCAGGACAATAGCTGTCGCATGGCCCTGACTATGACCATTATATACAGATCAGGCCTCAGAAGGAAATAAGAATAGCTGTAACTATGTCCCTTCCTCTCATGACAGAAGGTGTGTCCCTACAGAAAAAGACCTCAGCTCTGCATGGCTCCCTGCCATGGGCACTGGATGGCTTTGGTGAGACACTTGCCTTTCCCAACCTCAGTTTCCCAGCAGGCCACTAAGGCGGTGCCTGGCTTGCCTCCCTGATACTTGAACTGAGTCTTCCCAAGTCCAGAGTCCCAGAGTTGGCAAAGAAAGTCTGAGTCTAAAAAGATCAAGGCAGGGGAGCACAGAGTGCCCTACTTCCCTGGGTCTCCATGATATTAGCCAGAACTGTGCCAGCTGCAGTCCTGGCTCCAACCAGACACTGGTTCTGCTAGCACATTGAGAAGACACACCTCACTGTCCACCTGACATGCCCTCTTGCAAGAGGCCTTTGACATCTCAGGACCCTACTTGGGGTAAATGGGAACCAAGATGCAAAGTTTCAAGCCAGTCCCTCCAGCCCCAACCGCAGGCTGTCCTCTTAGATCCTTAGCCCAGCAACAAGTGTACCACCCGTCATTAGCAGCCAGGCTAAAGGGTAGCATTCTCTGCCCCTAGTCGGGCTGACCATGATTCACAAAAGAACAAACTCTGGCTTACCCCACCTCTGTTCCCTGCCATCTCCCCTGGTAACAGCCACCAAGCTCAGCCTGGCCCAGGCCCCAACTCTACAGAAGCTAGGAGGAAAGCAAGATTGAGAGACTGGCTTGGAGGTCTGACTTTGCTGTACCCATCTGGTGTTGGATCCAGTGAAGGTCACCTAACAGACCCCAGGCTAGGTTCCAGTGAGTAATATCAGCAGGTGGCGGTTGAGTATCCACCTGTCTGCCATCTCTGGTGGGGAGTACCTTCTCCTTCCTGACAACTCAGACAGGACAGCCCTATGGGAGGAGCTAGGATCCACCTCCTGATAACACCATCCTGTGTTCTTAACACAGACCAGGAGCCACCTGGTCATTGCTACCCCATTCCCCACGCCTCTTCTTTCTATTGAGTTAAAGAGCTTGGGCTCTGGACCCAAATACCTGATATGACTCCTGTCTCAAGATAAACGTCCTAGTAGTGTGGCCTTGGGTGACTTATCCTCTCTGTGCCTCAGTTTCACCTCTTGTTAAAAAAAATTAAAGATCCTCCATAGAGTCATCTAAGCCCACAAGCTCAATGTGATTTCCTTTCCCTGTGTGAGAAAGGATGTGGCACCAACCACCAAGATCCCACTAATCCTTTTATAGAGAGCAATGGGGAGCCATGGAAGGATTTGGAGCAGGAGCATGGTCTCACTGGAGCTAATTCTGATAGGACAAGATTCCCGAGAGCGTGTGCTCCTGGAGGAATTCCTTTGAAAGCCTAAGGGGATGGCAAGCTCTCTGGTGGAACGGCTTCTAGGTCTGCCTTGAGAATGCCATAGGCTCCAAAAGAGGTATCAGTAGTGGGCAACATTTGTATTTGGTTCCTGATGAATGGCAGGGCCATCTCCCATTCCACTGCCACACCAGTGTGTCCACCAGACATCCAGATGGGGTCCATGAGCCCCCTCCTTATATGAGCCTTGATTGACAAAGAGCCAGCAAGGGTTGGATAGCCAGGACCCTATACCAGCCAGTCTATTACCCCTTTTGCTAATAGAGGGCCATCAGGAAAGAAATGACCCAGGGACACATCCCTTGTTTCCTAGCCTAAGTCTTAGCACTAAACTGGGGCAGGGAGCATGGGTTTCCAGCCCAGCTTCGAGAGTATGGCATTTGACATCCAGTGGGGCATTTAACTCATGTGAACTTCAGCTTCTATGCCAGTATCTACATCATCTCCACCTGTTAATCTACCCATCTATCTATACATCCATATATAGTCTAGCTAGCTAGCTAACATATAGCTACATAGCAATGTTATTGGTCATCTCTTATCTATCCATATACCCATCAATCTACCCATCCATCCATTCATCTATCTATCCATATATCCGTCCATTTATCCATTATCTATCCATCCATTCATCCGTTCATCTGATCTTTTTGAAAATATTTTTATTTTAAAATTAAATGTATATGGAGTGGCCCTATGTGCAGCTGAGTGCAGGTGCCCTCCAAGGCCATAAGAGGGCATCTGATCCCCTCGAGCTGGAGCTGGAGCTAAGGGTGGTTGTGAGCTGCCTGATGTGAGTGCTAGAAACTGAACTTGAGCCAACTCTACAACCTTCACATTTGATAAGTTCTTAGCTACCATCTATGCAACCATCCATCCATCTGACAACTACCTAGCTACCATCTATGCATCCATCCATCTGATACCTACCTAGCTACTATCTATGCATCCATCCATCCATTTGACATCTACCTAGCTACCATCTATGCAACCATCTATCCATCTGACATTGACCTAGCTACCTTCTATGCACCTACCCATCCCTGTGATATCTACCTAGCTACTACCTCTGCATTGATCCATCCATTTGCTTCTAAACCCCTGCTAGTTTTGAAAGGTCATTACAAGCATCAGATGAGAGAATAGCTACAAACTCTAAAGTCCTGTCCCTGGGATGGTGTCACTCTCCTTGTGCATATTGTGGAAGGCAGACCACTAAGCTGTGGGCCTTGAGGAAGACCCTCCCTCCCCAAGCCTCAGTTTCCATATCTGCACAGATGCTATCTCGGCCCATCGGGCTCTGAAGACCAGGCATCTGATGGGCCCACCCTGTCAGCAACTTGATCCCCTCCCTCCTGGGGGACACAGCTTGCTGCGTGGTGGGTGATTAATACGCTCTGAGTGGGGCCCCGACCCCTGTCAGGGACATCAAGGTAAGTGCCTGGGAGCCGGCTGAAGCTCCGCGGATGAATAAATAATAACAGCAGAGGCGTAATGGGATCCAGGGAGGCTGCTCAGGATAATGGAGCGACAGACATGGCGTCGGAGCCCCAGGGACCTGGAAGCCCAGAAGAGCTGCTGGAGCAGCAGGGAGCGAGTAGTGTGTGCCCTTCCCAGCTCACGTTTATGCGCTGCCGGTGGCAACTGTCAACACCTGTTCTGGCCCCAGGGGACATTGCCATAGCACACTAACAACTCAAAGTACAAAGGGAGAGAGTGAGGCCAGCTAGCCCACCACAGCCCCTGCTGGCTCCAGGGCTGATGTCCCTAAGGGGGTCTCTCCTCTCCCGTCATTGATCTCTTAACTCAGAACTGCTTTCCGTGAACCACACAGGACATGGATGGTGTTCACTGGCCAGATGAGAAAGCAAACGTTCTTGATCAGCAAGCATGAGGACCCAAGTTTGATTCCCAGAACCCATGCTAAAAAGCCACACGTGGTGGAGACAGGCAGACCTCTGGGCCTTGCTGACCGGTCAGCCTAGTCTACTTGGTAAGGCCCAGGCCCAATGAGAGACTGTATCAAAAAATTAAGTGGACAGCACCTGAGGGACATCTGGGGTTGATCTCTGGCCTACACAATACACACTCGCAATGCAAAGAGGGGCAGGCAGAAGGACACATGGGTCCCCAAGCAGAGCCCCAAATTAAACCACAATGAGATTGCACCAGAACAGCCCCATGAGAAAAACTGATGATACCACATGCTGACCTGGATGTGGGTCACCGTAGAGCACGCATGAGGGCAGGTGCTACAGAGGCCAGAAGTGAGCAACAGATCCTTTGTAAGTAACCGCTGTAGTCACAGGCAGTTGTGAGCCTCCTAGTGTGAGTGCTGGGGACTAAACTCAGAGCCTTTGTAAGAACGTGTTCTTAACCACTGAGCTGTCTCCCAGAACCCAACCTGTCTGTCTTTGAGAAAGTCCCTTGCTTATGTGTCTCAGTTTCTCATTTGTCCAGTAAGAATCAAGAGTTGTGGAGACCTAATGATAGAATTTAAAGGGACTTGCTTTGAGAAACATGATAGTTTGGGGGCTCGTGCCACCCCGTCCCTAGCCTGCAGATGGAAGGTGGATGAATGGTTGGGCTGTATGAGTGTTTATCTCCCTCATTCCCCTCCTTGGAGTTGGAACCACCTGGGAGACTGGTGTGGCACACTTCCGAGTGTGTCTGTGAGGGAGTTTGTACCATCCCAAAGCCTGAGACCCTGACCCGAATAAAAGAGTGTGGTCACCATCTTTCTCTGCTTCCCGGCCACCGTGAAGTGGGCTACTTGACTCTGCCATACAGCTGCCCCTCACCACAGACTGAAATCTTCAAAATCCAAGGTAAAATTTCCCTCCCTTGTTCTTATCAGGCAGAACTAACTAAGGCAGGGAGTGGATACCTGATAGGTAGATGGAAGCGTGAGTGGATAGGGAACGGAGAGTGGGGAGTTGGATGGATGATCGGATAGGTAGGAAATTGGATGGATGGATAGATGGATGGATGGATGGATGGATGGATGGATGGCAAAATGATCTCTCGATTCCAGCTCTGAAGTGTGTTCTCCCTGGAACAATGGGAGGCAAGAGATTTGGAAGCCAGACATCAGTGTCTTCTGACCTCTCTCTTGTCCCCCAGAGATCCCCAACTCAGTGGATCTCAAGCTCCTGTCCATTTGGATCACAAATGCCTCTGGAAAACTTCAGATTGGTTGGAAGAGGCATGGCAGAGGGTGGAGGGAATCTAAGCCCCACCTCCACAAGGCCCCGCCCTCTACGGGAGGGAGGAGCAGCAGAGTTCCCTCCTGGGCCCTGCTCTCTAATGAGTTAACTGATTGTTCTCGCCTGCCAGTCTCCTTCTCGATAAAGGGCTAGACAGAGATGAGGCGATTAAAAGGCGGTTCCCAGCCGCCCAGAGAGATTCAATGAATATTAACCGACTTCCAGCTGCCGTCTGGCAAAGTCCTCGGTGCAGACAGCTCCGGAAAGCTTCCGGGCCCCAGTGGGATGACTCAATTTTCAAGAGAACAATAGGGGAGCTTGCTCCGCCTGATGACCACTGAGCGTCCCCTGCAGGAAGGGACCTGGTCCTACAGTTGCCCAGCCTCTGACTGATGTGACGAGGCTGGGAGAGACAGGGCTGGCATGCAGAACAGGAACTCTGAAGTCAGGCACGAGGCCTCTGTCACGTATGCAAGCATCTGTTTGTGTACCAGAGGCAGAGGCGACAAGGATGCTGACCTCAGAGGTCCAACCTACCCGAACGCATCTGTGGATGCGTCCAGAGGAAGGCTGGAACCAATATGCTCAGGGTCACCAGCCTTTGTGGTTGAGGAGGAGAGGCGTTTGTGCCGCACGCACATACCCCTTACCTAACCTGTCACGTGTCCTGCTGGTCCTCGGGGCCAGGATAGACAGCGGGATGTTAACAGAGGGAGCTGGCACCTGACTTCAGCCTCATCCTGCATCTGGTTCTCAGCATGGCAATGCAGAAAAGAGCAGAGACTATAAAATTGCTGCTGCTACAGAGTGCATGAGCATCAGCCCATCATATATATATATATATATATATATATATATATATATATATATATATATATATATATATATAGGCTCACTCCAAGGAACCACTTAACCCCTGTTCTGCCCCTCATGAATGCCAACAACCCATTTTCTATGGACTCAGGGGTCCTGTTATTTTGTGTTTAGTTCTCAATGTTCCAGAAGCCAGGGTAACCCTAAGGGCATTTCGGAATCCTCAGTGGCTCACATAGTGCCCATGTATCGCAAATGGGATGCAAACTTTCAGGCAACCATGTCTGCACAAACCCATTCTAGCCTCACAGCTCTTGAAGCTGGGGCGGGGGTCAGAAGTGTCCTCAGACAAGCTGTGAATGATTGCTCTGCAAGAGACAAGACAAGCGCTAACCAGAGCCATGGCCTGCCTACTCTGCTGGGCTGCTGGTGTTCAAGGACATGCAGTCAGGCCTGGCAAGGGAGTCCCTGGCTTCTGAGTGAAGGACGCTTGACCAGGCAGTGTAAACTATCATCTAGGGTGAGGACTTCTTCAGCAAGTGACAAGCTGAGGTTTCAGCTCTGTCCCTTTGTCCTCATCACCCATCCCAGCCCTGCCCTGGACTTAATGGGCTAGGCCCTTTCCAGATGCCTCTGTCGCTCAGAAATCTTAGAGGAGCTGTGTCCTTGCTTTCAACACCCCATCTCATTTCCTGTGAGCCCCTTCTCATTTCCCACAAGCCCTTTCTCACTGCCAATAAGCGGTGGTAGTGCACACCTTTAATCCCAACAAACAAACTCTGTGAGCTCAAGGCCAGCCTGGTCTACAGAGTGAGTTCCAGGACAGCCAGGGCTACACGGAGAACGCCTGTCTCAAAAAACCAAACCAACCAATCAAACAACAGTAACAACAAAAAAACCCTTCTCACGTCACACAAGCTCCTTCCCGTGTCTCTTAAGACTTTCAAGCCTCTTCCTTTACCTGATTCCTCACCTGCCAGCCTGAGGCTCTGAGTCTGTGCCAGGCTTCCAGTACCAAGAGAGTCCGGAGCCCACCCTACACCCTCACTCCCACCCCCATTCTCAGACCTCCTGCCAACTCTTGTCCATGTACAGGGGTCTTGTTACATCAGACCCCAGGCACCCCCAATCAGCCACATGGGAGGCTTCCCCCACCCCCCTCCCGCCATGGTGGCAGAAGTGGGGTACACATCTAAAACCAGCAAGAAGCTCCTGGCAGTGCAGGCCACATGGGACAGAGTTACTTGGAACTCTCATTCTCCCCACACCTGCTCCCACTTTGCCAGACAGCCTCTCCCAGTCCTTCAGCAGCACCTGAGCCACCTCCTCCAGGAAGCCTCCCCTGACCTCTAAGAGTGTGTAAGTCCTACACGGTACTGGCCCTTAGGCAATGATGGCATTCTTCCTAGCACTAACCCAGGGGTAAACAAGTCTATATTCATGCGATCATGTCTTCCTTTCCCCAAAGCTAAAATCTTAGTAAGGATAGGGAAGGACCCTTACTCTTTACAGCCTACCGAGAGCCTACGCACAGGGCACTCTGCATAGAGACTTAGTAAATACCTGGTGTCTGCATGAAAAGAGGAATGATTCACTGTCACAGTCCCAGGAAAGCTCTGGACCTTGGGAAGACATGGAAGGCATAGCTAGAGTAAGGAAATGCTGGGTAGAGCAAGGGTCAGAGCATCCTCAGAAGGCACACGGGTAGACCATATGGATGCAGTGCCCTCTCCATGGGGGATGCAGAGCACGCAGCGCTGGAGACCGGACTGTGAAGATTGCTGCTGTGGCGGCTGGATGTGCACTGACACGGAATCCCAGGGTGGGGTGTTCAGAGGCGGGACCAGAGGCTGGCGACATTATTCAGTCAGTGGGGTGCTTAGGTAGATTAAACACAAAGCCCCTGGTTCAATCCCTAGCAGCTGGTAAACTGGGCATGGTGGCCCAAGCTTCTAACTGCAACACTTTGGAATGGAGGCAGGAGGATCAGAAGTCCAAAGTCAACACCAGCCAAAGTCAACGCCAGCTACGTAGCATGCATGAGGGCAGTGGAGCACCCCATCTTCTGCCTGCTGCTGAGCATTCCCTTTCTGACCTGCATCCCACTGGAAGTTCCTGGGCTTGGAAGGGGCAGCAGCGAGTACCCCCAGGGCATCTGGAGTGCCCCCAGAAAGCTCACCATATGTGCTCCCTCAAATCTGAGGAAGCCATTCTTTTCAAACCAGGCATCCTTGGTAAAGAAGTCAGAGCCCTAATTTTTGTCCTAGGAGATTCAGGTGGAGTCTGGCTCCTCTCAACGTTCTCTCCTGGTCTTCTTAGGAAATAGGAGGCATTGGGAATAGAGCATACTCCCTGATAAAAGGCAGCCTTTGTTTGGCATAGAGAAGCAGCCATCTGCTCAGGCACTGAGATTTCAGGGAGGATGGGTCTTGGAGGTGGACAGACCTGGGTACCAAACCTGGTTCAGAGTAGCCCTGAACACATTACGGAAGCCCCTGAGGCTCTGTATGGGAAAGAGGAATACAAGGGTGTCACCAGGAATGAATAGTACACACAATAACTACATCAGTCTAATGGAACAGAACTGATAGAATGAATATGTTTTTTCATATATAGATATCATATATGTGTGTGAATATACATGTACACACACATACATATAAATGAAAAGGGGATTTATCAGTGGCTTAGAAGTTGAGGTCTGGCTAGTCCAACAATGGCTGTCACCCAACCCAGAGTCCAAAAATCTGGTGGTTAGTTGTTTAGTCCACAAGGCTGGATGTCTCAGCTGCTGGTTGGTCTTCAGAATATGTTGGAATCCCAAAGAAGTGGGTTCTAATACCAATGAAAGAATGCCCCAGCAGCAGGACAGCTGAACTTGCCAGCAAGAGTGAGAGCAAGCAGGCAAAACAAACAAACAAACAAAACAAAACAAAAAAACCCAATAACAACTAAAAGTTTCCTTCTTCTGTCTCAAGGAAAGCCCACCAGAGAGTCACCCACACGGACGTTCTTAAAGCCAAAATGAAAGTATTTATTGCCAGCCAGAAAGTGCATGGGAAACTTGCCCAAACCATAGCTATGTCTTTTATACACAAAAGCCACGTCCTGGTTGTCAAACTTCAGTTAGCAAGAAGCCAAACTACAGAAGCCAGAAAACAGGTTAGCACATTTTTTTTTGTTTGTTTGTTTGTTTTTCGAAACAGGGTTTCTCTGTAGCTTTGGAGCCTGTCCTGGAACTAGCTCTTCATTTACAGACATCCATGGACTTAAAGAGTAGGTCTTTGTTAGACTAGGTCTTTCTTCCCATTTTGGCAGGTGTTGGGGCCTACATGCTAGGTTTTAAGGTCAGAATGTTGCTTTTAACATGGCAGCAGTCATGCTAAGGCCTGGGGGCCTGTTACACTTCCATGTCCTTTTTGGTAGGTTGCCACCAGAAAGTGTGGCCCAGATTTAGGGTGGCTCTTTCCACCTCAGATGATACAATCAAGAAAAGCATGTTTGGATGTTTGGGTTTTAGTCGTTCCCAGGTCTAGTCAAGTTGACAACCAAAATTAGCCATCAGAGTAGGCATCAATAAACTGTATTGGGATGGAGATGGGTGACAGGGTGTAGCACTGTTGGAGCATTGCCACCACCAAGAAGAGGGACAGCAGGGATCTCCTTCCTAAATCCAGAGTGTCACCCATGGTAGGCCTAGCTCCCATGAGCTCCACAACAGGCTCCCCCTGCCTCTTCCTCCCCACCCCACCCAGATCAAAAGTGTCTAAATCTACATAAAAATCAGGTTTCACTACCTGAAGGTCAAAGGTGGGGAGCACAGGATTAACTGGGAGGCTAGTGGTTTTAGATGAAGAAGCTGGGAAGCAGAGTGAGACCAGCTTCTTAGGAATGAAGACAAAATTCAGGAGGGTGCGGCCGGTATAACTCCCCTGGGTAGGGTACTCAGGGGGCACAGGCAGTTGCTGGAAGAAAGTCTGAACCTTCCTGTGCGTCCTCTCTGAACACCATCAGCACTATTTTTATGAATCCATTGATCAGTAGACTTGCTGATCGTCTGTCTAGTTCTCTCTCTACCAGGCGCCCCTTGATGCCTCAGGAGCCTTAGCAGGATGCCTCCCAGCCTACAATCAAGCTGTGGGGTAGGGGTCTCCTGTTTGGTGCCTCAGAAGCTTAGATCAAAAAGGCCACGTGTGTCCAAACATCCCAAGAGGAGAGGAAGGACAAGGACCCTGAGAAGAATGGCTTCTTTTGGTATAAAAGGCCAGAAGAGGGCCAAATGCACAGGCCACATTCCACTATGACCATAGGAGGTGGCATGGGTAGGGTGTACTGGGCCGAACTGGTCCCCAGGGACCATGTCTGATGACCCAGGGACATGGCAACTCCTTTCTCCAGGCCATGTCTGAGTCCTGCCTTTCTCCCTCTCTGTGTAACCCTGGCTATCCTGGAACTTGCTTTGTAGACCAGGCTGGCCTCTGACTCACAGAGATCCGCCTGCTTCTGCCTCCCAAGTGCTGGGCTTTAAAGGTGTGTGCTACTACTGCCCAGCTAGAAAACATTTTAAAAATCATCAAAATCACAAACTGATGGAGGAGAGTTATCTGTCTATGTTTCTTTCACTGGTTAATTAATAAAGAAAACTGCCTTGGCCCTTTAAGAGAACAGAAAATTAGGTAGGTGGAGTAGACAGAACAGAATTGTGGGAACAAGGAAGTAGAGTGGGGGAGACGCTTCAGGCAGTCGCCATAGGAGTCTCCATGCTGCTCCTCTCCGAGATGGACGCAGGTTAAGATCTCTCCTGGTAAGCCACACCTCGTGGTGCTACCCAGATTACTAAATATGGGTTAAAGGAAGATGTGAGAATTAGCCAATAAGAGGCTGAAACTATGGGCCAGGCAGTGTTTTAAAAGAATACAGTTTCCGTGTAATTATTTTGGGTAAAGCTAGCCGGTTGCTGGGAACTGGGTGGCGGGACACAGCCCGCCGCTTCACACTACAACAAACAATTGGCAAGTTCAGATGAGAGTAAGTATCACGTATGGAGTTGTATTGGTGCCATTATGACACACTGAGGGTTCAGGGCAACAGGAAAATGAGATCTAGTTGTTGTGGGTTTTGTTTAATTAAGAGGGTTTTGGTAGTAGCCCAGGCTGGCCGCCAACCTGTGACGATCTTCCTGACTCAGCCTCCTAAGTGCTTAGATTGCAGACACGTGCCACCACACCCAGCTTGAGGTATAAAACCCTTTTAAATGTGTGCATCGGCAGCCCAGGGAACCCACCACCGAGTGCTGGAGGAAAGACTGGGAGTGTGATTACTAAATACTATTAATGAACACCTGGTTGCCCAGTAGCACCAGGTGGGGCAAATGACTCTGACGCTTCCCTACATTGGGAGCCTTCAAGCCATGTGGTAGGGGGACCTGCACCTTCCCCATCTTCAAAAAGACTATGGGGAGGAGCAATGTGAGCCCTTCAGAGGGACATGACGGGTGGGGGCAGAGATGGGGGCAACAGTCAGGGCAAGCAAGGGTGGGAGGCAAATTCAGTTTTCATTTTTTTTTTTGAAGTTAAAAGTTCCTTTATTTTTTTATTCCTGATACCACTACCTGATTTATTGAAAAGACGAAGACAAAGACGAAGCTACCACAGAAAAAGACGCTAGGAATGTCCATCTAATCGACACCGCACTGCATTAATCAACAGCTGCACCTTTTGCAGACTGTGGCTAGGACGGTCCTGAGCAGAAGAGCCTCCTGGTTAAGCTGTGGTAACTTTTCTGACTGTGGGTCACCATTTCCTTCTGGGGCAGGTTTTTACAGTTCCTCTAAGGCGTTCAGGACGGCTGTCTCAACGTAACCTGCAGCTTTCCTGACAACTCCTTGCGCTCTCTCCTGCTAAGATCCGCAGGCCTTTTCTGCTGTTCTTTTAAAACCTTCTGCTACCATATCCTCCACTTCCAGCACCAGATCCATAGCCGCCACCACAGGGGCTGCCTGAGCTTCTTCCACCAAAACTGCCCCCTTTCATGACGCCATAATTTGATTGCTGTTGTCCACTATAATTTCCAAAGTCATTATCCTTCCCACCACCACCATAGTTACCTCCACCAAAGTTTCCTCCTTCACTGTGACCATCAAATCCTCCTCCCCCACCACCACCCTGGTTTCATACCCTGGTCCACCACCACCATAGCCTCCTCTACCGCTGTAACCAGGACCACACCATGCTTGACACCGTCATCTCCAAATCCACTACCTCCACCATCACCACCTCCATAACCACCTCTGCTGCCACCACCTCCACCACCACAGCCTCCACCAAAGTTTTCACCACGACCAAAATTACCTTCACCACCTCCAAAGTTTCCTCCATGACCCAGAAAATTGCCAGATCCACCCCACAACCACAGACTGCGTATCTCTTCTTTAAGAAGGGCCTTTTCCACTTCGCAATCATGCCCACTAGCAGTGCGGTTTTTCTGAACAAGTTATCAACTGCGTCTGATCATCAAAAGTTACAAAAGCAAATCCTCTCTTTCTCCCACTCTGCCTGGCTTCCATAACTTCTATGGTTTCAATCTTGCCATACTTTCAAAGTAGTCTCTCAGATTCTATTCTTCTCTTTTTTTTAAGTCCACCAACAAACATTTTCTTCACAGTTAAATGGGCACCAGGCTCTACAGAATCCTCTCTAGAAACAGCCCTTGGTTCCACCACCCGCCCATCAACCTCGTGTGGTCGAGCGCGCGCATACACTGCAGCATCCTCCTCTTCACAAGAGTAAGCCATAAAACCCAAGTCCCTGGAACGTTCTGTTTGGGGATCTCTCCTTGCCACACAGTCTATAAGTGTGTCCCATTTCTCAGAATGTTCTCTTAAGCTATTATCTGAGGCGTCAAAGCTCAGACCACCAACAAACAGCCTCCTCAACTGTTCTGGTTCCTTTGGATCGTGGCCCTCCATTTTGAGAGCAGACTCACCTTTTCCCACTTGAGTTCAATATAGGACCCAGAGGAAGAGCCAAATCCATGCTTCATGTTCCCTTGAGTATTCTGTGAATTACTCATTGTGTGCAGGTATCAATTTATTAGTTGAAGTTAAAAAACATAATGACATAGAAATATACTTTTGTCGGAAAAATAATTAAAATGCAGTTGGGATGCGTCCATCCAAATGGGGTGGGTTTCTAATTTTGTTGCACAGCTGTTTTGTTTATTTAGTGCTGGGGATTAAACCTTTGGCCATGTGAATGCTGGGTAAGCACTGGCCCACTGAGCTACACACCCCTAGCCCATTCTCTACTTTTTGAGATAGGTAAAGTTGTCTAAACTGGTCTTGAACTTTCAGTCCTCCTGCCTCGGGCTCCCAGCTAACAGAGATTTCAAGCCTATGCCATTAGGCATGCCTTGGCCAATGTTTCATATGTATTACTTTAACTCTGTTTGGGGCCAGGCAATGGGGTCACGGTCCGGAACTTTCTGGGTGTCTACCTCTACTTTAGTAAGTCCAAAACTGTCACCCCCCCAGTTCATAGTCTGGGAGGCAGGCTATTAAAAGACATTTTAATTTTCAAGTTCCTGTCTGTCTACATTTTCAAGTCTATCCATTATTTAGTCATTTTGAAATGTGTTTCTAAGAATAAAGGAGGAAATCGGTCCCCTCTGGGACAGACCGACTGAAGATGGGGCTTTGGCCGGTGTGTTTTGAGAGACGGACACCTGGCCCCACAACTACTTTTTTTAATCAGATCATTGAATTCTCCAAAGAAGTCTTTTGTGGACATCAAATCACTTCTGCGCTTGGAGGGGATTATAAAATGCCAGTTCTCATCCACGGGGATTGGTTTTCTTGAAGAAATGCATCCTCTAAAGACCAAAGGGGCTGTGAGAGAGGGCCTTGGAGTCAACACGCATTAATGCCTGACATTTGTAGAACACCCTGTGATTTACTGAGAGCATCCGTGTCCGTTAGCCCCTTTGATCTTCCCAGAAACCCAGGGAGAAGCAAGCCTTCCTCCTGGGAACAGGAGTGGAGTTAGTAGTCCCAACTGACTCCTGGGGAAACTGAGGCAGAAAATGGGAGTAATTGCCCAGGTTTCAGAGCCAGGACCTAACTGTGAATTGTGTAAGTCAACACCTCAACACCATGACAGGGTGTGGCAACGTAATGAACTTTCCCGAGCCTCGCTTTCCCCAGCTGAGAAATGGGTAAATACTACTACTCACTGAGGTTAGGAATCAATTGAGTCCATATCTGTGATGCCCTAAGACTGTCTTGAATAAATAGTGTCTGTCTGTACGTGATCTGTTGGCAAAAAGCTGTCCCCAGATACGTGCCCCCACATCCTGGGCTTGCTCATCTAACCAGTCTGTTTTCTGCATGTCTACTAAGAGACCCCCCCCCCCCAAACAGGAAGCTATGGGAAGAATCTGAGGCCAAGAACCTATCTAAAGGATTTTGCCCCCAACTAGGAGGGTGCCCCTAACCAAATATAATCAAAGCTTGGTGACTGCAGAGCAGGAGACTTGGTGACTGCAGTGCCGTTGGGAGAAGGGCACTGGGGAGGCTTCCTGGATGGGGAGTTGATGGGTGTAATCCCCCATAACGATGTCTGGGTTCCCAGTCCAGTTGTGTACCGAGTGGCGTAATAGATCACTCCCCTTCCTGCCCAGCCTCAAACAGGAGGCAAATGATGGCATGGGAGATGTTGCTTCCTAGAGCTGCTTTTCATCCTGCAAATCAGGTGGCAGGGCTGGATGTGGCAGGGACGGGTGTGGCAGGGACCGGTGTGGCAGCACAGCATCAATGAGGTCTGAGAAGAGAAAACTCTCCACCCGCTCCCGCCTCCACCTCAGTACACTCCCGGAACAATGCAAAGGCCGGTTATCCTGTCTGAGCACCACGTCTTCAGGATAAGGTCCCAATGTAGAGAGGGAACACTTAACAAGGAGCTGGTGGTGTATTTACTCTCATTTTTACCATGATCCTTAGAGCCTCCATCCTGTCCACTGCTCTCTGGAAAGGCCCCACAATGCTAGGAGCCATTCAGGGCAAAGGACCTTTCGAGTGACATCAGAGAGAGCTTCATAGCCTGGCAGAGTCCAGGGAAGTGTGTGTCCTGCCTGGGGGCATGAGGCCTGGAGCAAGTTAGTTAACTTCCTGTTGTGAGTGTCTAGAAAGGGTCGGTGTGTTACTCAGGGTTCTCTAGAGTCACAGAACTTACAGAATGAATCTCTCTCTCTCTCTCTCTCTCTCTCTCTCTCTCTTCTCTCTCTACATATATATCTATCTATAGATATATGTAGATATATTTATATAAATATATGTATAGATATCTATTTATATATATTAACTGAGTAAACAGGAAGAGTAAGCAAGAGACTTCTGAACACTGAGCAATGACAAACAGCTGCCTGGACAGTCATGTAAAGTCCCCTCACAATGTTGGGGGAATCCATTCTTGATAGGCTTTTCTATGAAGCAGGGGTTTCAAAGAACTATCCTGCCTTGTCTGGGCAAGGTTTGGCAGTCACTCGCTTTTGTGTCCTGCTTGTCCCATTAGAACAGCATACTGTCACAGCAGTTGAGGCTGGGGCACTCTCTTGCCCAGTGACTTTACTTCTGCCACAAAGAAAGCAAACTCCCTGTGGAGTTTCTTTGATATCCATCATCTTCTCTGAAGTAGATTGGTGTTTCCAGGAGCAGACATATCTCATTGTCATAAGAAAGAAAAAAAGAACCTATGTTATCAAAGCATCTTAAATGTCATATTCTTTAGATCTCTGAAGTGTCTAAAGATGACTTTTCCAAAATATATCCTTGTTTGACCTTGTAAAATTCCTAATATGACTATAAGTTCAATTGTAATAGATGACTAATAACTAATCTGCATTTCCTTATTATCCTAAACATTTGTTAATAATAATTTTCAAGGACTAAAAATATATTTATTATATTGCTAAATGAACTGTATGGGTATAATACCTTGAACAGGATTAAAAATGTATGTATAGTCTGTTTTTTAAAAATTACTCTCAAATTTGTATCAATATACAAAATTTGTATACAATATACAAAAGTCCAATCCAATCTAAAACTATAATTGCTTTTTTAAAAGTAGACTCAATAATCTACCTTTTAATCTTATATTTATATCATCCCCTTTTTTCAAAGTAGATTCTACTCTTTTATCCTATCATATCTGTATTCCTTTTTTTCAAAACAAGAACTCAATCTAATCTTTGTTCAGCTTTCTTCCTGTCCATAACCAAAAACTTGTAACCAACCCCCCTAAACAATGACAAATATCCATAACCCACTGAACAACCAAAAAACACCCATGCCACCTCTTGGGAATGTGGGTGTTGTATTCTTAAATTTACTTCCTGCTGTCTGGGGGGTGATAGTATCTTTAGGGAATCCTGAAAAGAAAAAATTGAGTTAACTGTCAATGCATAATGGGAAAGTGCAGGGTTTGTCTCAAGTCCTGACTAGAATAGTCTGTTAGGTTGGATCTTCTCAGCTAGCCACCTCAAAATTGTTCTGAGCAGTTTGTAGTCTAAAAGTCAATCTTTAGGTTGTGTTTTTCAGCTTAGTGGTGTTTCAGAGTCCTGGAGGAATCACTGTTGTGGGGCCCATCCTCCTTATGGAGACTACATAAGTCGCCATTAGGCGTTCTCATGGTTCACTGCAGAAAACTGATACTCAAACCTGAAGTCATGTACAGAAAGGTAACTGAAACCTTTTTCCAGAATTAGTTAGTACTTTATATGACCATTAATATCATGACCAAAAGTTTAAATATATGTGTGTGTGTGTGTGTGTAGTAAAAATCTTATATCTTAAGAAAAGCTATTAAAGAGCCAATATAAAATATTTATGTTTTATAAATAAAACTTTCCTGAAGATCAGAAAGTAAAACTAAGCCACTAGAGGCCAGGCAGTGGTGTCACACACCTTTAATCCCAGGATTTGGGAGACAGAGGCAGATGGATCTCTGTGAGTTCAAGGCCACCCTGGGCTACACAAGATCAATGCAGAAACACATCTAGGTGGTGGTGGCTCACACACTTAATCCCAGTACTAGGGAGTCACACACCTTTAATCCCAGAACCAGAGAGGAATATAAAGCAGGATGAGACAGCAACTCGTTCTTTCAGTCTGAGGATTTCTTAGAGGTAAGAGCCCTCAAGTGGCTTGGCTGCTTTGCTTTTTTGATCTTCAGGTTGAACCCTAATATCTGTCTCTGGGTTTTTATTATTCATGGTACAGCATGTTGTCTTCTTGTCTCAAGATCCAGGTCACAAATGTGCCCTCCATTTTTGGATTGTAGTACATTCCACATATAGCCAAGTTGACAACCAAGAATAGCTATTATAGTTGGGTCACTCCCACCATACTGGTAGAACAAGCACCCTGTCAGTCTGGAAGGTCTTTCAACCAATATGGAAAAGGACATGGGCTCTCAGATCATCCATGAGAGAGGACAAGGGCAGAATTGGGGATTCAGCAAGATGACACATAACAAAGTTCTTCCTGCTTTGCCTACTGGGGTGCTGTCCCCCAAAGTACTAGTTCCAGGGCATCCTCTGAGAGTCATTAGCCTCATTTTATAAAAGTGTGGACTGAGGCCCAGGGAAAGGAAGGTGGTGGGCACAGGTGGCTAGGATTCGACCAGAAGCGACTTCAGCAGCCTCTGTGCACACTGTGTGGAGGTCAAGTGAGCAGCACGCAGGAGCCAGGTCTCTTTTTCCTGGTAGGTATGGAGGGGAAGATTTTTGTGTTATTTTCTCTCAGGATTGGGTCTTAGAGGAGAGGTATGTGGGCCACAGCTGCTGCCCTTTGTCCACCTCCTGCACCCACGTTTTGCATGCCAGGCAGGAAATCTAGCCAACTTGTTTGTTTGAGGAGCTGGTCTACAAACACACATTGTATAACGCAGGCAAGGTCTCATTCAGAGGACCAATGGCAGGGCACCCAACCAAACAAGGAACACCTCAAATGCTGGGCTATTGTCCAGACTTCTGAACCCTAGAAAGTTCCCAGCCTGTAGGCAATCATGATTTAGATTAACCCGAGTTCCCCACCCAACCTCTCACCCCCGATTCCAAAGCAGAGGGAACTCCAAGCCAGGGCTGGAGTGAAATCAAGAAGAAAATTAAATCAGACAGCACACATACTAGCCCCCCGCCTTGAAAGGGGACCTCTGTGGGCTACAGAGATGGCTCAGCCATCAAGAGCTCTACTGAGCTAGCAGAGGGCCCAGGTTGCAGCTCACAACAGAAGTTGTCAGTTCTGGAGGATGTGATGCCCTCTTCAGGTACCTGCATGTACATAATAGTACACACATACACACATGGACACACACATGTGCACACATAAAATAACTCTTAGAAAAGGAAATGGGGCCCCCGTTGGTTTTCATCATAGATTTATGAATTCTGTGGGTGGGCCTCTCTATCAGTGGCACGGGCCTCTCTGGGAACTAGAAAGGGACCCTTGCTTTGTGGTATGTGCTGACTTCTACAGTGTGAACGTTTCTGGCTTAATGTCAGCTGACTCTCAGTCACAGGTTGTCCAGCAGGTCCAGATGAAGGGGACCAGACTCCTCACAAGAAAGTATGTTTTAGATTTCCTTTGCAAGATCATCACAAACACACAGAGTTAGAAATAATACTCTCATAGATCCTGAGGCTCACTTCTTCTCCTAGGATGCCTTGATTAAGTTTGCCTGCAGTCTGGAGGAGTTCTGGACTAAGCAGAATTGAAGGTCAGGGTGTAGTTGCTCAGACAGAATGGAATGGAATGAGTCAAAATCCCCCAGGTGTATGCCAAATCAAAATCCTTTTTTAAAATTTTTATTGGGGAGGGTCTGTTACTTCTTTTATCTTTTGAGATTATAATTACATCCTTCACCCTTCCCTATTCTCCTTCAAACCACCCCATATACTCCTTGCTGTCTTTCAAATTCATGGCTGCTTTTTTTAATTGTTACTACATGCACATATGTATGTAAAGATGCATATATGTGTAAATATATATAATTCTAAATACAGCATGCCCAATATGCATAATGTTACTCATATATGTTTTCAGGGCTGGTCATTTGGTATTGGATGACCAACTGGTGTGCTCTTCCCTGGGGGAGACATTTCTCCCACTCTCAGCATTCCTAAGTTATGCACACACAAAGCAATGCATACCGGATTTCAAAGGTTTCACTAAAAATGATGTAATATAGGCTGTCTTTATTTTAATGTACATGCGTTTGTATGGGTACAATATTTGTGTGTGCCTATGTGCATGCCTGTCTGCATATTTATCTGTATATGTATGATTTGGGTCTGTATGTATGCCTATGTGTGTTTGTCTATGTACATGTACGTGTCTATGCATGTGTGCATCTGTGTATATGTGATGTGTGTCTCTGCTTGTGTATATGTATGTCTGTGTCTGTGTGTGCTTGTGTGTGTTTGTATATGTATGATGTGTATGTATCTCTGTATTTGTGTACATGTCTATGTATGTGTGGGTCTGTGTATGTACGATGTGTATGTCTCTCTCTCTCTCTCTCTCTCTCTCTCTCTGTGTGTGTGTGTGTGTGTGTGTATGTGTAGGCCAGTAGTTGATGCAGGCTGTCATTACTTAGCAGTTGTCTATCTTGGCATTTGAGGTAGGGTCTCTCACTAGCCTAGAGCATATCAATTAGTTTAGATTTTCTGGCCAGAGAGCCCAGGGATCCTCCAGTCTCTGCCTCTCCACTGCTGGGATTACAGGTGACTGCCACCATGCCTGTTTTTTTTACCTGGGTTCTGGAGGAATCAAACTCAGGTCTTCATGCTTATATTGCAAGCATCTTACTGAACCATCTCCCCAGTCTCTCTAATATTTCTTACACTGATTCATTTAGAACTAATATTTTTGATGCACACAATTGAGATTAAATATATTAAAGGAATTTTACCATTTCCTTTGTACCATTTGAGTGGAGCCACTAGGGAATCAGGAAGCTGTCTGTCCCTGACTCCTAAAGTCCACCTCTCTTCACACTCCCCCAACATGGTGTGAACAGCTAGTCTTATCTTTCCCCAGTGCCAAGACCAAAACTCTGCGGCCATATAGAAGGGGCTTCTTATAATGATGATTCTTGATCCTCATCCTTGACTGGCAGGACAGTTGACCTGAAGATCATACCCATCCTGCAAGTCAGCAGAGTGGCTAGAGACCACACACACCCCCAAAACCATCCCTCCCAGGCCCCATGCTTCCAGATCTACTAATGGCTTCTCAGGCCCACCCTCTGGTTCCACCCACCCTATCTCCTGACCGTCCTCAGGATGATGATATATGGGGCTATCAAAGGTAATTAATGCTGCACTTACAAAGCCATCCCAATGTAATTATTGTGTAATTGGATCATAACTAAGTAATCCCCCCCCACCAAAGTGCCTATTGCCTATTGGAGAAATCCAGGGATTTTTACCAAGTGATGGATGGCAGATGCTGGGGCTGCACAGAGAGCCTGTGACAGTCTGAAGATGCGCCAGTGGGGGTCAGCGTTTGCAGTCCTGGATAGAACAAAGAGACAAGGGAGGCAGGTGCGCCCCGCATTCCGCCAGAAACTCAGACCTGCTCTGGAGCCAGACTGACCAGAATCCCCCACTGCCCTTGACTCCCCACACCTTATAGAGTTTCTGCCCCCAGCCCACAGCTGATTTCTAGCTCCTGTCTCACTCAATATTTTGAGGCTTCTCTGTCTTTAGTAAGCCTGCCTGAATCACCTCCCCCACCAAACCCTGCATGTACCTGCTTTCTAAGTGAGGGAGTCTCTCTCTACACCCCACATCTACACACTGTTGTTGACCACTGTAATAGGACAGTTGGCAGGGACAGTCGACAGACAGAAACAAGTTCAGGGCCAGCACTGTATAGGAATAGCTGGAAAGAGTCCCAGCAGGCACAGGTCCATCCCTGGCCTGGTCCTCCCAGCCCATTGATGATAGACCACTTTTGCACACTGTGGATGCTCAGACTTGCCTCTACAGGCAACTGTTCACCTGTATGCCCTGAACTGAGAGGGTCAAAACTTCCCTGGAGTATCAGTTTCCTTACTCGTTAAGGGGATGATCACAACTTCAGGCCGTTTGGAGTTCATGATTGTAAGCAATGGCCACCAACACTAACAGAAAAGGATAGAGCCAGGTTGGTAGGTCAACAGGAGGGCACCTGGCTGGTTTGCATTCAAGACTCTAGGTTCAGCCTTCAACACCACTAAAAAATTATTTTAAATCATGAGGGTTCCACATGGTATCACCTAGACTGATGAGCACACAGCTCTCTTTAGGCTTTTGGGGAAGCTTCCAGGTGTGGCCCCTATGGAGCTGTCTAGGTGAAGGGTATCCCAGGCTGGGTTCAGATATGGCCAGCCCCCCCTGGGCCTCTGCTGGAGTCCACCTGGAGCACACCACGGCCAAGTTTGGGAGGAGCTATCTTCATGCGTAGCTCATACACCGTAGGACCTAGTCTTTGCCGCCAGGAGCCTTGCCAGGGAACAAACACTATGCCTATACAAGAGCATGTATGTCTCTAGGCCTTGCTTTCCATCCCGTCTGTAGTACGCTTCCTGGTGCGTTCAATCTAGTTTCTCTCTCTAAAAATAATATGCTTGAAAGCCGTTCTATTTAAGCCCAGAGACTGCACGTGTAGTGCTCATGAGCTATCTTTAGAAAAGGCACACCAGGGTTCCCGCCTGTCTCATGTCCCGGCCCATGGAAGCAGAGCCTGAGGCAAGGATGTAGGGCACAAGATGTACTGAGGCAACATGTCTGCAAGAACACCTCGAGGGAGGAAGGGAGGGAAGCCAGAGAGGAAGGAGGCTGAGAGGAGATGTGGCACAGCACGGGCGTGGCCGACGCTGCTGAGTCACAAGGAAGCAGTGTCACGTGGAAGGACTGTCACCTTCCCAGGGTCTAGCTGTCTGTGAAGTATAGGACTCTCCACAGGCTGTGTCTCTGGCTCACTCTGGGAAGTCTCCAGAATTGTAAACACTGGAGGATTGTCAGGACTGGGCGGTGGTCACACGCTGTGCAAAGGGTCCAGGGTGGCATCAGTAGCTTCACCTTGAGATCACCCCCCCTTCCCCATTATATCCTTCTCATGATTTATCGGGTCCATCTACCTACAGAAGAAAGAAAGAAGGAGGGAGGAAGGAGAAAAAGGGAGAGGAAAGACAGAGAAAGGGTGGACAGAGAAACACAGCCTCTAAAATACAGTCTGAGCAGAAGAAAACCAACAGACTTAGTACAGAGAGAGAATGAACACCAGGGCATCCCAGTGCCCAGCCCTGGTACCCCCACAGCCCATGTCTTAAATCCCTTGGGAGTCTGGAGGCTGCTGGGGAGGAGTGGCTGGGGGGAAAGCCAGGCTATGGTCTGCCTACTGCATAGGTCCCGGCAGGTCACCTCCCTCAGCCAGGCCCACCTCCTTCCCTTTGGAGAGAGTAAAGGAGGACCAATAAGGAACAAGGACCATAATCAGCTCAGGATACAACCAAGATCAGAAGGTCTCTTTCTCTCTCTCCTCCCTTTCGCTCTCTCTCTCTCTCTCTCTCTCTCTCTCTCTCTCTCTCTCTCTCTCTCTCTCTCTCTTTCTCTCTCTCTCTCATTTCTGTTAACACCATGCCACAGGACTGTTGCGCCCATCCTACAGACAAGGAAAGGTGAGGCCCAGAGCCCCAAGGCCACCCAACTCATAAGTGGCCCAGACCACACTCCAAAAGGTCTTCACACGTTAAATTCTTGTGCTTCCTACTAAGCCAAGTGGGAACAGGAATTAATGAGGCTGATGTCTCAGAGGCAGTGAGCCAACATCGTAAATAACCTTAGAGGCCTTGGGCTCCGCTTTTTAAATCACTGTTGTAGCAAAGTCACGGGCACACAAACCATGCTGCTCCAGCCTACTTTTTAATATCTTGCGAACATTTCCCTGTGTCATTAAAATATTCTTTTACTGGGCCATCATTTTTAATGGCTGTATGGTATTCCATCACATAGGGGTCGCATAATTCATTTACCCAATCTCTGTGTCGGCCCTCTGGGCTGTTTCCAGGCTTTCAGCCTCATAAACAAGGCTGTGATGAGCGCCTTCAGGCATAAATCTTTGCATCCCTCTCAGATTGCATCCCTGCAGCGGGAAGGATACACCCTTTGACCACACTTCCTGAGGTTGTTCATTTTCTTCCCCCTTGTTCTCAAAGATGATTAAAAAATTTTTAACCCAAAATTGTTCCCGTAGTCTGTGGGTTATCAATTACATGATGGTGAAAGCCACCTCTTTTCTCTGATCTTTTGCGTTGTCTATGGATGTAGCAAGGGTCACGTGAGCTGGACCTGGTAAAAGCAAGTCCTGCAGGCTTCCTGGATCAGCCTGGACCACCCTCAAGAGAGGCACAAGGGGTTAGGGTGTAGATCACTGCCAAACATACATGAAGCCCCGCTAGATCCCTATCTCCATATACTCTGTCCAGGGTGGTAGATGCCTGCAATTCCAGCATTTAGGAGATTAAAGCAGGAGGATCAGGAGTGCAAGGTCATCCTCACCTACACACCAGTTTGAAGTTAGCCTGGGCTACCTAAGACCCTGTCTCAAATAAAAGATGCCCAAGGAATAGGAAGAGGCATGGGTGGAAGTGGGGTCCAGCTTCCACTATCCTTGGTTGGGCCAAGCTTGGAGAGGGACATAGAGAGTCAAAAGAACAGGGGAAGAAGGACATGATGTAGGAAAAAGATGGCCCCACCTGGGGGACCAGGAAACACGTCCCAGAAACAGTAGCGTTTGTATAAGCAAGGGGAGAATACACAGGCATTCCAGTTAGGAGGAGCAGCACGTGGGAGAAAAAAGACAGAGGAAAGAAGGAACCATCCATGACCTCCAAGGCCAGTCTATACAGGGCCTTAGAGGGGAGGGTGGGAGTCGAGACGCTAAGAGCTGGCTGGCCACTGAAGGCCAGGTATAACATGGGAAAGAAGCCCCAGAGGGCTGAGGCAGGGGTGTGCCCAGCTTGCAGAAAAGGGTAGCGGGAAATGGAGAGGA
Source organism: Arvicola amphibius (assembly GCF_903992535.2). Lineage (NCBI taxonomy): Eukaryota > Metazoa > Chordata > Mammalia > Rodentia > Cricetidae > Arvicola > Arvicola amphibius. The sequence goes on from NC_052055.2 coordinate 102,993,365, forward strand.
GAGTAAACTCAAGAGCTGGGTACCACAGTGCCTAGTTGTGGCAGCGGGGTACAGCCTGTCCAGATGTGCAGTAAGGGCATATGACTGTCCCATTCCTCAGAACAGCATGGCCAGCCAGGCCCAAGAGGCTGCAGAGAAGAGGACCAGCTGTGACAGGGTTGGGAGGTCAGGGGACACAGGACAGGCCCTGTAATTATCACCTTTCATGTAGCATGAGACCTCTGCCACACTGGCCACCCAGCCAGATAGCTGGGGCACACACTCATCCACAAGGGAATGTGCTTACTTGTGCTTAGAGTGGCTTTGGAAATGCCGTCATTGGAGTCCACAGGTGACCCTTCCAATGCAGCCTAGGAGGAAAAAGTCAGTCTCCCACCCCCATTTACTGGATTCTGATCTGAGGTGGACCCTGGGATCCAGCTCAGGAGCCAAGTTGGTATGCCAGGCTCTGAGCTGGCCCTTCACTGAAGGCCTTTAGCCAGTCACCATACTAGGGTGGCAAGGCATCCCACATGAAGATGGGGAAAATGAGGCAGGGACTCTTCTCCCAGGGCCATACAGCCTGCAGCTGGAGAAGGTGACTTCTTCCAGAACCTTCTGCCTACCCAGTTTAAGGTGCCTTAAGTTTACCAAGACACTGATGGGAACTCACAGGCAAAGACTAGGCCTGGAGAGATGTCTCGGTCATACACGAATATGAAGACTGGGCTCCAACCGCAGAGCCCGTATTAAAAGCTGAGGATGGTGCACACTTGCATTCCCCACACTGGGAAGATAGGTGGAAGCAGCCCTGGGGCCTGCTGGCCGGCCCATCCAGGCTATTCATTGGGCTCCAGGTCAACGAGAGACCCTGTCTTAAGAAGCAAGATGGATGGTGCCAGGGTTGATCTCTAGCCTCCACATATACACATTTTTAAAAGGATAGACAGACAGAGAGAGACTTACACTCAGCAGCTGGTCTAAGACTAACAGCCCTAGGCTTTCACTGGCATATCTGAGACTCCCCCCACCAACCCTACCCCACACACCTGTTTCATTGTCCTTAGCTAACCAAACACAGCAGCTCCCTGCCTCGGTTTACCTGTTTATCTGTACATCAGGGTGTAAGACGTTGAGCTCACAAAGAAATGTGAGGAACACGGAGGATCTTTTGAATGAAAACAGATGTGCAGAGCCTGGCAGAGGGATGCCCGTGTCCTTACTAACGTCATTAATATTGTGGCTGGGCATGCATCTTCAGCCCACCAGGTCACGTGATAAATAGCAGCCGATTGCTATTGCCCCTCACATTTGTCTGGCACTTGAAGCTCCTTAGGACCATTCACATCCATTATGTCTCAGTCATCCCACAATCTGCCCTGCTCGGGGAGTGTGGATGGGGACTGAAGGAGACAGGGAATGGAGGGAAGAGCTGCCCTGGAATCAAAACGAGAAGACCCAAGGCCCTGGGAGGACCATCCCAGGATCACCCAGCAATGCGCGGGATCACTTGCCACAGTCTCATAATGTCACAGCCCAAGCTTGTGGCATGGGCACCACTAGCAAGTCAACACAGAGGCTTCCTTCTCTCCCGTTTGTCTCCATCAGAGAATGAGGGGGAAGTAGAGGGGCCCCTGGGGGAGAAAGAAAGGTAGCAGGGACATAGGACCTAGGTTAGGGTTGAAGACGTGGGGTGGAGGATGCCATTTTAAAGATGGGGAGACCAAGTTGTAGAGTAAGCATGTGCCCCGAGTCCCCTTTGCTGTCAGCCTGTGTGAGACCCCCATCCCCCCAGCACCACTCTGCATTGCTGCTGTTGTCGTCTGGACTTGACACATGGGTCGCTCCTGTTGACGCAGCAGGGACAGAAGTGAACACATAGTCAAATCTGCTGTCTCCTCCAGCCCAAGTGAAGTTGCTATCGAGGGCTGGACCCGGGCAGCCTTGGGGTATGGGAAGACAACGCCCATCAGATCTGTGGGTCCTGCTGTGCCTCTCTGTCATGGCCATTCTGTGGCCTTCAGTTTTCTCAGCTGTGAACAAATCTGAGAGCGTCTAAGAGGACACAAGTGGATGTGCCTGGGACAGATTCGGGCTTAGCCAAGGCTGCCCCCTTTCCTAGTTTTATTTATCCAGGGAAGTGGTGCTGAGACCAAGTCGATGTAGCCCAGGCTGACCTTGAACTCACAATCCTCCTGCTTTTGCCCGAGTACTGCCCTTACAAGTTTGGCACGGTGCCAGGCTGGGAGTGGGCGTGCCAGACTGTACAAGATGTTATTGACATTATTGACATATTTAAAACAGAGTCACTGTTGTAAAGGCATTATTGACATATTTAAAACAGAGTCACTGTTTTCTGGAGGCTCTGTCCCATCTTCTCCCCTGACTAGCACTGCTCCAGTCCCGCCCAACACCTGTTAAGTTTATCATCTTAGTGTTCATTTGCTGTTTCAATAAGCGTCTGCTCATATCTTATTGTAGCTTAATTTACCTGCCGTTAGTAACGTTTTGGCTGCTTTGTGTTTTGAGACAGCCTCACTGTGCAGCCCCAGCTGGCCTAGGACTCACTACATGGCTCAGGTTGGCCTTGGTCTTGCAGCAATCCCCCTGCTCCTGTCTCCCAAGTGCTGGGGTTTCGGTGCGTGTTCCTTAGTGAATGTCCAAATATTTTGCCCGTTTATAAACTTGGATTGCTTGTCCATGGTATTCTGCTGTAACTTCCCCCACGCCACCCTTTCCAAATGTGGTCTTCTCACATCCTTGCTTTTTCCACGCTTAGAACTTCAACTCTCTCACACGCTACAGTTTATTGCTTTCTATTCCTAGATTGCTTGGTGTGTTTTTTTTTAATTTTTTTATGCATCTGTTGAGATGACCACACAATTTTATTTTTCTATTTAGTTCCCACATAGCAAATCGTTGACTGATCTTGAAGTTGCTTTGTTATTTTTGAGTTCCAGGGATATGCCTCACTTGCTCCTGATGTATTAGTGTTTAAAATATTTCATATAAAACTTTCATTAAAGATTTTTCTATCTATGCTTGTGATATTAACCTGAATTTTTTTGTTAGATTTTTGAAGCATTTATCTTCTAGTAACAGGATTATCCTGTGGTTGACAAATGACAGGACCAGTACCATATCTATGCCAAGCTATTTTTTAAAAAAAAAAACACTTAATGTGTTTGTGTATATGGTGTGTATGTGTAGGCATGTATGCATGTTTGTGTTCGTGTATGTGAGCATTTGGGTGTGAGTGTAGACGCAGGCTTGCGAAGGGCAGAGGACAACCTTGTGTGTCTGTACTCACTTTCCATCGGGACTCTTCACAGCTGGGTACTCCTGGCCACCTGAGGCTCAGGCTCCTGGGGCTGATCCTCCCAGCTCACTGGAGGATGCTAGGGAGACAGCTGAGAACCACCATGCCTGGCTTTATGTGGCTCCTGAGAACCCAGACTCCAGCCCTCACACTTGTGTGTGTACTACAAGCACCGAGCCGTCTCCCTAGCCGCTCAAGCCATTCTCATTGACTTCTGCTGGTGTTAGCCTTCTGCCATCATGGCAACATGCTTGGTCTCTGAACTCACACCTCAGGGAGACCACAGGTCACAGACACTGCTCGCCATCTACCCCTCCCCCACCCCAGCTCCCAGGAGAGGGGACCGCCAGGGCTCACCACTGAATATAAATATATCTCCATCCTTGGGAGAAATTCTCAAGACGCCACCCAGGAAGCCACTCCCCTCAGAACAACAACAACAAACGGCCACTGCCGGGGTATGGCCTAGCCTTTGTGCACCTATTTGCCTTGGTCCCCTAGGAAGAGGATTCTTGAGGTGGCGGAGGGACACAAAGCCAAGAGTCAGTCAAGGGACCCTCTACCCACTCCTATCCCTGGTCCCATTAACCTTGAACTTCAGCTCCCTGCTCCTCAGTTAGATGCCATGCTGTTTCTTCAAAGCCAAGGGCAGGTCTAAGGCCCAGGAGTTCTGAGCTTTGCAGCCAGGGTACCAAACCCCCATCCACCTCCCTACTCAGCTCTTGCACGGGAAGTGTATGTGATGTCCCTCACTGAGTAATGGTTGTTTCTCCTCCCCCCACCCATGTGTCTGGGTATGCATTACCACCATGCTTGTATAGAGGTCAGAGGGTAATCGGGTCATCAAGCAAACGCTCTTCTGCACTGAGCCATCTCAGCCAGCGCTGGGTACCGTTTTAACTTTGTCACCGTCTAGAATAACATCTGTAGTCACCTCATGCTGTTGTCTTGACTCTGAGAGAGATGTGTCACAGTGTCAATTGCAAATTATCATGGCATATGCAATAGATATCATAGGGACACTTGCACAAATGGGCAAATGAGGCACAGAGACTTGGGCTAATTTGGGTGGAGCTCCAAATCCAGGAGGCAGCAAGGCTGCCCAGCTTACTGAGGCGTCATGTCTGGAGTACTTCAGCAAGCCCAGAGCAGAACCACTGAAGCTTGCTGGATCCCTGGAGTGGCCTCTCTGGCAAAGCACCAATGAATGGGAGAAGCTGTGTTGTTCCCATGGAAACCTAACTGCAATGAAAAAGAAACCAAAAGAAACCTGCACAGGCAGCATCAGGTGTGGTCGCAGGAGTCACTCAAGCGGGACCCACCTCTTACACAGGGTGCACAGTACTCTGGAGTTTACACACTCACCCTTGTGCACTGACTTTGCTCCAGCAACAAGCTGAGCAGGCCTAACCCTACCTGGTTTACAGATGAGGAACCTGAGGTTCCAAATTGCAGTGTACCGCCTGCACTATGGGACAGTTCACGAGTCAGCCAAGGGGCTGGAGCTTGAAACACAAACACACAAACACAAACACACACACACACACACGGGTCATCCTTGAAACAAGAATGCCCACTTTATTGTGTTCCAGGGCAGCTTATATAGGGCTCTCCTTGACTAATGGCCACGCCCTAGCTCTCAAGACTTTTCAGCTGCAAGCCCACCAGAAACCACTCCCCTGCCATCAGGAACTCCTGGGGGTCTCGTGCTTAGAGCATAGGAAAACAAGTTGTTTACTCCAGCAGGCAAGGGGTCACAGGAAATGCAGGGTCCGAGGGTCTGCAATCCCCAACACCAAATAGTGACACATGACTCTGATTATCAAACCCTTCATGGATGCCCCAGACAGGAGCATAAGATGGCTAGCTGAGTGACCTGAGATGACCTTCACAGTTTCTTCTGGATTATTGGTCCAAAAGGTAGTTCTGAGCCGGGGAATGGAGGCACATGAGCTCAGTTGGACCCTATGCTAAAGACCTGAATGAGGCAGGACGTATAGGGAGGCCTGGGGAGCATGACCAGGAGATGTCCCTCTTGGGCACTAGCTGGGACTGAGCTGGGTCAAAAGGTCCCCCAGGAGCCAGGCAGAGGTCAGTGGCTTTTTTCTGTCCTTTGCCCCTTTGACATGAACTCTGAGCAAAGTCTGAGTGGGACTGCCCTGGGAAACCTGGAATAGAACTCACAAGACATTTGCCAAGACCAACTCAGACCATGTTGGTGGCAGAAGAACAGTCAGTCAAGGACTTAACCTGAACCCAGTGCTCTGAGGCCTCTTGGGTGGGTGGGTGGGATTCCTCAAGCACCAAATGCATATGTGCCAATCACAATGACCAAGTGGGCCAGGATGACAAATGGGCCAGAACCAGTTTCAGCTGAGAGGTGTGGCTGTCCCTCCTGCACCTGTGCAGTCCACAGTAGCATCCCCATCCAGTAGACAAACCAATGATCTGAGATGCTGTGAATGGGCCAGGTACACAGCTGGCCAGATGCAGGTCACCAACCCAGAGCAGAATGAACTCACTTCCAATCCTCTACCCCTTGCTTTATATCGCTCACTAATGAAGCACTTGCGCCGGGCCAGATGCTCTGCTAAGTACTTTCTGTTCATTCTCCTTAGATTCCCACAATCTGCTTTGAAAACCGGACTGTAGTAGGAAGGTTAAAGATGAGAAAATGATTCAGAAAGGCTAAGTGACTTGCTGAGACTCACATAGATAGAAACGTTGGACAGTCCAGGAGGCAGAGGCCTGAAGTTGATATGGGAAACCGAGTTAGGTCAGCCAGAGAATGCACCATTCATGAGAGACCAGTGGTTGAAGCACAGTAGAGAGCTAATCCTGGAGGGCTTTCTAGAGGAAGCAGACACCGCATAACCCAGGAGACACACACAGTCTCTGTGCTTGGCTCCCTCTTCTCTGTTACTCCCAGGCCTCTGGAGGCTTGAAGGAGAATGCATGTTTCTGGTTGAGCATCCAAACCTGGCAGGTCAAGATCCTGTGTTTCCATGGCAACCGTATCCTAACAGCATCCAATAAGGACATTATTTGGCTGCTGGTAAGTACACAGGATCTTTTGATTTTTGCTGAAGGTATTGAGAGCCACCCTTCCTCCCCCTCTTTAAGAGCCTCTCTTTCTCCTTGGAAAAAAAAATAGCTGCTGCCCCACCAAAAAGTGGGGGAAGAAAAAGGAGGGAAATCTTCATACGAAAGAGGAATAAGTGGGGGGTGTCCACACTAGCAGGAATAGAGGTGCCCGGTCAGTGCTTAGATAACAGGAATATCTTCATTTTCCAGAGCAAAAAAAAAAAGTAATTGCTCACTAATGGTGTAATTCAGAAATTAATCTACGCTACCATCTCCAATATGTCATCATTAATCAGCGGGCCGTGGGTGGTGGGAGGAGGTGTTCATAAGGGTCTGCTGTGCTCAGGGTTTGACCTGTGCTTGATGGATAGTCCTGTGGTGTGCAGGGAGCCCTCAGCCAGGAGTTGGAGGGCAGGGAGCACTTAGCCGGGAGTTGGAGGGCTCTAGGTCACAGCTTGTCGGGGTACAGACCAGGGCTTCCTCACCTCGAGCAGAGCTCTCCTGACAAGCTGTCACTGCACTGCCTGGTCCATCAGAGCACAGTGCTTGCATAGGTAAGATCCTGGCTGAAGCAGGCGTGACGGCTCCAGACTCCTCAGTTCTGCCCACTGACTCCAGGGATGGTCCCTGGGGCTCTGCGGATCACTTGGTCTTCCAAGGCATGGGCCTTCAGGAAGATCTCCACTGTCCTAGCCCTGCTAAATACCACCCCGTCTGTTGTTCGACTCTTACACGGACTCAGTGGGCTGAACAGGGGGAGGCAGAAGGTTCACAAGGGAAGATGCCCCGCCCTCTGTACCGTCAAAGGCTAGAATACAGCCTGGTATTCAGTGGGTGCTTAATAATTGCCCGTTGTGTGAATAATGGTGTGGTGTTAGGCCATTAGAATGTGCAGGGTCAGCCAAGCATGGAGATTTCCCATGATGATAGACCAAGAGCCTGGATGGATTTGATCTGTAGGGAATGGAGGGCAGAAAGAAAAGAGCCCAAGGCCAGATGGGGGTCTGTTTGGAAAAGACATATCCCAGTAGGCTGCCAGGTGCTGGAGAATGAAAAAACAGGGGTTGGGAGAGAAGGGTCACTTCAGGCTGGTGATACCAGTGCTCCTCCATGTGTCTCATACTGACCATCTCAGGGACTCCTCCCCAAAACCCATAAAGTCAGCTACGGTTGGTGTGATCACTTTTCCTAGCTCTGACTAAATGCCTGAGAGAAATAATTTAATGAGAGGATGAGAGGTTTTCTAAGATTTGTTTTAGTGTGTATTGTGTGTGTGTGTTTGTGCGTGAATGCACACGTGTGTGTACAAAACCTGAAAGGGGTCACTGAATCCCCTGGAGCTGGAATTATAGGCATCTGTGAGCTCTGTGAACACCCTTAACCACTGAGCCACCGTCTCTCTGGCCCCAGGGGATGGGAAGAGATGGGAGCCACACCCATCTGGTAAAACCCCAGTAATTCACTTTTCCTCCACATGGTCCCACATCCTCCTTTTCACTGCCTCCCAGGATTCCTTGGTGTTCTAACTCAAAGGACTGCTCCACTCATTAGGTCAAAGCCTCTGGGAAGCTAATTGTCTCTGGGGATGTTTTCCCAGATCCCCCCAAACATAGGCCTCATGATCTATAGGCATCTCTCAGTCCAGACAAGTTGTTGACAATAAAAAAAAAATCAAAATTGCACTATGGGCCGGGCGGTGGTGGCGCACGCCTTTAATCCCAGCACTCGGGAGGCAGAGGCAGGCGGATCTCTGTGAGTTTGAGACCAGCCTGGTCTACAAGAGCTAGTTCCAGGACAGGCTCCAAAGCCACAGAGAAACCCTGTCTCGAAAAACCAAAAAAAAAAAAATTGCACTATGGTTCCCTGCTTCACAAGTGAGAGGTACCCAGGGGGCACCCTGCTACAAGAGCCAGTTGTGAACCCAAGCATTGTCACTCCAGGCACCTGCATGTCCACCCTCCCCAGCATCCACAGTGACCAGTGAGCAGCTTAGGCAGGAGGTGTAGGCGGGACTTCTAGGCAGAGAGTGAGGAAGTAGGGGACAAAGCCAGTCATGGGCACAGGAGATGTCATCAAGACTCAAAGCGAGTCAGACACACAAAATGGCAGAGAGGTAAAAGCCATTTGGTAGAATGTAGATTAATAAAAAATGTGAGTTAATTTAAGTTATAAGAGCTGGTGGGACAAGCCTAAGCTAAGGCCAAGCTTTCATAGTAATAAAAAGTCTTCATGTCGATGTTTGGTGCTGGTGGTAAAAAAGAAAGTCCAGCCGCATGCACCCCAATCTCTCCTGCTGTTGGAGAGGAGCTACAGAGGCATGGAGGAGTAACGTGGCATTTGGTATGGTTTCCCCAATGACACCAACTGCCCACAGCCATTCTTCCCCCTGACAAATAGCAATTATAATCCTTGATGTCAATGGACACTCATAACAGTTCACCATACCCAGGGCAGGGGGATGCCGAGGGCAGGCAGAGTCACACAGGCTTCAAAGCCCAGAGAGCCATGTCTAGGTTCCAGCTCCATGCCACCCCTGTCCCCTCATCAGTAAAACAAAGTTAAGTGTGTCCAGCTTCATGGAAAGACGCCAACTAGAGGATGCAGATGATCCTGTGTCCATCACTTCAGGCAAGGGAGTCCCTTGGTTTACAGCTCCCAACCTCCCACCACACTGACCTCCAGTGAGCACTGAGCCAAGTCACCAAGGTCTGGAGCAGGCCTACAACAGGACAGATCTGTCCCCTCCCTGGGGCCACAGACGTAGTCAGTACAGACTGGCCACCTCAGGCTACATCTGCTTTCCTCCGCTGCTGCAGGGCTGTACCCACCACCACGCTCAACATAGCTCCATGTGCACACTTAACTCAAAAACATAGTTGCACATACCTGTTCCCCGAGCTATGGCTGCCCTGGGACACACGGGAAGGGTCACCTGGTAGTAGTGCATCTTCTAATGAAACTCAACCCTGGGAAAGGGGGAGTTGGTGAAAGTCAGTGGGGATCGCTGACCCCAGCATCATCTTCCTAGGCACCCTTTCACATTACACAGCTCCTCCATCCTTCTATCCTTCTCAGGGATGCTCCTTCAGCAAGCAGACTTGGCGATGAGGCACCAGAGGGGAGAACTTCTAATAGGACAGGGTGCTAGGCACTACAGGAACCTACAGCAGGCCAGGGTCAGGGCAGACTAGTATTAAGAGGGGTTGAAGAGTTTGTTGGGGCAGAGCTTACACCACTACTTTCTGTGAGGGGACGGGGCTCCGCCCCCTGGAGACTGGGTTTCCCATCCAGTGTGCTGGTCCTATTGAGGCTCCCACAATGGTACACCTCATGAGGAAGCTGCCATTTTAGAACATGAAGCTCTCACCTCAGAGGCTCAAGTTCTCTGCAGCACAGCCCAGGGAGGGAGGTGACTTTGAGAAATTCAGAAGCTTTTGGTCTCCACCAAAGCACAAAGCAAAGGAAACAGCTCACTTCCTCTGGGTCAAGGCCAGCTCCAGGTTGGTGGGGGGGAATGTGTCACCAACTCGTGTGACAATTGCAAGCAGTTGCCCGGGAGATACCATCCTCATCTGTGCCATGGAGGAGGAAGGAAAGACAGTAGGTGATCTTTGTGAGGCCTGCTTCAGAGCCAAGCCACACACTTAGTGACCACAGAACAGGGGCAGGAGTGCTGTGTACACATTATCCCGGTCTGAGGTCGGAGCTGTAATTTCACAGCAAGGCTGCTGATTGTCCTCCAATCATTCACATTCGTCAGTGCCCAGCCTCATTCTGGAAACCACTAGGAACCGCTGGAGACCCAGAGCGATCTCAGGCACAGTCCCTACCCTGTGTCCCAGAGAAGACAAAAACACAAGACCGATGGGTGTGGCTTGGTTGGGTTTGGCCTAGTACTCGATTTGCATAGGGCATCCTGCTGCTTCCTGGGAGCGCCTGGGAGTTCCTGAGCCCACAGAGATAGAGGGAATTGGTGGGGTGGGGATCAGAACTGGAAGCAGTGAGAACAGCCCACAGTTATAAGGAATGGGGGTAAAGCAGTCCTAGGCAGGTCCCAAACAAGTGTCTCTTCTCTGGCTACACTGACAGGGACGTGTTGGGTTGTGGACCACCAGAAACATTCAAGGACTCCCAGAAGGTCCTTCTGGAACACCAGGCCTCTGAGAATCTGGTATCTGGGAGATCAGTGATGAGAACAGAGAAAGTGCTGAAACCTGAGTGACAAGAGCCTCCCCCTCCCTTCTCTGTGACCCCTCTGTCTCCCTTGCCCTAATCCCAGAGCTCAGAAACAAAAAGGGAAGAATGCACAGGATGGCAAAGCGGATTCACGCTCCACTCATGGGACAGACACACAATGTATCTAGAAAGTAGGATAGAAATCTGGGCTGACCCTGAAAGTGAGGCCCTATACTAATGACAACAAATAGGTCAAAAACTATGTAGCCAGTGCTGGAGGTCTAGAGGCAAGGAGAGCCGAGAGGATTGAGTTGAATGGCCATGATGGAATCCTGTCCATTCCCACCAAGCCCAACCCCTCTCTGCTAGAGAAAACTATACTAGAACAAACAGCATCAAGGAACTCAGTGACTTTGCACAACTAAAGTTTACTTCTCAATCCAGCGCACACTTGTAATCAACACTGGGGAGGGCTGTGAATTCAAGTCTAGTTTGGGTCATACAGCAAGACCCTGTCACAACAAGACCAAACCAAAATCTATTTCCCCTTCATGCAAAATCTGACCACGCCAGGCAGCTTTCTTGGCTGCCACTCTTCTAAGCAGTGACTCAGGGATCCAGGTTCCTTCCATCATCCTGAAGCTTCAAGATGACACCAGCATCAGTCAGGTGTCAGTCTGGGAAGAACTCCCAGAGGCTTATTCACCTGACACTGGGAATAACACACGCATCTCCTGCTTACATTCTATTGGCTGGAAAGAGTCACAGGACCAACTTAAGACTTAATTTAGCTGGGAATTACACAGAGTTATTACTAAGAGTCTTTGTCACGGTGCAGTGTACTGCCAAGCTTCTCAGAGGCTGCCTGGGAGCTGAGGGTTGTACAGGCTCTGGGAAGCCCCTCAGCAGAGCCACAGTGCTCTGGGCAAACAAGTCAGAATGACACATGACATCAGCTTACACAGGAAGTGGAGAAAAACACCTGCCTGAGGAAAGACCCCTTTCATCCACCCCACATTCTTCAAGCTCCACAGTTTAGGAGAGATGACCCAAGTCAGTAAAAGTCAGCCCGCTGGCTTTTTTCTCCCACTCCCAGGCCTTGGCTTCCTACTGTTTGAATAAAGCAATTAAAAAGTTCTAGAACGTCCTGTAACTCAAGTCTATGACTTTGATTAACCAGAAGAATCTTCTGGGGGGGAAACCCTTTCTTTCTTATACTGCACCTACTCAGTGGAGCAAGGCAAGCTGGACTGAGAAAGTGGAGGGAAGGCTGGGCTTGGACCAGGTGCTCTGGGGAGGACAGGGATAGCAGAAGAGGTAGTCTGTCCCCCACCTCTCAACCCAAGCTTGTCACTAATGAAGCCTGTCTGTGGAGTAATTAGCCCCAATCATAGTTCACATTAGACAGACACAGTATAGTGGTAGCAGATCGAGGGATGTGGAGCCCAGAGCTTTGAACACTACATTATGGCAGAGGATATGTCCTAATGTCATTTAATTATCCCCAGTCAGCCTCAGATGTAATTGAGCCTAAATGCACTGGCGGGAGAGGAGGCTGATGTGTGGGTAATGATGGCACTTTGCAAGACAAAGCTGGCCTCTGTGGGCAGTGGCAGGGGTAGGAAGCAGAAAGCTGAGGCAGCATCCAGACCAGAGCCACTTCATTCTCCAAACCTAGAAGGGCTTGACCCTAGGTTGACCAGATGTCTTCATGTATCTACTGGAATTTCAGCAAGAAATTGAGGGGTAAGCCTTTGCCTTGGCCCTCTTGTCTAGAGGTCAGAATTTCCCCTCTCTGTGCTTTCATTTTGTTCCCCAAGAATGGCAAATAATATGGAATGGGGATCAGTGAGCAGAAAGCCCTGCATGGTAGTCCTTTCCTGTAGTTCTAGCACTTGGAATGTGGAGAGGGGAGAATCAGGAGTTCAAGCCAGCATCAGCTACATACGGGATTCAAGGTCAGCCCAGTCCATTCAAGACTATCTCAAAAAAACCAACAACAACAAAAATTATGCTTTAATAGTAGAGAGATGGAAGCCAGGCTGTGATGGAACACACCTTTGATCCCAGCACTCGGGAGGCAGAGTCAGGTGGATCTTAGTGAGTTTGAGGCCAGCCTGGTCTATAAGAGCTAGTTCCAGGACAGTTAGAGAAACCCTGTCTCGGGAAAAAAAATAGTAGAGAGATGGGAAGGATCTGCGGGTAGAAGTTGGAGAAGGGCAATTCAAAGTGTCAATGAACACTCAAAGGGAATAGAGGTGAGCAGTCTTCAGGGGTGCTGTTTGGGATGAGGAGGAAGTACTCTGTGCTATGAATCTGAGCCCTCAGCCTCAAGAGTAGTCTCTACAGATGGCTGCTGCTATACAGCACCCTCTGGAGACCTGAGAGCCAGCAACACAGCAACCTGGGACCCACAGAAGACTCTCAGGGGAAGGAGAACATTGGCCTCACTTGAGTGGTCCCAGCTCCTAGCATATACAGCCTAAGGGGATATTCTGTGGAGTACATGACTGAATGCCATTCACTTACCCATCACCTACCGTGTCCCCCTCTGAACCTCAGTGTCTTCCTAGAGACACGGAGCCTTTGAAGCATAGCTTATCCTCCAGGGCTGGAATGGCAGTAGCAGGTAAGCCCCAGACAAACAAGGGGGAGCAACTCCGCATGGGGTCTACTTTTTGTCTTGCCTCTTGTGTGAAGTCTCATACCGTCTCAACCCAGACTGATGACCTGAACCATGAGAAGCAAGGGTTCTCTTTCAATCTCTTTCTTAGACCTACCATGGCCCCTGTTGTGGGTACTGACATCTCTAACTACAAGGCTTCTGATGTCAGGGATGGCCACTATGGAAGGGCAAGTTGTTGGAGGTGTCCCTGAATAATTATGGGGTGGGATACACTATCATGTGGTGTCGGAGCAGAACTTGGGTGGGGAGTTGGCCCACAATGAATTCAGAAGGCCAAGAAGCATACTCTACTATTAAAAAAAAAAAAAACCATCATACACTTAAAACCTACAGGTCAGCAGATGAGAGGGAGGGGCTTGGAGGACTTGTGCTCATGGGTAGGCAAGGTGGACGGAGACCTCAGACTGCCAGGCAAAGAACAGACAGGGTAGATGTGGTAGTTCAGACATGAGAACGCTACCACCCCTTCTGCCACACCTGAACACAGCAATGTAGTGAAGGCTCGTGGGCATATTCCTCCCTCCTTCTGGACCTCATAGGATCTCTGTCCGTGACTTGCTGTGTAACTTTGGTTAATTCACCAATTCCCCCTTGTCCTGTGTATGGACAACAAGCCAATTGAACCGGGAAGTTGTTACGCACATTTAACTTTGACATCTAGTCTGCTTGTCACACAAATGGGACAGTGAGAGGTGCTTGCTCTCCTGGGAGTTCTTGTCCCTCTGCCCCAGAGTTCACATGTTCCCTCCCTAAGGGCTCAGCAGTGACTGGGATCCACAGTGACATTGAGGAACGTGCGGCTCTCTATCCTGCCCAATGGGCCATGTGCCAACACCTGCCTGCTTCCCCAGAGCCATCCGTCACTGTCTTGACATGTTGGTAGGGAGATGGCTTCATTAGCTCCCCATGAGCCATCCATCCTTGGGTGTAGAGAAAAATGAGCCCTCTATTCCCCCCGCCCCCATCAGCCAAGAGAGGTGAGACTTCTCAGGGCTCAGGGGCATCTCTGCTCTTTACACAATTCTTCTACCCAAGGTCATGGCAGGAGCGATCCCTCACTCCCCTCTGCCCCCATGCCAAAAGTGCCCATTATTAGAGCAGTCACTGAGTTACTTCAGCCTCCATGTGTCTATCAAAGTACACACAGCCCTGGCAGGAGGAAGAATGGCATAGACTCGGAGCCAGAAGACAAGGTGATCCTATCTCTGCTATAGGAGCTGGATGACTACCTTCCCCTTCACAGGGGAACCCCAGTTTTCACATTTTCACCGTTTATCTAGAATCATTTTTAAAAAACCACACAACTAATGAAGTTTGATCATGACTTGAAGGGTTTTGTTTTGTTTTGTTTTTGTCTTGAGACAAGGTCTCCCCTGATTGGCCTGAAATTCACTATGTAGACAAGGCTGACTTTGAACTTTCAGAGATCTGCCTCCTTAGTTCTGAGATTAAAGGTGTGAATGGCCTGGCCTGGCCTCCTGGAGAGCTATAGAAGACCCAAACCCACTCTCAAGGCTTTAGCATAAAAGGATGGAAACACACTTAAGGTGAAGCCTCTACTGTCCATTAAAGAGCCCAGATGGTCCATTCAATCAGAGATCAGAAGTGGAGACTTATAGGAGGAAACAGGGCAGTGGGGATGGTGAAGGACCAAGGAGCACGTCTGAGACCAGGGTGAAGGCTCTTGGCTAGAAAGAGAACTGCATGAGGAGCTGGGAGTGGCCAGAGAGTGCACCCAGAGCCCGGCTACAGAATCCATGTCTTGTTCCTCTAAGCAGAGAAACACTGTTAAGAGCTTTGTGGAGCAGAACAGGCTTGAGCCTGAGGGCCCCGAGAGAACACCTAATCCAGCCCTTCACAGAATAGGTGGAAACCCAAGACCCAGCAGGAGGATGGAACGCGCTGAAAGTCAGCCATAAGAACCACCACTAGACACAGGAAGCTTAAGCCACTGTCTCCTCCATGTCAGAAGTAATTATGTGCCCAGCCACTCCAGCCCAGGAACAGTAGATCCTTTCGGCAGTACACAGGCTGTGAACAGCTCCCCTTGGAGCTACAGAGCGGTGGAGGGGGTGATGTCAGCACCAAGGCTTGTGGACAGTTCCAGGCCCACAGCATCTCTGCCCAAGAGATATTTAGATCTTTGCAGATGTATGCAAACTCCAGACCCCGTTTTCCTAGTTTGAGCCCTAGAAGGGAGCGAGGGAGCAACCTGGAGAGGGTGATGTGTTGACTTCTGTTATCAGCGGGCCCAGATGTAAGATGAATGCCTGGGATATTTATCCGTCGCTAATAATAAGTGGCCTGATTTGTCAAACAGGGACAAAATCAAAGATGTCAATTAAGAAGAGGGAGAAAAAAGAAAAAAGAAAAAAGAAAAAGCCCAGCTGTACTTCTGCCGTGCAGATGCTTGCTGGGGAAACAGGCTACAGAACTTGCGACCTGCACGACCTCACCCCTCACATCCCTAACCCACACCTTCTTCCCCCCTTACCACCCACCCCTGCCTCTCCTTTCTCTCCATCTCTCTGTCTCTCTCACCCTCTCGCTCCCTCTCCCTTCAGGTCTGGTCCCCCACATCCTACTATGCTTTGTCTTTCTCTCCCCTTGGTCTCATTCTCTCCTCTGCCTTTTCTGTTCTCCCTCTCTCCTACTCCACTGAATTGCCCATCTCTTTCATTCTGGGTTATTAGTCCCCTTTCCTGCCACACCAATTCCTTCTTCTCTCCTCCCCAGATTCTCCTTTCTCAACTGCTGGCTTCTCTGGCCAGTGTCGTTCTAGACTGGCCTCTTCCCATAATCTCAGACAGAAAGCCTATACAGATTTCAGGGTGTTAAACAAACATAAACTGTAGAAGGAAAACGGAGAAAATCACAAACCTGGAGTTTAAGCCACATAAGTCACAAGCTAAGCCAATCTCTGAGGGATTTTGCTTTGGGGGAAAAAATCCACCCTAGAAAATCTACTCCACTGGCCCAAACCCCTGCACCTAACTCGAGACAAGAACTTTTCAGCTCAGTCCTCCTTTTCCTGGCCCCACACTAGTTATGCCTGGGTCTAACGTGTCCAGTGCAAGTCCTTCCCTCACAGGTTAGGGTTCTAAAAAGCACCAAGGATTATCACCCTTGAAAAATAACAAAGAGAAAGCCCCCTAGAGCGTGGAAATGGCTCCAGAAGCCATTGCACTGCACTGTGCTCCCAGTAGTAGGGAGGAGATAAGGAGGTGCTGCCCAGTGTGCTTTACCTACTAGCATCATGGGAAATTGTCAGCCTGGCCTGGAGAACACAACCCACCACCCCCAGACATCCTAACCTGGGGGTGTACTCTTTCTGGTTTCTTCCCTACCAGGGCCATGATTTTCCCTCTCCCACAAACAGTGAAGATGGCTCATGGGTTACGGGACTCTGGTGACAGGACCGCTTGTTCATGTGTGAGCCCCAGGTCTCCTACCTCACCAGCCTACCACAATTTCACACTGCAGAACACTGACTGGCCATCAGTAAGCAGAACCTGAGATGTCTCCATATGCATAGGGAAATGAAGAAATTGTTCTCACTGGTTTTAGGATGAGCACCCACTTCCTGGTCCCTCCATCTCTCCATTTCTCCATCCCTGGGATACCCCTTGCTTGTGTCTCTGAGTGGGTCTTAAGGCTTTCCCTCCAAAGATCCTCCTTCCCCATGTACCCTTCCTTCTGATGCTCAGCCTGACATGTCCTTGGCATGTGTACCACATGAATTCTCCATGGACACACCACCTGAACCCTTTGGAAGAACCCCAAGGGATAGCGATCATCACCTGATTCTAGTCCCAAGTCTGTCTCTTGTGAAGACTCCAGATGATGAGCCCTCGTTTTCAAAGCAATCCCACATCCATAATCTTATTGGGCCCTCACAACCAGCCCTGGGAAGAGAGGAACATAACACAACTTTTTCTCAAATTCCAAACAAGAAGCCTAGCTCCCTTTAGGGTCTAAAATTGAATCCAGACTCCTTGAAGGTCTTTCTCTGTTTCTTGTCTTTGGGGCCTGTTTAGAGGATAACCTGGTGACCACACAATGTTGAGCAGGAGATGCCCGAAGTTCAAGTTTATATACCATGTTTGTGTTATCTGGAGATGAGGCCTTTGGGAGATAATTAGGGATGGAGGAGGGTCATCTGTCTATGTGCTACTTTCATTGGTTAATAAAGAAACTGCCTTGGCCCTTTAATAGGACAGAAAATTAGGTAGGCGGAGTAGACAGAATAGAACTGTGGGAGAGAGAAGGCAGAGTCAGGCAGACGCCTCAGGCAGTCGCCATGCCTCTCCTCTCTGAGACAGACGCAGGTTAAGATCTCTCCTGGTAAGCCACCACCTTGTGGTGTTACACAGATTACTAAATACGGGTTAAAGCAAGATGAGAGAATAAGAGGCTGAAACTAATGGGCCAGGCAGTGTTTAAATGACTACGGTTTCCGTGTAATTATTTCGGGTAAAGCTAGCCGGGTGGCGGGAAGCAACCGCCACCACAGCACTACAAATTAGAATACCTGAAGTCATCAAGAGTGGGCCCCAGGGACAACAGCAGTGGTTTAGGGTGAGAAGGAAGGCCCTGGGCAATGTGTTTGCTCTGTCTCACCACACGATGGCTTCATCACGTTACCAAGTGTTCATGACATGCTTCTGGATTTCCCAGTTTCCAGAACCATGACCTAAACAAAACTCTAGTCTTTTTAATTATTCCTGTCTGTAGTGTTCTCTTATAGCACCTGAAAACAGACTAAGAGGCAAGTATAATCAACAAAGAAGTGATTCTTACAGTCAATACCCACAGGCCTGTAAAGACACTCACTGGTGGCTCAGTCGGATCTCAAGTCCAGGAGTCCAGGGGTTAACTCTGACAGACAACATGAGCCACAGAAAATGGCTCCGGGATGGTAATCCAGTGGCACTTTCTACAAGCCTGCATCTTGCTCCTTTCCAAACTTGCAAAATTAACGTGTGTTCACCTGTATGCCTGTAGGCATGCATGTGCCATGGGTGCGCCTGTGGAGGTCAGAAGAGTCACTTCTCTCCTGTCGTGTGGGTTCTGGGAATTAAACTCAGGTCCCAAGCCTGGCAGCAAGCCCCTTACCTGAAGCATCTCTCACCTTTCATGTCTCAACCTCCCATGAGGAAGGACACTCCCAACCACTCCAAGAAAACGTTCCTCATTTCTCCGTGGAAGAGCGCCCAGCTGACCTGAGCTAGCCTCTGTCAGTCTGTGGGACCTTCTGGGTCTCCTCTCCAACAAAATGGTAAGCTCCTTGGGGTGAGAGTCTGTCTTATCTTTGAGTGTCAGGGGGGTGGGAGAGTGTGCAGGTTGGGGTCACACATGTGTGCATGTGGAGACCTCAACTTCAAGTTATTGCTTAGGAGCCGTCCACCATGGTTTTTGAGACAGAGTCTCTCATGAGACCTGAGATTTGCCAGTGGGGCTGTCTGGCCAGAGAGCTCTACTGATCAACCTGTCCTGCTTCCCCGGTGCTGCCAATACACGTGGACATGCCACGCCTGGCTTTTTTTATATCCAACTCAAGTCCCTTACCTTTACTTCACCAACTGAGCCACCTTTCCTGCCCAGGCTTTGTCTTTGAGTTGCCGGAACTCTCCCTAAGGGCTGTATCTTGTCTCTGCTAGGCTGGGAGGAGGTAGCACAGACGGGAGGCAGAACTTAGGGACCTCTCACATGGCCATGCAAGCTCTGTTCTCATCTCAGGGTCCTTCCCCCCATGCTTCATCAGTTGAACTCATTGAGTTCAGTGGCTGTGTGTGGTGGTTTGAAAGAAAATAGCCAGCCGGGCGGTGGTGGCGCACGCCTTTAATCCCAGCACTCGGGAGGCAGAGGCAGGTGGATCTCGGAGTTCGAGGCCAGCCTGGTCTACAAGAGCTAGTTCCAGGACAGGCTCTAGAAACTACAGGGAAACCCTGTCTCGAGAAACAAAAAAAAAAAAAAAAAAAAAAAGAAAAGAAAAAGAAAATAGCCCCCAAAGGGAGCGGCAGTATTAGGAGGTGTGGTCTTGCTGGAGGAAGTGTGTCACTGTGGGGGTGGGCCTTGAGGTCTTTTTCTCAAGCTTCACTTAGTGTGACCGTCGACTTCCTGTTGCCTGCAAGATGTAGGACACTCGGCTGTTTCTCCAGCACCATGCCTTCCCGCAGGTGGCCATGCTCCCCGCCATGATGGACTGAACCTCTGAACTGCAAGCGAGCCACTGCAATTAAATGCTTTCCTTTATAAGAATTGCCGTAGACATGGTGTCTCTTCACAGCACTGGTAACCCTAACTGTGCTGTCTTTTTCCCTTCCACCTGAGCCAGAGTCCCCTGTGTGCCCACTTTGTTCCATGTGACTAGTGGAGACAGACTCTAGGTTTAAGCACAATAAATGTGGGCCCTCGAGCAAATACAGGGGGTTTGGGTAGCATGACCAGAACCAGGGATTATTAGGAAAGACTTCCTCCAGGGCCCACAGTCTGAGTATCAAAATGCTGAGTACCACAGGCCTGGCAGCGAACCCAGATCATCCCTGCTCCATCCTGTCACTCCCCAAAGCGTCTCCCGCCTCTCCCCACCCCCAGAAGGATTCTATTAATAACTTGTGATACCATTAGCTTTTGCTGTCACCAGCACTGACAACTCAGAGCTGTCTGCAGAGACACAATGAATGAGAACTCTTAATTAACACCTCCCTTAACGAAATAAATTAATTTTATGCAGTCATGATGTCAGCGATGCAACTCACAGAGATGGCTGAGGCAACTTGGACCCACCTGGCAGGGGCCACAGGGTGCGCCAGGCTGGCTGGCTCTTCAAGGAACCCGTGAGCACGAGGCATGAGTGTGGCTGCTCAGGCCAGCCTGGGGACTTAGCAGCAGCAGGACAGTGACACACGGGAGAGGACCAGAGCAGAGGTTAGGAGCCAAGGGGGCATCTTCCAGCTCTGCCTATGACTCCTAAGCCACCTTGGGCAGTTCCTTTCCGTGCCTCTGTTTCCCTTCTGTGAAATAGGTTTTATTGCTTGCCGTACTATTTCTCAAGATTGTGAAGAAGATTTTTATTTAAAAAAAAAAAGTGAGAGAGGAAGGCGTTTTACTATACTGTAGAGTGCTGTGCACAAAGGAGGCAGTGGCAACTACTTTCTCTTGCTGCCAGAGTCAAAGGGAGAAGAGCCCTTGGTTTCCTTGTCCCACACTGTTGAGACAAGGCCATCCCTAGAAGGCCCAAGTTTCTCTAAGGATACCCCCCCAAAAAAGGGGGGAACATCTCTGTGACCTTGACCCTCAGAAAACCACTCTGCTTATAAGGGCTTATGACAAATGAGGTTCTCACCAGGGCCACCTTCCCTTCCTCCCATCAGAGAGAAAAATCTTCTCTTGTCTTAGCCTGAGTCTACCCTGAGCAGAAAGAACCTCACTCAGTCCAGCCCAGTCCGTCCCCAGTTCAGGACCAGTATCACCCATCTATCCTCCCCCTCCATCTTCCACCTCTCAGTTCCAAAGTCAGTCCATGGGCAGGACTCACCCTAGGAGAGGTAGAGACCCTGCCTCCCAGGGGCTCACGCTGTGCTCCTTCAAAAGAGAGCCCTACCTCCCAGTGCCCTCTCAACACGTAGCCATTACTAACCATTCTTGCCAATTAGCCCCATTCCCAGGTATCTGTAAACAGAGCTATCTAACAACTCCCCTTAGGTCATGCAGCATAGCTGTGGAAGAAATGTCTGAGATAGTCAAGTAGGGACCCTCCAGTGCCCCTTGGGTCTAGGAGGAGCGCTGTCATCATGTCCCTATCCTCACTTTCCTGGGCTGGGGTGCAGCAGTGACTCCCATCCAGTCACCCCAACATCTCCTGCAAGCCCACAGAGGTCAGTGATTGACAAAACAGGCGCGGCACCTGCTCTCCTGTGCACACAGGCTGAGAAGAGAGAAAAACCGTTCCCTGGTAACTGCAATAAGCATCTCACAGTAGCTGCCTCTCTCTCCCTCCCTGACACACACACAGGCTCCAGGCTGGCAACGTGAGGGCATGCCCTGGAAGGAGCTGTAATGGGCCCAGTGGGGAGGGACGGGATCACTCTGTCCATCTGTACTGCTGCTACCGCAAGAGAGGCGTCATTGGTGGCTGTGGGAACACCAAGTGTTGCATTAGTAACCCAGTCCACGTGGGCAGCGGACAGCAATGTCACCCCATCCCAAAGCCCACAGATGACCCACATTGCACCCCGACATCTCTGTAGCCACAATGGAATGGCTAGAGACCAGGACAATTGCAATCCCTAACATTTCCCACGTGTGAGTCAGAGTCCACAGCCCAGAGTCTCCGAGCTTGTGACATCAGCAGATCACAGACCCTCCCAGGTTGGATCCTTAAAATAATAGAGCCTTGACCTCATGTTTCCTTTGCAAAGAACCTGCCCTATTCAGTTTGCTGATTTCCCAGAAGCCTCCCTCTCCCCTCAAACTGAAGTGACCCCGAGCATTTTAGAGGTGGGAGGGCAATAGACCATTTTTGCTCCCCATTTCCCACAAGCAGCTGTGTGGCCTTGGCCAAGATCCTGACCTCAGAACCTACACCTCCTCCAAAACTATGAGAGCCTACAGCATCCTCTCACGGGACTGCAGAGGCCTGATTCCTGCAATGGAGATCCAACGTACATAGTCACATCTAAAGTTTCTCTGCCCAGATCCCACACACAGCTGGCTGAACTCAGGCTTCCTATGCCACTCCCTGGAGGATGGAACACTGAGCTACTTAGGGTTGGCTGTGCAGACCATTTCCCTGCCTTCCCAAGGAACCTGTACCCTACCCGGTCCTAGTGACTCCCATACCTGTGACCATCACCCAAGCTGAGCATCACATTCTCTGGGCCTTTAATTGTGGGCACCTTGGTAAAAGCAAATCTGAGGAGCAGGTCAACACAAAGTGTCCTTTCCCACTCCCCACATTCCGCTATCTTCCCACCCTCCTTCCCTCGTACAGGAGCTCTCCTGATGTCTAGGGCCTCCAAGCTCCACTCCCAAAAGACGTCACATCCCCAAAGAGCACCCCATCTCCTGGGGCCTCTGCAGTTTGAAAACTACAACTACTGACCTGGATTCCTCCAAAGACTGACTTCCTACCGGTCAAACGGCGGACATCAAGGTGTTTTAGAGACACCTTCCAGGCACACACACCCCAGGCTGCCCAATTCCTATTGCAGTGAGATCTTTTTTCCCTACTGAGACAAAAGATGGATTCTCTGGCACCTCAGCAGGCTCTCATACAGAACACTGTGGCTTTAAGAGACTCCCTGTCGGAGGGTGAGTGGAGAGCATTGATTTTGGGGGGGGGGGCTTCTGGAGATTGGGGTTTGGATCAATGTGGCAATTACCTGGCAAGGTGGGACATGGCCACTGGGCTGCAAGCTCTTCTGCACCCCAGGCCACTCCTGCCTTTCCTGGAAGAGGGCTCTGCTGGGTCAGGGGACCCATCCTGTATCCTAGGCCTCTTGTGACAGGCTCTTGAGAAGTCCAGGACTGTGTCACCAAGGCAGGGCCGCATACTAGGCAGGGAGCCAACTGTCTGGGCCACTAGGTTTTTAGGAACCCAGAGGGAGGTCCTGGAGGCTCTTGACAGCCTGGGGATCAGCAGAGTGAGGGCAGAGAGCGGTCCATTGTAGTCTCCATCTACCTGCTGACCATGCTGCTAGGCCAGCAACTAGACCAGCTCATCTTAGCACCCTCTAGCAGACCCCAACCCCATGCCCCCCACATACCTAAGGAGGACAGGGGCTCTACAGCAGCATTTCTCAACCTGTAGGTCGTGACTCCTTTTGGGGGAGGCTGAATGAACCTTCCACAGGGGTCGCCTATCATATATTCTATATATCAGATATTTACATTATAATTCATAACAGTAGCAAAATTACAGTAATGAAGTAGCAATGATAGTAATTTTGTGGTTGGGCGTCACGATGACATGAAGAACTGTGTTGAAGGGTCGCAGCATTAGTGAGGTTGAGAACCACTGGTGTAGAAGAACCTGGGGGTATGGGAGTATCTCTACAGAGCTCTGGAAATGCCTTGAAGAGGCTCGGGAGACAGGGTGTCTGGCTTGTCTTTTCTGCCCTTCCCCTGTACTGTATGACACTGGATGAGCCCTCCCCACTCTGGGTCTTCAAGTCTTGTCTACAGGAGGTGAGCCTGGAAGATAGGAATTATCAGGTAAGGTCACAGGTCTCTCTCAGGTCCCAGGCTCTGATGCCAGTTAGGCTTTTCCAAATACCACATCCAGGGTTCCGGGAGATGTAGGCCTTGGTAACTGAGACAGGGTCATCTGCAGCCAGGTCCCCAGTAGGTTAGAGTCCTTTGAAGACTGACCCCAAGCTTATCGACTCTAGCTCTCTCCTCTGACTCCTGGACATGGCTATAGGACAGGCTATCAGAAGGATGCCACTTCTGCTCTTATGGAAGCCCAGATCATGGTTACTGAGCCTTCAGATTCCTCTACTTCCTAAGAATTTTACAGGCTGGTTCTGAAACATCTCAGAAGGACCCAACCCTCCCTGAGGACACAGAGTTAGGGGTTATCATGGTTAGATGCTGCCAAGGATATTATTAAGGCAGACGTGGTACCGTGTATCAGCAACACCAGCATTTAAATGACAAGGGGTGGGGCATATTAGAGGTTATCCTTGGCTACACAGAAATTTTTGAGGCCAGCCTGGGCTATAAGAGATGCTGTCCAAAACAAAATAAAACAAACAAAACCAATGTGAATCTACTAAGTCTTTGTTATATGCACTTTCTTTTTCTTTTTGGCATAGCATCTTTGAGTTTTGTTTTGTTGCTAGAGACAGGGTCTAACTGTATAGCCTTGGCTCACCTAGAACTCATTAAATAGGGCAGGCTGGCCTGTGACTCCCAAGTGTTGGGATTAGAGATGTGGGCCATCATGCTCAGCTGAGATAATGCTTCTCGGGCTGATCTTGAACTCACTGTACAGCTGAGGTTAACCTTGAACTCATTGTTGAGCTGAGGCTGACTTTGAACTCACTGTATAGCTGAGGATAACCTTGAACTCACTGCATAGCTGGGGATGACCTTGAATTCACTGCATAGCTGGGGATGACCTTGAATTCACTGCATAGCTGGGGATGACCTTGAATTCACTGTATAGCTGGGGATGACCTTGACATTGGTTCTCTTATCTCTATCTCTCAAGTACTGGGGTTACAGGCATGCACCCCATCCTGCTTTGTGCAATACTGCCAATCAAACGAGCATTTTCTTTTCTGGGCAAGGACTCTGCCAACCAAGCCACATCTCTGGACTCTGCTGTTCTTTTTCTGAGATGAGTCTCATGTAGCCCAGACTGGCCTTAAGCTTGCTATGCAGCCAAGGATGACATTGAACTCCTAGGTCCTCCAGCGTCTACCTCCTGTTAGGATTATAGATGTATGCTACCATGCCTGCTTTGTTGTGTTTTGTTGCTAGGGATCCAAGTTGGGCTTTGTGCATTGTGTGTTTTAAACAGGCAAAAGCTACTGGGAGGGAGTGGGGTGGTTGTCGGCTCAGTATAACCACTAACTCTCCCTCTGTGCCTAGGTACCTTGTACAGGAAGCTGTCAACCAGGCAGCCTCTTCTTTGCCAGTCAGTCTGTCATGGCGGCAACTCGGCTTCACTGAACACTCCATAGTCAGTCAGAGGACGCTCTGCTCCCCAACCATGGCAGCCTCTGAAGTCCCAGCTCCTTCACAAAGTCCTCTCTTAGTCATGACTGTCCCCAACAGCTTGTGCAGCTAGAAGCCCTGATGGAGTCTAGGTAACCCTGTCATCCTACAGCTGTTCTCACCGCAAGGGAGGGGAGCATTTTCGTGAGTCAGCAAAAACTCTAACTGGTGTTCACGTGAGGCTTGGACTGCTGGCACTAGAAGCCATGTGTACACACACAAACAAGGCTCATCGGTGGGATTACAATCCATGAAAGGCATGGCACCTCTCTTCTAGATACATATAAAGGCTGCTTTTCAGTTACAGGGTTAGCCTGGGAGGCTCCTGTCCTACACATTATTCCACTTATAGTGTTGGGGACGCTAAGCCCAGTAAAGGGTTCTCTTGGCTGGTGTTTTGCTGACTGGTGATCTTTGTCGTGGGTGGAGCAGGCCAGGCTGGTTTAGAAAGAGAGGATAAGACCCTAGAGAGTTCTACCTCATCAGCCACAGCAGAAGGAAGACAGCTGTGGAGTACAAGAGTGGTCAGGGCAGAAACTACAGACGGCAGAGGTGGAGGAAGGTGAGAAACCGCTAAGACAATGAGATCCAGCCTCCGAGCAGCTGCTAAGAAACCTGCGCCAAGGGGCCCAGCAACCTAAGATCTCGGAGGCTGCGCCCCAAGGTCCCTGACCTGAACACCTAGAGCGCTGAGCCTCTGGGTAAAGCCAGAGTTGTAAGCGC
Source organism: Arvicola amphibius (assembly GCF_903992535.2). Lineage (NCBI taxonomy): Eukaryota > Metazoa > Chordata > Mammalia > Rodentia > Cricetidae > Arvicola > Arvicola amphibius. The sequence goes on from NC_052055.2 coordinate 103,019,059, forward strand.
TAGTGGTGGTGACTTAGAATGACAGACTTTGGGGTTTGCACACACGGTCCAGGAGCCACTGGCACCCCAGCTGCTGAGGGACTATTCTCGGTTGACAATCTCTTCCTGAATAAAGCAAGAGGACCCTTAGTGTCTGTGACACTCTTGGGAGCAAACGTTGATGAACAAAGACTTTTGAGCCGCAATCAGCTTAGCAGGACCCTAAAGTTCAAGGGCAGGCCCACCACCCACCTCCTTCAATCCAAGATGGACTCTTTGACTTGCCTCCCAAACATAAGATCTGACTGAGAGCCAAGCAGCCTCTCCCCAAGTGGCAGAAAGAGGCAGGAAGGAGGTCTTAAATGCTGCTGCAGGGGACTGATGGTTCCATCTGAGCCAGGAGCATGCCATTCCCTCCACCTCCCATGTTTTCTTTCTCTCCCTCCATTCTCCCCATCCAGTGATGGATAGAACCACACCAAGATGGCACTGGATGCCTCAGCCCCAGCCACAATATAAGTACGCATGCGTGCATGTATCCATCCATCCATCCATCCTGCATGACCTCTAGCCCCCAGCATCAGACCAGGGCCTGGGGATGCTGCAGAACACCTGTCCCCAGAGAGTCCCAAACCATTAGCAAGAACGGCATGAGCAGGGCTACCTGCCCTGAGACAGAAGGGTAGTCGGGATCCAAGGGATCTAAGGCAAGAGTGAGTGCTATTAGTCACCCAGGGAGAGGCACAGGCTTCCCTGCTCTCCACCATTCTAACACAGAGTGACCAGGCAAAAAGAACAGTTAGCATCGGGTGGGGTGAGCTTGCCTGTACAGACATCTAGTCTCCTAAGAACATGTGCCTACTCTAGATGCCTAGTGGGTGGTATGACCACTAAATTTTCAGGACAGGAGCAGCAGGGTGACCTCTGAGCCTGTTTCTGGAGAGAAGAAGAATCCCCTAAGTCTTTGGGATGGGACCAGAAAAATGGGAGCTTAAATGAAGAAACTAGCAGGTCAGAGGTGAGGGTGGGGGGTGAGAGACACAGACCACAGTGCTTGGCAGGCACAAAAGCTAAATGAAAGGGCTGGAGGAAAGGAAGCCATCCTGCCAGATGTGGGCAGGAGTTCACCCTGCTTGCTGCCCCTCCCCATCATTGTATCGGTCAAGGTCTGTCTGCCTTGCCTGGCAAACAGGGGTCACCCTAGACCACTGATCTGCATCTCTCCCTTGTTCTGCAAGAGGCCAGCCAGAGAGCTACCTTCCCAGCCTCCATTATCTCCCCAACGTCCAGATTCCTTTCCCTCATTTTTCTTGTTAAGAGACAGTTTTTAAAAATGAGTCCCTGAGCTCAGCCCTCTCCAGCCTTGTTAATTCCGTGCCCCACCTCATTTGTTCCAAGGACCTACTTTCTCTTCCCAGCTGCTGCCTTCCTCCCACTGGCTATATTCGGGTTTCTGCTCCGTCCCCGGTAACCTTGTGCGCCACTCAGAGCGCTGCGTGTGTTTCTCTCTGCCAAGGAACTCTGGATTCAAGGGAACCGCAGAGGTCAGGCGGCTGCTCACATGCAAACCCTTCCTCGCACCTGAAATCAAGATCCCTTTGCCCTGAGTGCCAAGCCCAAGGTGATCAATGCAGGTCTCAACTGCATTCCTGCAAGGGCAGGATGCTTGCTGGCCACACCGCCTGCCTCGGCATGGTGGCTTTCACTAAACCCAGCTTCTTCCAGAAAGATGGAGGCTGCTGGAGCCTCATCCTGCTCCCTTGACATGGTTCTCTCTGAGTGCTCTGTCTGAGCCTAGGCTGCAAGGAGAAAGTGGAGGGGCAGGGTTCTCATCTTCCTTGGTAATATTTTAGACCTGTTGTTCTTGATATGAGCAGGGCAGGGGACCAAACAGCATCCTTGGCTTGCAATACCACTGGTACCAAAATACTCATTCCTGCCCCTTCTGTAGCCACTACACTGAATAATAGTAGGAATCTAGAAACATCTTCCCTTTTTGAGCTGGAAATCTCCTCTGGGCTCTCCCTGATCCAGTCAGCACTGCCTTTAGGAAGCACTGAGAGGAAGTTAAGACTCTTTTGATGGAGACAGACTTGAAAGACAGTCGGCAACAGCCAGCCCTCCCCAGGCTGATGGCATGCATTGCCCTGTCCCCTACCTGTTTCTGCACACTGAACAACACCCACTCCTTCTCCAGAAGGTAGTTTGTCCCCATCCAAGGGGATAGAGGGCTGGAGGACAATAAGACAGCTGCCACACACATTAAAGATGTGCACACACCTAGCACCTAGCATACGCTCTAGCCTTGCTCTGGCTGGAAGTCACCAGCAGTCCAGAGTGCATTTTCTATAAACACCCCTCAGGCTAGTGTTTGAGTGGCTGGCTCTCGGACCCTGAGAGTGAGCTTAGCATTTGTTGAATGTTGAATCCAGTGTTTTCTCTACCATGGGAAGTCTTTAGGAACTTATGGGGACTTCTCTTGGGAGGGCTGTCCCTTATAGGCTAGCGATGCTAAAATTCCTTCCTTCACTGGGGAAACATAAACAGTGTGGACCCCTCTTCTCCTAATGTCACAACAACAAACCAAGATACGATTTCACCCAAGCTCACTGTGGGGAGCCAATGAGTATATTTGGCCTATTTATAGGCAACTGGTGAAGAATCATAGGCAGGAGCCTGGGTGGCCTTAAAGAAACCACACTGGACAGGCTTCACCCATCACAGGTGGCTTCCCTGCCCCCACCGTGGTTGTTTTTTGTTTTGTTTTGTTTTGTTTTGTTTGTTTGTTTGTTTTTTCGAGACAGGGTTTCTCTGCGGCTTTAGAGCCTGTCCTGGAGCTAGCTCTTGTAGACCAGGCTGGTCTCGAACTCACAGAGATCCGCCTGCCTCTGCCTCCCGAGTGCTGGGATTAAAGGCGTGCGCCACCACCGCCCGGCCCCACCGTGGTTGTGTAGATGGAATCTGCTCTCCTAGGCCTTCTGTGCTTATATATACTAGCACTTCCCTGAGGTAATGTGCAGCCAGGGTAGAATTAGCGTATAGCTGATTGGGAGGAATGGCAGAATTCACAGGTCACTGACCTGAAGGTCCCTGGCCCAGCCACCCGTCCCCTTCAATAAAGGATTGTCAACAGCCAACAAAACCCAGCCACAATGGTCTTTTGCATGAGACCCAACTGACCTGAAGATGGCGTTGGTTTGGCTCCAAGGATGGTCCCATACAACCCTGCAACCTTTTGTCCTCCAGGTCTTCCATTCCTTCCACCCCTCTCTTCTGCAAGGGTCCATGGTCCTCAGAGGGGGAGAGAGCAGTGTCTGACTCTTCTCCAGCTCCGGCAAAGTACAAAACCCCCGTGCACTCTCAACATGGGCCAGTCTCGGGTATTCCTCCCACTACAAAACACAAGTGAGGAAAAGGATGAGAAAAGGGGAAACTGTCGGGCGGCGGTGGCGCACGCCTTTAATCCCAGCACTCGGGAGGCAGAGGCAGGCGGATCTCAGTGAGTTCGAGACCAGCCTGGTCTACAGAGTGAGTTCCAGGACAGCCAGGACTGTTTCACAAAGAAACCCTGTCTCAAAAATCCAATAGAAAAATGGGTAACCACCAAAGAGACTGGCTGCGGTAAAAACCTACGACTGAAAACACCGATGGGGGACGCATCTTAGCGGCTACATCATTTACCAAAGCTGTAGCAGTTGCTTCTCCGCTGAAGCCTATGACTTCCCTAGTTATAGGGTTTTGTCTAAGATCTCAGAACTTGATGTTAGGGCTCCCTTAGGGAGCCAAACAAAAAGTTGTTACTGTCTATAAATACACAAAGAGAGAAAGAGAGAGATGGAGAAAGAGAAAGAGAGACACAGACAGATAGACAGAGAGAGAGAGAGAGAGAGAGGCAGAGACAGAGAGAGAGACAGAGAGAGCGAGCGCCGCAGCACAAGCTGGTGCATCTTGCCTAGCACTTCCATCATGAAGCAGGCTGGAACCAGCAACCTTAGTAGCAACTTCTGACTGGCACTACAGGAGCTAACTTGAAGGGAAGAGACATTTTTAGCTCACTCTGGGCCGTATTTCTCCAACTTCTGCAAACAGCGCATGTGAAACCTTCAGCAATCAGCCCTCAGCATCTGGCTCTGGAGTGTAACCAACAGCAGTGACAGCAGCCTGTATTGACCCTTCCTCAGCACTGGGATTCTCCACAAACTTGTGGCTTCCAGGAGCCCCTCTTTCCATTCCCACAAGATACCCTTATTTATTCCTTAGCACTTACAGGCACAGGCTGGTGCAGAATTCTCCGACTTGGTACCTGTGCTAACCCAATCATAAAATTCCCGCGAATACTCCAGCTACACCTGGCCTCTGGCACCTTTGCAAATTCATTTCCCAAGCTTGCTCTTTCACACGCACTCCTGTGTCCATCAGATGGGTTCCCATATTGTCCATGCGCTCAGAGGTTGGCATTATGCGGTCTGGATAACAAACCTTCTTCCTGAGGATGGGCAGAAAAGCTCAGCATCCTGAGCCACCATCCCCATGACAAACAGCGGGGCTACAGAGACCACCCTGGGGAAATACCCTGAAAGCCTGTTGTCATCTGTCCCGGGCATGTGTCAGGTGGTTATTGACTTTCAAAACCAAGATGCCACACTAACGTCAAAACTAAGGCCCAACGCAGCACTGAAAGATTCCATCCGTTTTTATCAACTGCTTCCTCAACGGATCAGTGCTAGGGACGTGGCATGGATATGAGGCACTAACTTAGTGCTCCCCAATTCCCAAGCCTTTTCACGTCAGTGTTCTGGAGCTCGTCCATGGAGCCCCATGTGTCTCTCCCCTGGATGAACCCAGTGGGGCTTGCTCAGCAACTCTACCCTATGAGGACCAAGGGAGCATGAGCTCCCTTTCCCCTCCCCTGCCTGCTCTTCTTTGCAGCGCCCACAGGTTACCTGGATCCTAAGAGGCCCTGGCTTGGCACTGTGGCTGTGACCAGCTGCAGCTGTCGCCTTTCCCTCTGCCACACCTGGCTGCTGGGGGAGGCTGTGGCATCCCCACACTTGGTATAACCTTTGGCAGGAAGGATCTGCAGCCTGTTTAGCCTGGTGTGGAGGTGATAATTGCCCATCCCTGGGATAGGCTTAATCATCTTCAGCTGTGTTATTTTAACATGGCTGCCTTCTGTGAACTGTTTCTCAGGCTTTAAAGCCTCCCCAAATCTCTTTAAGACAATTTGGCTTTCTTTCTCGCCCACCTTAGGAACTTGGGCTCAACACAAATCCTTTGCCATTTGCCTTGGGCTCGCCAAGACTGACCTCTTCCCCTGCCTTGCCTTCCTCTTCTCTCCAGGCTGCTCTCACTTTACAGACACTTTTACACGGTGGTTTAAGTTGCTTCGAGCCCCCAAAGCCTTTCCTACTTGACAACAGCCTTGTCCCCCAAAAGGACTCAGAAAAGCTGCTGACGTTCCATTCCAACCTGGCCGTCCTGAGTCCAGTTCCTCACGGTTCTAATGAACACAGTCCTTTCTTGTGAACTGGGCTGCAGCATCGCTTCCCCCACATACCTAGATCACTCAGTAGTGCCTGTCCCTTCCTTATTGTCCTCCCTCCAGCTATCTATGGGGGCCTCCACTGGAGATGGCCATGTGTCTCTCTGATGGCTCGTGTGAGCCAGTCCATCAGGGACCAGGTTCCCCTGGTACTGCCTCAGGCTATGCAGCTCGTGTGTCAGGATATGTCGCTCAGTTTCCCATCTGCCCCCATATCCTGCAACCTCACAAGCCAGGATCTGAGCAATCATGCATTGTTTGTTTAAAGCTTTTCCCTAATTCCAGCAGTTTTAACCCTGAATATTCTGATTACCGGGGTCTCCCACAGCAGACCGTCGCTAAGATCCCCGTGTCTGCATGCTGGATGACATTTTTTTCCTTTCTCTGTGCCAAAGATTAAACTCCACAGTTGTCTTCTGACACCTCTGTTCCACTTCTTTCCTCTTTGCTACCTGACTCCCAGATTCAAGGTTTGGTGGTTCCGGGAAGAACTCATTAATACAGAGGTGATCTGGGTTCTCTGTCCACTTTGGCCTCCCAGCTATAAGAAGAGCCAATAAATAACCTCCCTCTCCCCACTCTTCTATCCAACTATCCCAGAGAATGGAGGCCAACCTAGAGGATGCGAGTTCCATGTCTTTCCTCACTCAGTCCACTTTCTTACATCTGCAGCCACCCTCCATGCGGCCACCTTGGTCTCAAATTTATTATTACCCATTGGATGGCCAGGTCACCTCTGCAGCTGCTTGCTGGTACTTCCACCCCTGGTATGCTACTCTCAGGGCTTGCAATGTCTGCGCTAGACCTTCAGCTGTTCTCTGAGCATCTCTCTACTCCCAGCACGGACCCTACCCGTTAGGCAGGTATGCCATTCCATACCACTAAGGTTTCCCCAAGACAGCCCCTGCTTAGATGGCCGCCCCTTAGTTACATATTTCACAACCTTCTCCTTTAACCATGCCAGTGTCACACTTGCCACATGCACACAGGGACAAGAAACCATGTCAAATTGTCCTCAGCCGACACGCTACCCTTAGGCAGCATTAACTTCAGCTCTTCCCAGATTCAGATCTTCGTTTTGTTGTATCCTGCCTGTGCTACCAACTGTAGCTAAAATTCCTTCTCTTGGGAAGATGCAGAGAGTGTCTACCCACTTCCCCTGCTTTCCCATAACACACCAAGATAGAATTCCACCAAGGTCATTCTAGGAACCAATGAGTTTACTAGGGCTGACACCCAGAACAATAGGGCAGGACCTTAAAAAGCGACTACAATGGAAGGTCTGAACATGGATGATGGGACACTCTCCCTGAGTCCTGCCATGCCTAAACCTTCTAGCATCCCCTCCAGGCCATGTGCAATTAGGAAAGGATTGTATACAACGGGTTAGGAAGGCAGGCTAGACACTCAGGCAAAGGTTTTTCTATGAAGGACCATCAATAGACCCAACTGTGATGATCTTTTGTGAGCAGAAACAACTGGTCTGATGAAGATGCTGGCAGGGTGGCTCAGAGGATAGTCCTGTACAAAAACCTAGCCAAAGTCCCAGATCTGGTCATCAGGAACGGGCTGGAAAGATGGCTCAGTGGATGAGGTACTTGCTGTTCAGCCTGAGTTCAATCCCTGAATACCAGATGATGGATAGAAGGAGAGAACCAACTTCCAAAAGTTGTCCTCTGACCTCCAGCTGTGTACTGCGACACATGTGTGAGCACACTTGCATGTGCACACACACTAAATAGATGTAATAAAGAATAGTATAGTACCCTACTGGAATCCTGCAGACAAATCAACACATCACCCCACCCCACTCCACACCCACCCTGTACCCAAGGAGGGAGTTTACCCAAAAGCTGCAGTTTAGAGTAGAAATTCCAAACAGGAACCATGAGCCCCAGTACTACTGAGAAGTGAGCCATAGCCTCCAGGCCTGTCCCAACCATGTCCACCCATAGATACTGCTCCCACCCCAAGCAGGTCCCAAGAGCCCAGGGAGAAGAACTTGGGCCAGGGGCAACTTAAGAGTACAGAGAACCAGGGAGGACCAAGGATGGAGGGTCCACGGTTCCAAGCCCCAGGAATCTGGGACCTAGAAATGAGCACCAGATATTGGACAGAAGAGGCCTCATCCTCTTTATGGTTTTTACTGGGTGTCTTAGTTAGGGTTCTATTGCTGTGAAGAGATACTATGACCATGGCAACTCTTATAAAGAAAGCATTTAACTGGGGTGGTTTAGTCCATTATCATCACAGCAGGACATGGTGGCATACAGGCAGGCATGGTACTTGAGAAGGACTAGAGAGTCCTACATCTTGATCTGCAGGTAACAGGAAGTGAACTGAGTCAGTGGATATAGCTTGAGCATAGGAGACTTTGAAGCCAATGATGTGAGTATGGGGATGAAGACAGATGTGGGGGGGGGGGTGTCTGGTAGTAGGCATAGGTATGAAAAGCTGTGTGTATGTGTGTGTATATAAATACTTATATGCATGAATGCACATTTTATGCATATGTGTATGTCTAAAGTGGAGGAGGACTCCTTCTAGTAAATAGTCCCTACACCCACCAGAGGTATCTGAACTTCAGGTCCTGCCACTGAAGCCACCCAGCAATTGGCAAGGAAGAATAATTTATTGGCCTTTAAGGATTAAACTGTTTCCCATCAATGACATGAGGCCAACGTAGAGCCCATATCTCCCAGCTTCTAGGTTGGGCTGCTCTCCCGTGTGTCCTCTGCTCTTCCCTGACCTCAGCACAAGTGACTGACACTCAGTTGTGGGGGGCCCACCTGACTCAGCAGCCCCAGGAGAAGAGCCGGGCCATCGCAGCCTAGTCCTCCTGCTGGAGCATGGATGTGAGTGACAGAGCAACAGGGCCTGGCTGAGGACGGCCTGAAGGAAGCCTGGGCCAGGGCATCCACAAGGCACTGGCTGCAGAGAAGTGAGAGACAGCACAGTGGCTTTCCACGGGCCTCTAAGCTGCTCCCCAAGCACCCAAAGATAGAAAGCACCTGAGAGAACTGGCCTAAAGGCAGGGAGGAAGCAGGAAAGACCTAAGCCCCAGCCACACACCCAGACTTTCATTTTTTTTTCTGCTGCATTTTGCATTGCTGAGACTTACTTATTTGTATTTTATGCATGGCGTCTTGCCTGCATGTGTCTGCGCACCATGGGCCTGTCTGGTGCTGAGAGAGGCCAGAAGAGTGTGCTCAATCCCCTAGAACTGAAATTACAGAATATTGTGAGCCACCCTGAAGAGCAGCCAGTGTTCTTAACCACTGAGCCATTTCTTCGGGCCCTGCTGTTGTTTTAAGATGGGGTCTCAGAGAGCCCAAATAACCTCAAACTTTCTACATAGCTGGGAATGACCTTGAGTTGGTTGTCCTGCTTGGCCTCCCAAGTGCTGGGTTCTGTCTTGTGCAGGGTGCTGATCAAAACCAGGGCTTTGTACACACTGAGCAAGCGTTATGCCAACTGAGTCACATCTCTGGACTCCATTTTTTTAAACTATTTTTCTTTTGGGAGACAAAGTCTCACTGAACTCAGGCTAGCATCAAACTTCCTACATAGTCAGGGATGACTTTTTCACTTTTAAAAATATTAATTAAATTTATTCATTTATTTTATACCCTGACCAAAGTTTCCCCTCCCTCCCTCCTCACAACCCTGTCCCTCCCCAACCTCCCATTTATTCCCCCCACCTCCCTCACTTGAACCCAATCCACTCCTCTGTTTCTGTTCAGAAAGGGGCAGGCCTCCCATGGGTATCCAAAAAGCATGGCATCTCAAGTTGAGGTAAGACTAGGAATCTCCGTTTGTATTAAGGCTGGGCAAGGCAACCCTGTATGAGGAATAGGTTCCCAAAAGTCAGCCCCTGCTCCCACTGCTAAGAGTCCTACAAGTAGACCAAGCTACGCAACTGTCACACGTAAGTAGCGGACCTAGGTTGGTCCCATACGAACTACCAGGGATAACTTGTGATATTTCCGTCTCCATCTCCAGAGTGCTGGGATTACAAGTAGGAGCCACTATACCCAGCTACACACCCCCATTTCACAGAAAGAAAGAAAAAGAAAATCCCAGAGAAAGAGTGAAGGTAGTATGGGACCCAGTCTCCTGTCACCAAGAATTACAGGTCTAGAGGCTCCATTCATTCCTCCCACCTCAGCAGGCTGCATTCCTTGTCATGAGGGCCAGCATGTTTTCACTAGTCTCCAAGTAGCAGAGCCAGAGTTTCAATGACCTGGGACGGGTACAATCCCACAGGACACGCTGATCAAGGCAACCAACCCATCCCAGCTTCCCTGCACCTTTCTAGGCTTCAGAACCAATGATCCTATGTTCCTGGTGACACTTAGTCCCAGGAACGGCACAAGAGTTATTTATACTCTACCCTCTGAGAGATTCTCTCCTTGGTTTCTGAGCATATTGGGCTGAAACAGAACCCAATTGTGGGGATAGGCTTTAAAGACCACATGGCAAGCCTGGGATGTAGTTCAGTTGGTAGATTGCTTGCTTGGGGTACATAAGTCTGGGTTCCATCCCAATACTGCAGAAACCAGGTGTGATGATACACCTATAATCCCAGCACTCGGGAGGGGGTGCGGGCGCAGAGGGGCCGTCAGCGGTTCTAGACCATACTCATTTACATGGTAAGTTTGAGGCCAGCTTGGTTTGGGCTGCATGAGACCACATCTCAGAGAAAGAGAACAATCAACTCCCTGCCCTTGGCTCCCCAGCTTCCTCTTGCACACTTAGCTGCTGATTCTTCCTGCCACCTCCCATGATTCCATTCCAGGACATCTGCAAACACTGGAAGGCTCTTGATAGCTGGGTGATAGCCCCTGACCCCTCCCCCATCTCCACCTCCAGGGTTACTGCATGCTCTTTTCTATCAAGGCTTCCAAACCCTTGGAAACCCTGTACACAGCTCTGGGCCACGTGGACCAGTCCTTTGTAGCAAATGACACGTGCCCACTATAAACTGGTGAGAAGCAGTGAATACCAGCACATACCTGACTGCCACTGTCCCTCAATGGCTGTCACCCTCACCCCGGCTTGACTCCCTAGGAAACCCTCTCCAAATCTCAAGGGCCTCAACTTTCCCATTATTGAGAGGAGGCAGAGTTGGGAGTCTGGGCAAACAGGGAGGATGGGGAGAGCTACAGCATCAAGGAGCAGGGCCATGGCGGGTGTGATGCAGGCACATGCAGCTCCTGTCACTTGATGCTGGCCTACTACATGGGGTGAGGAGAATGCATGTGTGTCCCCTGCATTTTACTGTGCCTGGGCCCAGGTGATTCTGCTCTCAGCAAATGAGACTCAGGCAGAGGCAACATGACCTCCTGAGCTCACCAGCTAACTGGCAGTGAGGGGCGTCTCTGCCCATGCTGCCCACCTGAGTCAGAGTGGGACCCACAGAGGGACCAGATCTCTGCACACAGGGCTGGGGCAGAGCTGCTTTATGAACTCTGATGCTCAGTAGAGAATTATTGGCCTAGAGTTAGAGAAACTAAATCCCAGATTTTAAAAAAAAGAGAACAATGGGTCATATACTGTCAGAGGAGCCGCCAGAATGCAGGCCCTCAGTTCCTGGCCCTGACCGAGAGATCCCCTCAGAGGTCCTGGGTGCCTGAGATGAAAGGAAGGCCCCTGAGGGCGGCATGGGGCTGGAAGGAGGAGCGGGGCCTAGGGAGGGACGGGGCCTAGGGGAGGGGCAGGTCCTGCCTCCTCTGTGCTGCAGTCTTCCTCCTGCCTGAGCCCCAGATTAAGGCAGCCCTCCCCCTCCCTGTGTCCCCAGGCTCCTCCAGGCAGTAAACCTGTCTTATAAAAACCCGTGAAAGGCCTGGCTGTCAGCCACAAAAGCCTTCTTGGTCCCGTGCTCTGGCCGCATGTGGCTCTTAGCAAAAGCAGGAGTCAGTGAGATGCTGCGTTCAGAGGCTCTGTAAATCTCTCCAAGATATTGTTTATCACTTCCCGACATGCCTCTGTAAAAGCCACTCCGCTGAGTTTACAAATTATGGAATTCATTCGATGTTGGGGACCTGGCTTCTGGCCTGGGTGAATCCGGCAGGGGAAGACAGGAGCTGAGCTCAGCTCCTATCTAGCTGGGTAACCAAGTCACGACAGATGCTTCTTCCTCTGCCTCTCTGTCTGTCGAGTGGGGGTGCAGGCAGCTGGACTAATGACGCCCTGCATGTGCAGACCCTGCTCAAGGCTTGGCACAGATGAGGTGCCCAGTAAAGGAAGGTGGGCATGATGGGTATCAAGTCCTGCCTAGACAAAGAGCTGGCTGGGTAAGGAGTGGGGTGGGTAGCAGAAGCACAGCTCGAGGCCTTGAGGCTCCTCATTTCCTCTTGCACAACCCTGTGGCGGACCCTCCCTCTGGATCAAGGCCCATCCCACAGAGATGTCACCAGCGTCTTTCTCCTCTTCCTCTTTCCACACAGCGAGCACTAGATAATCTCTCCACGGGGCACAGCTAGACCTTGCCTCTCCCAAACTATTTTGGGGCTTAGAAAGTCAAGTCATCCATGAACTGACCGGTTAAGGTTCCCTGGCTCTTCCGTTGACAAGGATTCCGAGGCTGCTCCCTATTGATTGGTAATGTCTGACTTTAAAGCATGTGGGGCAGCCTCATGTATGATTTCACACTCTGCCATCTCTCCATCCTTCTCTCCTTACTCATAGATTAGGAATCTGACACTGGTGAAGGGCACATGCTAGACCAGGAAGCAGGAAAAGGTCGCCTGCTGTTCCTTGTGCATCCCCTATGGACCACATAGATCAACGGTCATGGTGCAGCAGTTGCTGGGTCCTCTACTGATTCCAGTTGTCTGAAGGGGGTTCTGAGGTCCAGATCAACTGCATCTGGAGACTCAAACAGCCAAGAACAATCCAAGGACAAGTCCCTGGGTCAGTGACGGTGGAGGCCTAGGCTAGAGGCCCTGGAGCGTCACCAGATCCATCCATACGGAAAGTTAAGAATACGTGCACGTGGTGTGGGATGTCCTTCTGTGTATGTGTTGCTTTTGTTGGCTAATGGATAAAGTTGTTTTGGCCAATGGCTTAGCAGAGTAAAATCGGGCAGGAAATCCGAACAGAGAGAGAGAGAGAGAGAGAGAGAGAGAGAGAGAGAGAGAGAGAGAGAGAGAGAGAGAGAGAGTAGGTGGAGTCAGGGAGACACCATGTAGCTACCAAAGGAGAAAGACAACCGCTGGAACCTTACCAGCCTCGTAGTAATACACAGACTAGAAGAAGTAGATTAACTCAAGATATAAGAGCTAGGTAGAAAGACACCTGAGTTATTGGCCAAACAGTGTTGTAATTAATATAGTTTCTGTGTAATTATTAGGGTCTGGGTGGCCGGGAAACCAACGAGCAGCCTCCAGTTACATGCATACAGAAACTGTCTGACAACCACCTGCCCAAGCAAACAGGGCCTCTTGTGGGTGGGGCTAGAGTCCCAGTGCCCTCCCACCTAAGCAGGGCTGGGAACTTCCCAGGGTTCTTCCAGACCTGCAGCCTCCAGCAGCTGCTGGGAGGCCCTAGGAAAACAACCACAGCCCAGCTTCCTGCCCCAATCTACAAAGGAAAAAACAGAAGAGGGAGATGTTCTGACAGGAGGCTGTTCATGCCCCTCCCCCACCCGCCGACAGGCACGTGGTAATACAAGGGTCTCTTCCGAGGTACACGAGGCAGAACCATGCAGCGCCCTTTGCAGCTTACATCTAGAAAGAGGAGTGGCTATCCTCTCCTGTATGCCCCGCCTCCTCCCCAGCATCCTCTAGCCCATCTACTACGTGCCCAAATTGCCCATCACCCCACTAACCCCCACCAGTCTCACCAAGGTGGGAGCCCTCTTCACAACTGAATCAAGGCTCATAGGAGTTGTGCGTTCAACAGCAAGACTGTGATTTAAAACCTGCTTCTGCAGCCTTTGGGCTCTCCAGCCTCCTGCACCCAACCTGGGACTCACAGGCTGTGACTGTAATTGATGTGGTGATAGCCCGCATGTCCTTCACTAAAAGCAGGAAGTAGCAATGAAAGTACCTCCCTCCAGGGAGGCAGAGGGAAGCGCACGCAAGGTGCCCTGAGTGCCTGGAGTCGCAATGTTTGATCATCCTGTGCCCCGCTGTAGCTATGTTGGCAGGATACAAGAAGCCATAACACCATGGTGTATCCAAGACACTGGTGGAGGAGGTTGGGCTTCCCTAGTGAGGAAGTGGGCATTGAGGGCCCAAGGCAAGCAGAGAGAGGAAGGATGGCTAAGCCTTATTGTTTCCAAACAGAGTTTTGTGTGAATGGAACCCTCAAGATGGTTGGCTCAGGGCTGGATCTAAGACCAGATCCCAAAGACCAGGACCAAGAGACTCTACCCCTGAGCTCAGGTCCAGCCTGGCCTCCCATCTCTTGAATGGGTAGCTCCATGGGATTTGTCTGTTTTGATTGAAAATAGGGTCCTGCTGTATAGCTCAGGCTGGCCTTGATCTCACAATCCCCCTGCCTCAGCCTCCTCGGATGCTGCCATCACAGGTGCATGCTGTCATATCTGGCTTTGTTGGGAACTTACCCTTGTAATCTTGGGGCTTCCATCAAGCAAGCTTAAGTTGCTACCACCAGACAGCAATCCTGCAGGGAGAGCCTCAGCCAAGCTCCCGGCTCTCCCACACAGGAGAGTGTCCGTGAAGATACTGAGTAAGGCAGAATCTGATGAGTGAGTGTATGAATGCCCCAGCATCTCCTTCCCTCACCTGTGAGCTAGGACAGTGGCCATTAGGACCTGAGGTTGGTGTGTATAGCACAGCCAGCACCAAGCATGCTGCACGCAGTAAGCATTGGAGAAGTAGTTGTCGCTGTATAGGCAAAGGCCTTTGCCCTTTGGGGATCAGGAGTTAATTGTTTCCCCATGGTTGCCTGTCACCCCCAACTCCTGCAGGCATCACGAGTCAACCTCTAGCCCCCGAGACTCAATCACTGTCTAATAACACCCCGGGGCTCTGCAAGCACAGGACCGTGCACAGAGCACGCAGGTATTGAGAGCCAATGGGACAGAAAGCTGGGCTGGTCTGGGTTTGAAAACTTCTACAAATAGATATATTCTGAGTTCTGTTTTAGAAAACAAAGTAATCCTGGGTGACACAAATCAATGTGGGTGTCCACTTCATTCCCTTCTGGAACCAGACACAAGCTTCCTGAGCCCTGACCCACGTTCCCATCATTGCCTCTTCCGGAAGACCTGCCCTCATTGCTCCACACCTGCGATTTCTTTGTCCCCATAAGAGATCAAACTTAATGCTCCATTCATTGCCAAGGGTCTGGGGGTCTGGATGAGACCTCTATGCCTCAAATGAAACTGGCTCAGGGGAAAGTCACCATTGAAGGTGGGCTCGGAGGCTGCCACCCACCAAGGAGAGCCTTGCTGCTACAACTTCAGACAAAGAAACAAGGAAAAGATGGGCCCGGTCGCCCGTCTCTGCTCCTGAAAACATTACCATTTGTCTTGTCCTGCTCAGCCCAGAAGAGGGAAAGACCCACAGAAAGGTGACTCATGAGTGTTAAAGAAAGGAGAGTATACACAAAGCGGGGAATTTCTCTCTCATCTACTCCTCCCCATGCCAGCCCGCCCAGCACCCACAGCTCTAATTCCCCACCCAGTTGGAAGCCCCACCCCAGGACAGCACCAGAGCCCAGGCCCTTGGGGTGGCTCCATGCCCACCCATGGGCAGAGGAAACAAAGCACCCACGTGGATGTGTATGACTTACAGCTTTAATCTCCCTGATAGAAGGCCTTTAAAGATTATTTCAGGGATGGAAAAAAAATAATCCTGGGTAATGAATCAGGGTCTTAAGAAGCCGATAAGCAGGCGGGAAGCAGGCGGGAAGCTGGCGGGGCCCGAGTTCCTGATTTAATTAAAGTCTTGAAGATACTCCCCGAGACAAAAATCCATGGAGGCCATCAAGGTGATAAAAAGACTCCAAGTCCCTTTAAACCAACTCACCTGCCTCATGAATCTTCTCTCGGGTGGAGAGGGCGGAGAAGGCTACATCTATAAGGACCCAAGCAGGGATCACTGCAGATGGCCTGGCTTAGGGCTGGCTAAGGGGCCCTCTCGGGGACAGAAGGTACTACACACAGAGCTCAGGGGCCAGAGGCAAGTCAGAACCTAGAGGATGCAGGGAAAGACGTCGGATTTGGAGCCGGGATGCCGTTTGTCTGTGGAGTGTTCATCATCTCTGGGACTCAGTCTCTACACCCGGTGTCTGCCCATGAGGGAATAGAATGGGTATCTAGGGAGCATATTAGAGCTGGCCTTCCAGGTCCAGAACCACATGTTCCTTAACTGGGAAGAAGGAGGTGGACAATGTCTCTGCGAGCGAGTTCTTCTCTTCCAGGGTTGGCTGGGGACATAAACTACAGTCAACCATAAACTACTAGGTTCTGCAAAGTCTCCAGAGGAGAGCTAGACGGGCTGGGCCTGGAAGGATGGGGACAGAGAAGAGGAGTCTCTGTGTCCTCAGCTCTAGGCCGTCCTCCTAGAGGATGGACAGACAGACAGGTGCATGAGTATCCAGAGCAGGTAGCCATGAATTGTCATTGGCAGCTGTCAGTCTTGACAGGTTGGGACTCTGGGCTAGGTACAGGAGTGTGAATGACAGGTGGCCCAGACCACTGCTGCAGGGTGACTGGGTGAATTTCAGATTTATGAAGAACAATCTGGAGTGTGTTTGTGTACCAAATGCTGCATGTCACTACGCTTATGTCCTCTGCATCTCATGCCTGGCCCAGAGCTGCCTCAGAAGGAAGACCCACGTAGCCAGTGTGGACTGCCACCCCTTGGAGACATGGCCCTAGAGCCTCCAAGGAACTGGTGGGAGGGTAAAGAGAGGCGATTCCACATCAAAAATGTAGGCTGGGATGAGCCAACCCTAAGCAGGGTTCCCTGCTCTTAAAGTCCTGGCGGGATCCTGGGCTGCCACCTAGTGGTCAGAGTGGGAATGACAGACTGTGGTACCCAGAGCAGCAGTAGTGTCCTATTGGATGGGTGCTCATTAATATTTTCACTCACACGTGACAGAAAAAAACAAACCACTTAAGCCCAGGGTTACAAGTCACCTGTCCCGCTGTCCCCTTGGAGCTTAATAGGCAGCTCAAACTTCAAATGAACTCCTATCCTTAGCAGCCCTCCCTCCCAAGCTGTTCAAACCAAAGAACTTGTGCTTTTAGAACCCCTTAGAACCCCTGCCTCCAACACGAAACCCCACTCGCCACTGCTACTAGCCCCTGGTCCCAGGGGAAAGCCATAACATTCATCACATGGGGATTCCAGCCAAGCACAGACAGGGGTTCCCATGCTCCCCCCCCCTCACACCTAGACCTCTCTCCAGGCCCCCTGATGGCCCCCTACATCTATCCTCCATTCTTCAGTCTCTCCTGTCTACACCTCATTCAAGGGCAGCAAAGTACCTCCCTACTGTCAGGGAGCCTCCACATGGCAAATGTGATTCCAGAAGGTTGTGGGGGGGAGAAGGGAGAGGGAGGGAGAGAGAGAGGGTGAACAATACTGTGGAGGATGGAGGTTAGCAACTGTATACCTTGTTTTTGGAGAAGGGTCTCTCCATGGCCTGGGCCAGGCTGGCTAGCCAGCTAGGTCCAGCAATCCACATGTCTCGGCCTCCCAGAGCTAGGGTTGCAAGCATGTGTCACGACGCCTGGGTTGGCCTCTGTGGGTTCTGGGGATTGAACTTGAGTCCTCAGACTTGTGCAAGCAGCACAGTTCCTGGCTGAGCTATTTCCCCCACCCCCAGGAAGCAGATATTAAACAGTAGGTGTCAACACTCATTATTGCTGGACAGAGTCAGCAGCCTCAGACAGAAGACAGAAAGAGGAACTACCACATTCTAAGGCCACAGAGGGCCACCCCAGGGAGGGGAGCCCTTCATCTGAGCTCTCCAAGAAGACACTTTCCTGGGTGAAGAAGGGGACACTCAGAGGGAAGGATTCTCGAGGAGGAAAAAGACACAGGCGAGCCCATCACTGGGTCCCCAAGAGGCAGGGATCACTAGAGGGATTAACATGTATTATTTACTCTTTGTTCTTACTCTTTGGGAGCCCGCCACCCAGCACCCAAATAAATCACACACACACACACACACACACACACACACACACACACACACACACACACACACGGAGTCTTATTCTTCCTTATAAATGCCCGTCCTTTGCTTGCTTATTTCTAGCTAGTTTTTCTTATCTTAAATGATTCCATCCACCTTTTACCTCTGGGCTTTTATCTTTGTTTCTGTATACCTTTCTTCCACTCTTACTCCCCGGCTGCCTGTATAACTAACGGGGTGGCTGGCCCCTTTTCTCTTTGTTCTCTCTTGCTTCTTCCTCTTTCGTCCAGATTTCTCCTTCCATTTATACTCTCTGCCTGCTATCCCCGCCTATCCTCACTCCTGCCTGGCTATTGGCCATTCAGTTTCATATTAGCCCATCAGGTGTTTTATACAGGCAAAGAATCACAGCTTCAGAGTTAAACAAATACAGCATTAAAAAAAAAACATCTTTACATCGCTAAACAAAATGTCCCAGAGCATAAACAAATGTAACACACCTTAAGATAATATTCTACAACAAACATGGCCTTGAAGGATGTGACCACAATCTAGTTCATCCCAAGAGCCACCAGGACAGGTGAAGGGAGAGCCCTGGACCTGGAAGGTAGGAGAGGGTGGGACGCTCTGGCCCCTTCCTCAGAAGCCAGGCTTATTAACCTAGCTCTGGCACAACAGGAGAACAAGGAACTGACCAACAACTGTCGGATCTGTTGCTGAGCCCAGTGAAGGACTGTGGCTAAGAGTGTCTTCTTTCCCAGAGTCCCCAGCCAGGGAGGAACTCCAGGCAGCCCACTCAGGGCAACAGGTTCTGTGCAATGGTCATGATGACAGAGCTGGCCAACCCAGAAGCAAAGTGAAGAACTTCAGCTGTCCTGCTGTTTCAGATGGGGCCACCCCACCTCTCATTGGAGGGAGGCCTCAGGAGTTCCCAGGAAGCAGTTTCCAGGAGGGATCCCAAGGGAACCTACAGCTCCCTGGAGGGAAATCTGAGAAGGCTCCCCAGAGGAAGGACAGGGTGAGTGTCAGGTATACTTGGTTGGAGAAAAGGACCATGTTTGCCTGGCTGTACCCATCCTCAGATGGGTTCAAGACGAGGGCACTGAGGGTCGCAGAATGTCAAGCTCAGAGGACTGTGCAGCCCAAACAGGAAGATGGCTTCTCAAAGACACCAAGGTTGCTGCAGCCCTGTTCGACACACACATGCACGCATGCACACAAGCACGCACACACACACACACCTGAAGTCTTCCCAGGAGGTCACACAGAACTCAGGAAGCCAGAGAGCAGAGGTCATTAGGGGCTGGGAGGTGGCAGGAGATAGGACACAGAGGTGATAGCCTATAGAACACTCTGGCATCTGAGCTGGGAACACCTGGAATTCTTCCCCTCCCCCTAATGAGCCTCAGTTGCCTCCATCCCTCCAGAAGACAGGTGGTCAGCTGCCAGGCCTGCCAGAGAGGACCTGGGAAGGCTGGCACTGAGCCAGCCCTCCACCTAGGGCCTCATAGCCTTCCAAGGGAAGAAGCAGGAAGGGCAGGTGTTCCTTTATGCTCCTCCCAGAAGCCACAATGGTCCCATTGTATGCCACCCATTGCCTTCCTTGCTAGCCTGGCAAGGGCCAGGGATGCCTTTCCCTCTCTCACCCACAAAAGCCCACAAAGCCAACCTCCTGCCTCCCAGGTGCTCACTCTCCAGGGAGTCCCATGTTCGTTACTCATCTGTTTGTTCCCCTTTAGCAGAAGGAAAACTGAGGCTTCTTTCCCACCATTAAAGAGCTAGAAGGTACCAAGCATGGTGACACATGCCTCTAATCCCAGTATCAGGGAGGTGGAAAAAAGATCAGAAACCCAAGGTTACCCTTGGCTAGATAGAAAGGTAGAGGCCAGCCTGGACTACGTGAAACCCTTTCTCCAAATTTACGTGTGTGTGTGTGTGTGTGTGTGTGTGTGTGTTATATTATATATAATATTTATATACACTAGAGTCACTGGGGTCTGAGTGACTACATCTTTCTCAGTAATGAAGATGCACCCCAGGCCCTGCTCATTAGCCCAAGAAAGACCTCGGAAAAGCCCAGACCCATAGGCTATCTCACGGATACTCACAAGTAGGTTAGCCCAGGTTGGCCTGAACTCACACTGTACCTCAAACACATTTGTGTTGTTGTTTTTACTCTTTACTCTTTGTCTTTTGCGGGGGGACCCACCACCCAGCTCCCAAATAAATCACACACGGAGGCCTGGCCTTAGCTTGGCTTGTTTCTTTTACCAGCTTTTCTTAACTTATCCCATCTGTCTTTGGCCTTGGGGCTTTTATTTTTCTCTATTTCTATATACCTTTTCTTTCCTTCTCATTTCGCGTCTGACTGTGTAGCTGGGTGGCTGGCCCCTGAAGTCCTCCCTCCTTCTCTCTTGTTCTCAGATCCTTTCTCCCAGATTTCTCCTCATCTTTATCCGCTCTGGCTGCCAGCCCCACCTATCCTTGCTCCTGCCTCACTATTGGCCATTCAGCTCTTTATTAGACCACCAGGTGTTTTAGACAGGCACAGTAACACAGCTTCACAGAATTAAACAAATGCAGCATAGAACAAAAGTAACACACCTGAAAATCATATTCCCCAGCACACATGAAATCAGGCTAGTGCAGCAACACGGGCATCTCAGAATTTGGGAGTAACTTGGAGTATTCATTAACCCAAGATAGCCTAGAACACAGAGGTCAGTGCCAAATACATACGCTAAATAGGGTGGCGCATGTCTATAATCTCAGCAGTTGAGAGACTGGAGCAGGAGGGCCATGAGTTCAAAGCCACACTGGGAGGGAGGGAGGAAGGGAAAGCAGGCAGACTATGTACATGTGGGGATGCTGGCGGTGGCAAGCATGTCACCTCACCATGAATGACACACAGGAAAAGATGACACCACTCTCTGTAAATGTCTTCAAGGGCTGGCTGTCAAGTTCACTTCCGTAAACAAACTAACTGTACTTGCACAATGGTTTTTTTGTTTGTTTGTTTGTTTTTTCGAGACAGGGTTTCCCTGTAGTTTCTAGAGCCTGTCCTGGAACTAGCTCTTGTAGACCAGGCTGGCCTCGAACTCAGAGATCCGCCTGCCTCTGCCTCCCGAGTGCTGGGATTAAAGGCGTGCGCCACCACCGCCCGGCTTTGCACAATGTTTTGGACATTCGGGAAAGACCAAGAAAGAATTTACAGCTGCCTGCTGCATTCTGCTGGGGTTAATCCCAGTCGAGGTACCCTGTCATGCTCCCTCTGAGCATGCTCAGTGTCTCTTCCCAGGTGCCTTTCCCAGCCAGGGCTTCAGGGGAACAGGTAGGACTGAGGGTGCCCTCGCACACGGGCAGGGCCTGCAAGGGACCAGTAGTAGCTTCTGGGCTCTCTGTGGGCCACACTCTCATCCGACATCTTTTTACTCCTGTTTTGTTTTTATTTTTTTATTTTTTGATTAGTTGGCTTTGTTTTATCTTTTAAGACAAATGTCTCCCTACGTCATCATGACTAGTTTCAAACTCACAGAGATCCGCCTGCCTCTACCTCCAAGCATTGGGATTAAAGGTGTTCACCACCATGCTTGGCCTTGTTTTGTTTTTTAACTGTTTATTTTTGGGGTTTTTTTGAGATTATAACATAATTATATCATTTCTCCCTTCTCTTTCCACCCTCCAAACCTTCCCATATGGTCCTTCTTGCTCTTTCAAATGCATAGATTCTTTTGCATTAATTGTTGCCAGATGTGTGTGTGTGTGTGTGTGTGTGTGTGTGTGCGTGTACACATATATATTCCTAAAAACATAAATACAACCTGCTCAGTCTGTGTAATGTTAGTCATATATGTGTCTGGCATGTCTATTGTTTGATCTTCAGCTCGTGTTTGGCAGTCACATTGGTGAGAATTTAGGGCTGTAACTTCTGACATTACTAGGAGACACAATCTCCCAGTGAACTGGCTGATCCACTCTCTTACTATCTTCCACCCCTTCTCCTACAATGATCCCTGAGGTGCAGACTGTTTTGTTTTTGAGACAGGGTTTCACTATGTTGCCCAAGATGGCCTCCATTCATAGAGATCTGCCCTCTGGGTGCTGGGATAGGCATGAGCCCAATCTTCATTTACTTCTATGACTACCCAGTGAGATAGAAGGAAAGGAAGCTTCATTCTTCTGTGTCGCAGAAGGGAAACTGAGGCAGGACACGGGGTGAGGTTTACCTGAGAGCACATATCACACTGCAAACTGGTCAGGACTAAACCCAGGGCTGTCCCAGATGTGTGTGCTGCCTTCTTGATCTTCCCCTCTGCTCGAGAACTGCCCATCACTAGGGCCTCCAGGAAAGGTCCCCCTGACTTAAGACACTCCATGTTCAGAACCCAGAGAGCCTTTAGCCAAGGCAAGGAGCCTGTGAGGAGGAGATAAAGATTGAAAAGCACGTCTGAAATCGAGCGCTTGGGATGTTGAGACAGGAGGATTACCAAGGACAGCCTTGGGGCTTGGTGGCATATGCCTGTCATTCCAGCACTTGGGAGGGAGGCGAGATCGGGGAATCAGAAGTTGAAAGTCACCCTCTGATACATCACTGGAGGCAGTCTAGAGACAGGGAGAGAGGAGAGAGAGAAAGAGAAAGATCAAGGAAAAATCTGACTCTAGCAGGATCTGCGGGGGGGGGGTGCTCTCGACATAGGACAGTACAGTTATCTAATAAGTGCTCTCAGCACCATGGACAGCCAAGGAAACAGTTAAAGCCACTGAGCTACCTCCAAGTGCTGACAGGGGTACGTGGAGCAAAGGGAACTCCCCTGCGCTGCTGGTGGGAGTTAAATCAGTAGACAATAGTGGTTGAAGCTTAGTACATGACTAGGTATGATCCAGCAATCCCACTCATCAGCATTTACCCAATGGGAGCGAGAGGAAGTGACTGATGGAGGACATGCTCAAAAACAGTCATCAAAGCTTTACTTGTGGTAGCCAGCAAAAGGAGAACGGCCCCAACGCCCAGCACCCATAGAACGGACACATAAACCACCATACAGTCTTCTGGTGAATACCACACAGCCATGAAAAGGAACAGAGGACGGTGCAGCCCTGGGGATGAGTCTCAAACAGCACTGAAGGGAAGACAGAGCAGGAATGAGGCCATCCAGAGAGCCCAGTCCGCTCACCCAACAGATTGCTCCCCTGCCCTGTGGATCCTGGGGACTGGGAGGGATCACCAGCTGGTGGGTGAACCCAGATAACCAGGTCTAAGACCCAGAAAAGGATGGAGAGAGGAGAGGAGAAGAAGAAGCAAGGACCTAACAGACAGTGGAAGTTGGGGAAAGGATGGGAGGACCAGGCCAGTGTCTCAGGAGGACGGGGGACTCCCAGGGCCATCATAAGTGCATTCAGATGCTAATCTGCGGCTGTGAACTAAGGAAAAACTCAGGTGGCGGCACCTTCTGAGGGGCTGTGCCACCTGTCCACCCAGCCAGCTGATTTTACCCATCTTAGAGGCAATGTAGGCGGGTCAGCAGGGCCCATGTGGGAGTCCCCCAGGGAGGACCATGTAACCTGGAGCCTTCCTTGCTCTCATCCGGGCAATGGATTTCTAGATCATGTCGGCAATGGTCAGGTCCTGAATTATCCAGGCGTATCTCCGGCCCACACTTCACTTGTACAAAGAAGCCCCTCTGCAGTCCTCCACCTGTGCCCAGCATCCCACCTCCCTGAGGAAAATAATCGATTCCAGCATCCTCCAACTTCCTCTCCAAAGGAGCCAGCCAGTTACTGCCACCTGCATCTCTGTCCCCAGGGCACTACTGTCCCCCTGGCAACCTTATTTTTGAGTTCTTGGAAGAGGAGCAGATGTAGAGGTAGGCAGAGGGATGCAGGGGAGCTCCATCGTGGGCACCCTCCTGGGACTGGCTGGGCTCAAACTAAGCTGTGCCTGAAATGGTAACCAGAGGTCCATTACATAGCCTCTGTGAGCTGCTGCTCGTCTCTGGAGGGGGGGAGGTGACACTTCAGGCTTGACAGAGGCCCACAGATGAGATGCCCTGTGATGTGAGAAGGTTGTCCAGCCCCCTGGATTACAGTTTCAGAGGTTTAGTCCAGTATCACCATGGTGGGAAACATGGCAGAAACAGGCACACATGGTACTGGAGAAGCAGATGAGAGTTCTACATCCAGATCTGCAGGCACCAGAAAGAGATAGAGACATTGGGCCTGACATGGGCTTTTGTAACCTCAAAGCCCACCCCCAGTGACACACTTCCTCCAAGAAGGCCACACCTACCCCAACAAGGTCACACCTACCCCAACAAGGCCACACTTTTTTTTTTTTTTTTTTTTTTTTTTTTTTGGTTTTTCGAGACAGGGTTTCCATGTAGTTTCTAGAGCCTGTCCTGGAACTAGCTCTTGTAGACCAGGCTGGCCTCGAACTCAGAGATCCGCCTGCCTCTGCCTCCCGAGTGCTGGGATTAAAGGCGTGCGCCACCGCCGCCCGGCTCTCCTAATCCTTTCAAACAGTGCCATTCCCTAAGCCTTCAGATCCCTGTACTTATGGGAGCCATTCTTATTCAAATTACCACATGCCTCATGGGCAGCTGAGATATGGGGCCAAGTCAGACCATTAACCAACTTCTATCTCCCAGGCCAGCACTCCTGGGTCAGAGATTGGGTAGGAGTTCAGAGGTCACCTGAAGTCACTCCTACCTCCACCAGGGCACCTAAGCTGTCAGACAAAGCTAGCCACAGACAGGGGCTGCACAAGCCACCAACACAGATCCACTGAGGGGCATGGAGGAATGGCCCTGGCAGAGCTAGAGGAGGCACCCACGGGAGGACAGCAGCTACCCCAGGCTGGGGCAGGAGGGTGGCAGCCTTGGCCCATGTCCCAGGTACTAAGCTGTGATTACAAAGTCACCGGAGCTGTGACAGCCCCTCTGTAGAACACAAGAGGGATGGAGGTGAAGGTCGCTTGAGTCGCAGCCCCGAACAGGCTGCCCTGCATCCAGTGGAGCCTTCTTGGGTCTTTAATGCCAACCGGCTGCCCTGTGGATACTCAGTCCGGCCCCTCGCGTGCACGTGGGGGCCCTGCTTACAGCCTTACTTAATGAAATCAATAAAACACCGTGCAAACCTGGCTGAGGGCCAGCATTTTACAGCGCACCATGCTGGGCGGACGACCAAATTAAGAGCAGCCACAGGAGAACGGAAGCGACTAGGAGCGGCTGAGAGGAGATGGAGATTAGTGTGGGGGGGGGGGCATGCAGAGGCAGGGTGGGTGTCAAGGGCCTCCACGATCTTTTTGCGTTTTTCAGGTCGCCCCAAGCTCACAATGTGGCTACAAGAAAGACTCTGCTGTCGGTCATCTAGAGCATGATGAGAAATTATGAAAGACATAGTGAGAACCTAGATAAGACTTCAGCCACCTGGATCTCTCTCAATTTGGAGATGAAGAGTTCGGGGCTCTGAAAGGGGCAATGGCCACAAGGTTTACTCATCAGGGGCCAAGCTGAGCATGCCCTTGCCTCAGTCCTGTGCCCTGGCCTCCCTGGCACTGAGACTTGCTTCTGGTACACCAAAGTGTCCCATTTCACGGAAAAGAAACCTTCCTCCCAGGCTGGTCCAGCAGCTAACAGGATCCTGCCAGGTCTCTCTTCAGTGTCTGAGGGCCTAGGCAGGGTGGGGTCCCAAGAAAAGCCTGAACAGATGTCCATGGAGACAAGTGGTCACAGCTCCCCCTCAATGCTGAGGTCCCAGGGGTGTGGTGGGGGCAGCTGTTAAGAAGTTCAACCATCAGGAGAGGTTCTGGGTCATGAAGAGCTCAGAATCCTGAACTGTATGCAGCTTTTGAGCTTGGTCACTCTTGGGAACCTCCTTGACAGAACTGTGAGAGGTGCCACAGCCACCACCAACTTGCAGGATGCACACCAGTCATGAGCAGGAGCTCCCTCCAGTTCCCACATGGAAAACAGAACTAGCAACAAAGAGTGTCCTTCATGGCTGTGAACTAAGTGTGCCAGGAGGCTCTCAGAGGTGAAGCCCAGAGAACTGAGGGAGTGATGGACAGCCTGGAGCCACTTGCCACCTGGGATGCAATATACCTGGTGCCAGGGAAGCCACCCTGCCACCTGCAAAGCCTTCCCAGCATGCCCTCAGGTGTGAGGAAAGACACTCCTCTGAAACCGTCGCTCAGGTTCCTAGGCTCAGGGAAGTGACGTTGTCTCCTCTACCCTCTACATGGCCCAGAGTAGACTGAGTCTGAACACCTAGGAGGAACAGGAAGCAGGAGGTAGCGTGGCAGTGCCTTCCGGTGGCTCTCGTCCTATAGACAGAGCTGAAGAAAGGAACAAGAGGGTTGGTAGATGGTACAGTTGATAAGGTGTTTGCTTTGCAAAGATGAGGGCCTGAGTTCAGTCCCCAGAACCCACGTTAAACAATGGTAGGTGTGATGCTGCGTGTTTGGAGTTCCAGTACTAGAACACAGAGACGGGGATTCCTGTGGCTCACTGGTCAGCTTATCTAGCCTATTTTGGTAAGCTCTAAGCTACTCAGAGACCCTGTTTAAGAAACGACACCTGAGGGCTCAGAGTTTAAGAGCCCTGACTGCTCTTTGAGAGGTCCTGAGTTCAATTCCCAGAAACCACATGTTGGCTCACAATCATCCATAGTGAGGTCTGGTTACCTCTTCTGGTGTGTAGGCAGAAAACTGTATACATAACAAATAAATAAATCTTAGGAAAAGAAAGAAATGACACCTGAGGATGCCCTTTGGTCCACAAGCACCTATACCCCCATATACATGTTACACACCAAAAATAAAAGCGAGCAAGCCCATAGTCCATCTTCCACTCTGACCCTGGCAGACATCACTAATCAACCACAGAACTCCCCAGCTGAGCCTGATGCTGCCTTCCCAGAGTTTTTTCCCTTCAGCTGCTCCGTGCATGCAGCCCTTTCACTTGACCTCTACAGTGAGCCCTTGAAATGAGTTCTTCCTGCACTCTGAGGCTAGAACACGCCCAGGAGGCTTCCTGGAGGAAGAATCTGGAGCGATGGGAAGAATAGGGTACCCGAGTGTGAGTAACTGAAGAGCAGATAGGGAAGGGCAGAACTATGTTCTCAAGGACGGGGATGCACCATCATGGGGAGATTCCCCAGGGAACTGAGGAAAGCCCCCTGTGCCTAAAACTCCAAGACAGCTACCCCCAGCCTAACGGGGTTGGGCCTGAGCCGGGTGGCTTCTTGTACTGGCCCTGACCAGCTAACTCCCAGGTAGCCAGAAAATATGCAACCTCTGTTAAGATTTCCTGTTTCTGTGGGCCCTCTGAGCATCAGGACAGGTTTCCAAAAAAACATGAACCATCTCTGACAGCTCAGCTCCCTTGGGAATTATTGCTATCTCCATCCCATTTGAGCTTTGGCAGAGGAGTGGCCTCCAGGGAGATATGCCCCGCCCCCTGTCACTGTGCAGGAGGGAGCAAGTTCAGAATGACTGGGTCAGATCTCAGCCTTTCCCTTGGGCCGCCTCAGTCCGGAGACAGTCAGATGGTTCAAAACTCTCCCTCTTTACAGACTCTGAGTGTAGGAGGCTAGACCCCTCCCTGGAAGCCCTGGGGAGGAACCCACCCCAAGGCCCCGGCCTCTTTACACCCAGGCCTGCCTTCAGAGCCTGTGCTATCTGGATTCCCAGCACTTTCACAAAACACCTGAGGGACCCCCCCCCCAAAAAAAAAGCAATCTAAGGGAGAAACTGTTGTGACCCTCAGTCTGAAGGTGGTGTCCTCTCAGGGAAGGCACTGTGGCAAGAGCAGAGGCGGCTGGATACAGTGTATCTGAAGTTGGGAAGCAGAGAGAAACAAATGTTGGAGTTCAGGGAGCAGAGAGAAACAAATGTTGCGATAGGGTGAGGGGATTAGCTTTCTCTGTTTTACCCAGGATGGCAGCCCATAGGATGATGGCTCTCATTTGAGTTGGGTCTTCTTGCCTCAGTTGGCTTAATGAAGATAATAATCCCTTGCAGGCCTTGCCAGCGTTCCTAAAGGCTTGTCTTCCACGGGTTCTAAATCTTAGCTGCCTGCTGGAATCTATCACCAGTATCCAATGGCTGCCGTAGCGTATCAAGAGTCCCCTTGGTGACTCTGAGCTAATGTTAACCTGCTGTGGGCCTAGGGGAGCTATTCCTCTCTCTGGGCCTCAGCCGACAAGCCCACAGAGTTCCACAGTTCTTCAACCTGTCAGGAAGCCCTGCACACTGTAAAGAGTGTCAGGTGTTCCTGGAGGGCAAAAGGGCGAGGGAAGACAGAGAGGGCAGAAGGACCAGCCAGGAGAGGCCTTGCAACAACAGAGCAAAGGCCTGCTGCTGTGGGCGGGGGAGGTGGATGTGGAGTGTTTGGCCGTGAGAGCTCTGACCTTCACCTGGCCCTGGGAGGCAGAGCCTCGGGGAATCTCCCATCCCTGGGCGGCCGACCCAGGGACAGGCCACGCCCAACTTCTGGCCAACCTCCCGCAGACCTCTGTGTCTGCAGGAAAGACACTTAACCTCTCTGTGATTTTCTATGTATTTAGAAGGGGGAGCCAGAGCATCCCCAAAAGATTGTGTGCCCCGACACTCTTCAGAGCCCACAGAGACCAATGAGGCTGCAGGAAGACTCTCAGGACCACAGGAGCGGCAGCTGGAGGACCAGCCCTACTCAGCAAAGCCGAGTGAGGCTGAGGCAGGCCCCAGGGGAACCTGTGCCCTCAACCACTGCACCTAGAATCCCACAAAGGCCGGACTTGGTGGTGCTGTGCGGATTGTTCTATGTCTGGGCCACACATTCCTGCCAGCATGGTGAGAACTCACACAAGACAGAGTTACTGGGGATATTCCCACAGAGGGCGACAAGAGAAGGAGCAGGAGGAGGCAGGAACCCACAAACTACAGTGCTCTTACACCACGATAGCACGAGGTGGGGAAAGTGACAGCCAGCCTAGCATGAGGCACTGTCTACTGGGGGATCCTATACCCCAAATGTGGCCCAGCTCTAGGACTCCCTAGATCTGCCACATCACCCTATCCCAGGGTCAGAAACTGTCTCCTACAAAAGCTAGGAAGAGCCCCCAGGCCTTCCAGATACTCAGCCCAATAGACTGCAAGATGGGCTATGGGCATGGCTGTCTCCTGTTGACCTGGTCTCAGCTCCTGTGGTGCCTCTGCAAGTGGTTCCCTAAGGGGAGGCAGCCACCAGGAAGGGGACAGCACAGTCCCCACCCTCCCCAGCTCTGGTATTCTCATCCACAGCCATTGCAGGGACTACGGGGAGCAGCATCAGAAAAGGCTCTGGGTTATTTGACTGTGTCTGACTTGGCCCTCACCCGACCTGGCAGCTTGAACAGTTGCAGCCAACCGAGGAAGATCCAGCTTAGTGAGCAAGTGCCCATATCTAGAGGTTCTCAGGGAACCTGGGGACATTCCTGAAAAGCCACAGGCCAACTCCATCCAAGTATGCTCAGGACTCTGAGGGATTCCAAGCCAGCCCTCGGGTCTCTCTTCTCTCAACATGAGCAAGCACTTGGGCTAAGCCTGACTCGGGATGCACTTAGAGCATGATAGTAAAAGACAAAATGATGCAGCCTCAGCCCTGCTCTGTAGACCTGTTCTCAATCAGGTCCAGCACTCAGAGAGGGCCAGCAGGTCAAGGCGTGAGGGTACCAGTTCAGGGACATGCATCACAGAAACTAGAGGCCACTGCTGTAAACTCAGAAAGGCTCCCCAAGTGAGGTCAGAGAAACAGGCCAGATTCTGAACTTTGGAAGTCAAGTCATCTGGATGTTGTGACAGGTGGGTAGGGAAGAGGAAGCCAGGACGACTCCCAGGCCTGTGATTTGAGCAGCAAGCATCTGAAGCTCAGTATGCTAATCCAGAGTTACTTAAGCCTGGGTCTGGCTCCTTGTCTCTGCATTGATTTGTTCGAGCATGAGTTAGCATGTGGAAATTAATTAGAAGAGCACTTGGTACCAAGTAGGTGCTTAATAAACACAGGCTCTGTTAACATTGTTGATATGAGGGATGGATGGATGGATGGATGGATGGATGGAAAATATATGTGTGATTGAATGGATAGATGGATGAATGAATAAGTGGGCAGGTAGATTGATGGGCAGGCAAATAAAAGGAAAGATATATGGAAAGATTAATGGATAAACCCAATGAAGAGGATAATAGTCCTACATCAGAAAGTTGAGAAAGACAAAGGACAGAAGGATGATGTGTAATGTTGTGTGTGTGTGTTTGTGTGTGTGTGTGTATGTTAGGCCAACACTGTCTTTCTCAGTTGCTCTCTACATTAGGTGTTTTTCTTGTTTGTTTGTTTTCATTTTTGTTTTTTGAGACAGGGTTTCTCCACTTAGCTCTGGCTGTCCTGGAACAGCCTCTATAGACCATGCTGGCCTTGAAAATCCTCCTGCTTCTCTCACGCAAGTGCTGGGATTAAAGGTGTGCGTGACCAAAATGTTCTGACTAAACTTGGACCTTGCCAACTCATCCAGGCTGGTCAGACAGCAAACTTTAAGGATCCACCTGGGATTGCAGGTGCATGCCAGAGACACCAGGCTTTTTAAATGTGCCCCTAAGGACTGAACTTAGGTCCTTGTGTTTGTGCCCGGTAAGCCCTTTGCTGACTGAGCCATCTCCCCAGAATTCACAGTGCGTACCAAGTGCACAGCCACTGTCATTCCATCCACAACATCGGGGTAGCTGGTACCACAGGCCTGAAGTTCTGAACACAGGCTATGCTGGGAACTTGGGGCTCTAGGCCAGAGGATGGAGGAACCCACAGAGAAGAGCAGGGTTTTAAGGGCGGGTGGGTGAGGATAGAAGCCAGGCTTAGCCCAAGGGCTCAGTCAGAAAGCAGGCGATTAAAGGTGATGAAAAAAGCGAGGGACTAGAAAGATGGCTCAGCAGTTAAGAGTACCGGCTGCTCCTGCAAAGGACCTGGGTTCTAATAGAACCCACATGGAAGCTCACAACTGTCTGTAACTCCAGTTCCAGGGGATCAAACACGCTCTTCTGGCTTCTGCTGGTACCAGGCATGCATGTGGTGTATATACCTACATGAAGGCAATCATCCATGCACATAAAATAAAAATACATATTTTTGAAGTGACAAATGAAAACTCCAGATGGCTTCAGAAGAAAGCATCAGGTTGGGAACTGCTGGGGACAGGGGCTCAAGGTGGTGTTTGTAACCAACCTCTCATCAGTGGTTCTGTATTCTTCCTTACTGACCTGGTCATTAGCATTGGCCAAAATGCCAGGCAGAGAGAAGCATTCGGTGCCATGCACTGGGGACAAACCCATTTCTGTCCAACAGAAGCCAAGGCTGGTCTCAGCCCAAACTGGACTAGCTACACACACACACACACACACACACACACACATATTTCTGACCCCGCTGCCAATTAGATCCTTTGAAAAACTGGGGCTGCAGACTGGTAGCTAGCAGGGAAGCAGATTGGTAGCAAGTGGGCACCCCGCTGCTCCCAAGTCACCAGCTGATGTCAACTGTTAATGGAAAGGCCAGAAGAGGCCGGAATAACTCAAGGTTGTGGACACCATGGGAAGGTCAGGCTCCAAAAGGACAGAGTGGTTGTCTGCAGCCACAGAACTGCCACACAAGTAGTCAGTTGTGGTCAAGGGGCGGGGTCTGTCTCTTGCTAGGAATGGACACCGTGAACAACTGCTGCCACCTGGTGGGTAGGAGGGACATTGCATAGAGCTATCCCTAGTGGGAACCTTTGGAGAACTGAGATAGATTAAGTAGGATGAGCCTGGGAGAGAGGCAGAGCCAGGGACAAAGCAGGAGGATGAGTGAAGGGAAGAAGCCTGGGGAGGATGGGACTCAGGAGGAGGGTGAGGACGCTAGCAGGACTGAAGAGGCAAGAGGACAGACAGGGACAGAGGGAAGGCTCCGGTCATCACCCTCCATTAGCCCTCTCTCCCCTCCCCCAAGGCTGAAAGTTATACATAGGTCTTGTGGTAAAAGGAAGACAGAATGAGAACAGTTGTCTATAGAGGAGGCAGTGGGGGAGCTGGGATGGGGCGAGTCCCCCTGGGCCTCTTTAGGGGTAGAAAGTGACATTCACTAGCCTCATCCTCAGGACAGGACACCATCCCTATGCCACATCAGGCTGCCTGTGCAGCTGAGGACTTACAACCCAACAGGGCCTGCCAGAGGCAGAGGGATAATATCACAGCCCCATGGTGTGCCTAAGCAGATCCCTGCAGCTGGGGTCAGCCTGAGGTCAGCCTGGGGGTCGACCTGAGGTCAGCCTGCCACACTATGGCACAAGTAAGAAACAAACCCTGAGCTACACCTGTGTGTCCATGACAGTCACTGGCCCCACAAGAGAACCTGGCCACAGACAAGATGCACAGACTCAACGGTACAAGCAGTGTCCTTCCTGTGACAGAGAGGACGAGGCAGCAACCTGAGCCACACCTCCCACTTGCCACGCTACCTTCCATCAGGGGAAACTGAGGTCCAGAGAGAGAAACCCAGCTGCCCCAGTGAGGATAGAGGCAGATGGCAGACATGGACCCTGGGAACTGGGGGAGCGTTCTGTTCCCAGCCCCACCCACCCCTCCTGAAGCTCTGCTCACACCTGCCCTCCTGCCCACCTCCTGGGCACACTGTGGAAGAGCTAATTAGAGGCCGGGCTGTTCTGACAACGCCAGTAAACAGCACTGGAGCACAGAGAACGCCCTGCCCTAGCTAAGCCTCCTGACAGGTCAGCTCCCCAGCTGACTTCAAGGCTGCCTGGCAGTGTGGGTGCTGTCCATGATGCTTTCGTTTATGGTGGCCTTTCTGGAGCAGCTGTGTGTAGTCTCCCCTTGCTGCTGGGAGGCTGACAACAAGGCACAGAGCATCATCATCTCCATGGTTTTATGATGCACAGAGACTGGGCTACACAGCAAACCAGCAACAGAGCAGGAGCAGAAGTTTAGAGTGGGGCTGGGGAAGCGGCTTAAGCAGGGAAGATGGCTCATTCTGCAAGAGTAAGGACCGGAGCTCAAATCCCCAGAACCCAAGTAAAAGTCTGGGTGTGGTTGTATGTGGCTGTAACTCAAAGGAATAAAGTAAAGAGAGATAAAGGGCACTTGTTGCCCTCCTCTGACCTCTGAGAGCATATATATATATATATATATATATATATATATATATATATATACACATACACATACACACTCACAAACACACACATGCACATATACACACATATACACTACACACACATGCACATACACACATGCACATATACATACACACACATACACATACACACTCACATATACATAAACACACATATACAAACACACACGTGCACATACACACACATATATTTCCACACATGTATACATACTCACATACACACACATACACACATGCACATACACACTCACAAACATACATGCACATACACACACATATATACACACACGCACATACACACGTGCACATAGTCATACACATTCACATACACTTATACACATACACACATGCACATATAGTCACACACATACACATGCGCATACACACACACACGTACACACATACTCATACACACTCCCATGCATATACACATATAAACAAGTTTACAGTCTGGAGTCCTGCTTTCTGAATACTCGGGCTATCAGCCTCTCTGTGGTCATCCAGGGAAAGCTCCCCTCTTATGTGTATAGAAGGTTTCCTTTTACTATGAATCTATCTGATCAAGGCAGAGTTAGTCTAAACTCAGAGAAGTAAGGGGACTTACTGAAGGTCACACATTTCTAATCTAGAAATACAACCTGCTCAGTCCATATAGCGTGGATGTATATATTCTCTTGGCTGACCATTTGGTAATGCATAACCAATTAGTGTGCTCTTTCCCGGGGAAGAAAGACTATTTCTCCTACTCTCAGCATTCCTTGGTGACTGTAATTCTCTTCGTATAGGGTTGAGGCCGAGTGAGCATTCTCCTTCTATGCTCGTGTGTCTCTTGGTGTCATCCTTGCTCGGGACATGTTTCGGCAGCCATGCTGGTGAGACCTGATGGGTGTAGCTTCTCTGGAATTTCTAGGAGACACAATCTCACAGTGAACTTGCTGTTTCTCTAGCTCTTTGAGTATTTCTGCCCATGTCTTCCTCAATGAGCCCTCAGCCTTGGCTTCAAGAATTGTATTATAGATGTATCCCTGAGGCCTGGACACACAGGCTGGGGGTAACTCCTCAGTTCTACTTTGCCATGCCCCTCCCCTGAGGGGCAATCTTGTGATGTCCTTTATGGACAGTTCAAGGAGATCCCTCACATGTGTGGCTGCCTTGTTTGTGTCTGGGAAACACTCTTTGCGTGAAGCCGTCCCCACCCCTGGCTCTTAGGATCCTTTTGTCCCCTCTTCTGCTATGTTCCCTGAACCTTAACAGGCAGGGATAAGATAAAGCTCCATGTTGGGCTAGGCACTCCACAGTCTCTTATTCCCTGCACACTGACCAGTTGTGGATCCCTGTGTTCACTACCATTTACTGCAAAAAGAAGCTCCCTCAATGAGGGTTGAGAAACACCCCCAATCAATGAGTATAACGATGTCATAGGGAGCCAGCTTAATACTATGTCCATTTAATAAACTAATAGTAGTAGATTCTGTTCTAGGGCCTATGACCTCTCTGCCACAAGTCCTGGGCCTTAATGACGGTGCAGGCATGGATTCCATGTCTTGTGGAGTAGGCTCTTCTAGAACTCAGAGCAGCTGTGTCGGCATGCGCACAACCTGCTTGTTGTGATATGACGTTCTGCTCTTTGGATTCTTTTTTTTGGGGGGCCCCCACTCAGCTCCTGAATGAATCACACATGGAGTCATTCTTATTTATAAACATCCAGCCTTAGCATGGCTTGTTTCTTGCCCACTTTTCTTAACTTATATTTATCCGTCTACTGTTTGGCCTCATGGGTTTTTTTCCAGTCCCTTATTTCTTTAAATCTTACTCTTACTCTGTGGATTGCTGAGCAGCTGGGTGGCTGGCCCCTGATGTCCTCCTCCTTCTCGGGATACTACTCTAAACCCCTTCTCCCAGTTTTCTCCTCCTATATATTCTCTTTCTGCCTGCCAGCCCCACCTATCCTTTCTCCTGCCTCGCTATTGGCTGTTCAGATCTTTCTTAGACCATCATGTGTTTTAGACAGGCAAAGAATCACAGCTTCACAGAGTTAAACAAATCCAGCATAAACAAAAGAAACACACCTTAAACTAATATTTCCAGCCGGGTGGTGGAGTTGCACCTTTAATCCCAGCATGAGAGAGGCAGAGACAGGTGAATCTCTGTGAGTTAGAGGCCAGCCTGGTCTGTAGAGCGAGTTCCAGGGCAGGCTCCAAAGCTACAGAGAAACCCTGTCTTGAAAAACCAAAACAGTGATGGTGATGATGATGATGATGATATAATAATAATAATAATAATAATAATAATAATAATAATCCCAACACCTGCTCAAGATCAAGCCAAACAAAATCCCACTGTGGAGGAAAAGGTATGGTCCCAAAGTCCCACCCCTATCTGGGAGCTATTGGCAATTGATGGCTGCTGGGGGAGAGAGAGTCAGTTTTCTTTTATGATGAGGCTGCCCACACTCTGGTGCATGCATGATCCTATATTCAGGCATCTACTAGCAGCACTAAGAGGACTCAGTAAGTTAACACACACACACACACACACACACACTTGTGAAGGAGTAACGGGTGGGCAAGGGGATGATTATAGGGGAGGAGTGGGGGTGGACTTGATCAAAACATGTTATGTGCATGATGAGATTCTCAAACAATGAAAAGAAAAGAACACCGCAGTTTCACCAAACAGCAGTGGGAAAGAAATTGATGGTTAGCAGTGCTAAAATCATAGAATCATGTTCCATTCTTACTAATAAAAATATGTTTTTACCACTTAAGGAAAAGAAAGGCACCGCCCTTCGGTAACACTTCCCAGGTCTTCCTACAGATAGATTCTTCACTGACTGTGTGGAGTCCCCACATTCTTAGGGCTACATCCTGCAAATGATGGGGCCCTTTGTGGCTCACCTAGGTCCCAGCATAGAGTCTGGAACTTAGAAAATGTCCTCTGAACACTGAAAGTTCTCACCTTGATTGCAGAGTTGCAAGGAACCTGTATCGTTTCTTGAGGGTGCCCTGCCCCCTGTTGGTAGAAGGCAGCATTGCAGGGGTGTCTAGCTATCCCACAGAACTCTCCTGTCCAACACACACACACACACACACACACGCACGCACGCACACACGCACACATGCACGCACGTACACCCCACAGCATTGACCTTAATATAGAGACCTTCACCTTGCACCCCTCCTGACCCCACCCGTCCCATACAGACTCCCCTTACATACTCCCCTGGTATTGTTCAAGTTACCTTCTCTCCCAGGTCACCCATGAAGAACACTCACTACCCCATCCTAGCCTGACTGTCTCCTGTGAACACTAAGGTACACACCAGCCCTGCTTCACTGTCGCACGCAAGGAAAGTCCCTGTGCGTCTGCTCCAGCATGGCCACATGCCCTCTGTCACAGCACTTATCACCGGCAGCATTGTGGGGACCAAGTCATGACAGCATACCGTCTCTCAGCCAGGACACATGACTGAAGTGCGTGTCTAGTTCCCACCACTAGTGCCCAAAGTCCCCTCTGTCCCCGGAAGACAGGAGGCTCCTTGGAAAGGAAGTGGGCTTTGCTTCCTCCTGAGGGATCCCTATGAGCTCCCAAGTTCTCCTTTTCTTTCTTTTGTTTGTCCTATTTTATTGCTGTTATTGTTGGGCTTACTATGTAGCCTTGGCTGACCTAGAACTTGCTATGCCAGCCAGGGTGGTCTCGAACTTACATAAATACCCCTGCCTCTGTCTCCATCTCTATTTCTTACAGCCAAGCCTGTGTTGTCCCATCTAGTAGCTGCAGCCACTTGTGACCAGTAAGCACTGAATTATGTCGGACCTGTGACCAAGTGATATTTTATTTCATTTTAATATACACGTAAATGCCTATACAAAGCACTTGGATACCAGACCCCAATTTTATGAAATCTAACTAAAGATAAGCAATGCTGATAAAAATTTACTGTCCAATACGAAAAGGGGTATAGGCCTAAGATGCACACTGTCTTCCAGAAACCTAGCATTAAAAAAAAAAAAAAAAGTAATGCATTTCAATTTTATCCTGGTTGTATGATAAAATGATAACACCTGGGATCTGGTGGACCAGACACTAAATTAAAACTAATTTCAGGTCTGGGAATGTGACCCAGTTGGTGGAGCACTTGCCTAGGACACACAAAGCCCTGGGTTTGGTCCTCGTCATGCTATAAACCACCTATGATAAGGAAGGCCTCATCCCCAGGAAGACGACAAGGACCAGAAATTCAGGATCATCCTCAGCTATACTGTGAGTCTGAGACCTGTCAGGACCAGTGAGACCCTTCCCCGAGGGAAGCAAAGTAAAAGTAACTTCAGATGTTTCTTTTGCTCTTTTTGTTTTGTTTTGTTTTGTTGTTGCTTTGTTTTTGAGACAAAGTTTCTCTCTGTAGCCCTGGCTGTCCTGGAACTCACTGTGTAGACCAGGCTAGCCTTGAACTCACAGGGATTCACCTGCCTCTGCCCTCCCCTCTCCCCAGTGCTGGGATTAAAGGCATGCACCACCACCGCCCAGCTCTTTTGCTCTTTTTAAGTGAAACTACTAGAGAATTGGAATCTCTGCAGAGCCCTCACCTGTGGCTCCTATTATATTTACACAGAGTGGCACCGTAGGAGACAGAGGTTTACCAGCCTCAGCCGCTGGTGTCTGAAACTATCCCAGTACTGGGTGATGCTTAGCAGCATGTTTAGTTGGCACCCACTGGAGACTGTACCACTTCCATCCCTAGACAGGACTATTGAAAATGTCTCCAAACACCACCAGCTGTCTGTCCCCTTGAGGAAGCAAGAGCTACCACCTCCACAAATGAGAACTCAGCTAATCACATCCCTGTGACGGACATTTGTGTTGGGAATGGAAGGAAGGAGTGCCAGGCTTGTGGCCTAGGAAAAGGACCAGAGGTGACCAGTTCAGGACTGGTGGGTAGGCAGGCATCAGGCCTACTGACCCCGTGGAGAAATACAGAGCACTTCCTGAATGTGGCTTCCGTTGCTGGGGTCAGAGGCTTGCTTTCAATGCCCTCTGTTACAGCAGGTTGTTCACAGAGCTGGCAGCTCTGTGTGGGAGCCTGAGAAGGCTTCAAAGAGGACAAGAGAGAGCGATGCACGAGTCATGGCAGTGACACCAAACCCAGTGACAGCAAGGCCCTCAGCCGGGCTCCTGGGGAGTGATAATCCCTTCTTTGGGACTGTACAAATCCATGAGTTCCATCTTGGGAAGGAGGCAGTGCAGAGAAGAGCCCCTGCTTACAGGTGACACTCCCAGAGGGCTGGAGCCAGTTGTGACTCTCCAGCGTCCCAAGGGTGGAGAGCCTTTGTATCCAGGATATCATGGCAATCGGCTCCCAGCATGAGATGTTGTGGAAACCAGAGAAAGAGCTGGACAGAGAGGGGGCACAGCTCAGGGGTGCAGACACAGGCCCAGAAACACCGCATGGAAGTTCAACAGCCCTGCTCCACACAGCAGCCCTTACAAGCAGCCCTAACTGCCATCCAGGAGGGGTCAGGGCTCTGTGACTTTCAGAGAGGCCACAGTCTGTCTATCCTACCAGCAAACAAAAGAACAAATCAAGTTCATCAGCAGGACTGGAGGTGAGAAAACATTAAAATCCACACAGCTCCCATGTACCCCGAAGACCAATTAGAACAGTAATGGAAAAACATCCCATGTGCCACGGCCAATCCCTATTCAAAAAAAAAAAAAAAAAAAAAAAGCAAATAAACAAGAAATGTCCACATCTTCATTCGGGGACACAATAAAAGCTTACTGAAGGACATGAAGACGGCCCGAGTAAATGGAGTGATATATCATACTCGGGGGCAGGGAGACGCAATAATATGAAGATGTCAATTCTTCCCAGATTAAATCTATAAATCCAACGCATATCCAATTGGATTCCTAAGGGGATTTTTATAGAACTTGACAAGCTGACTCGAGAGCTCATCTGGAAGGGTAAACAAGGAAAAATGGGACGGAACTTGACCAACCAGATTTCAAAACGAGGTATAAAGCCAGGGAAATGCAAACACACATTAGAGCTGGCAGATCAAAGGGATGCGGCAGAAAGCGCAGAGAGACCGGTGCCAGGACGCAGCTGGCGGACGCAGGTTACAAAGGTCGCTGCGTCTTTGTCAGTACTTTTCCCATCGCTGTGACGAAATACCAACCAAATCACCTTAAGGTAGGGGAGGGCCTGTCTTCCTCACCGTGGGAGGGGTGGCATCCTTCGCGGCTGTGGGCGTGGTAGCAGGAGCAGGAGGCGGCAGGTCAGGGTGTCTACCATTAGGAATGAGAGAGGAGAATGCTGGGGCTCACTTCCTCCATCTTCCCTTTTCACTTAGTCAAGGACCCCTGGTCATGGGTTGTGGGGGGGCTGCAGACCCCTGGCCCCTTGACTTTCTTTGCCTGCCTCAGACCCTTTGCCTGCTGGAGTGAACTGAGCAAAACAACTTGTTTCCCTGTGCCTGCAGCTAGCTGCTCTGAGCACGAGACCCTCATGAGTTCCTGATGGCAGGGGAGTGAATTCTGGTGGGTTTTACAGCTGGAAATCCCAAGAGCTGGAGAGTGGCTATCAGTGAAGGATCCCTAGATAAGCTGGCATTCTTGTTTCAAGGATGACCCATGTCTCTATCTGGTGTGTGTGTGTGTGTGTGTGTGCATCTTTTTAAATCTCCAGCCTAGTTCCCGGCTTGCGTACCGTCCTGTAGTGCGGGCGCTACAATGGGTTAGTGCCACCTGCACTCAGGATGAGTCTTCCCTCCCTAGGTTAAAGTCCTCTGGAAGGGTCAATGACCAGCCCAGAAGTGTGCCTCCTAGGTGACTCCAAACCCAGTCCATGACAAATGAAAACTAACTAACCACAGCAGGTGTCCAGGTCGGGGCGGGGGGGGGGGGGGGGGGAAGGAGCATTCAGTGCTGGAGATAATTGCTTATCTGCTTGGAGGGATAAGTACTGGGAATGCTCTCACGTCTGTGGATTTTGTTATTGTATCTCACACAATGCCCCCCAAGGAAATGCCAGAGAGGTGGTATTGCTAAAATCTACCCCTCCCTCTAAGATCTCAACAACACACCAAGGTACAATGCCACCAAAGTTCACTCTGGGGAACCAACAGTTTATGGGACTTCCTTACAGAACCTAGGTAAAGGCTAACTTACTGGTATGTAAGTGTGCCCCCTCAAAAGGCTGAAAGGAAATTCTTTACAGGGCAGAGATGAGGTCTTTCTCATGGATGGAGCCCATCCCCTAGCCTTCCTAGCCTATACACCCTAGCCCCTCCCAGAAAGAAACCTTAGGGCAGAATTTTGCATACAACTGGTGTGGCTGGAGACTCAGGTGAGGGTCCCATGACCCTCCCTACCTCCTCTTTCCAAGAGTGAATGCTGACAGTCAACAAGCCCAGTGGTGATGACCTTTTGTGAGTAGGCCCAGCCGAACTCCCCAACATGGCGATTGTTTGGCTCTAAGTACAATGCTATATAACAGATTGACACAGCTTCCACCAACTGCTTTAAAAAAAAAACTATGTGTGTGTGTGTGTGTGTGTGTGTGTGTGTGTGTGTGTGTGTATGATAACAGATAACAGACAAATCCTCTTTAATATTGGGATGAGGAGTCTTCCTCAGCAAGCCACAGATCTGGAAACAAAGAACAAGCTAGACAGACTGGACTATGCAAGAATTTTAATCCTTAGGTTGTCTAAGTTGCAAAGCTGAAGAACAAATGAGACTGGAAGAAATTCATAAACAAAGGCTCCCTCCCTGCAAGTCTATGAGAAAAGTCTTACAGCAGGAAAGAGCAGGGTGATCGAGGGGGTTCCAAGAAGTCTGTTTACCTAAACCGGCAGTCACTGGCTCCTGCTGGGGACCTGAGAACTCTGGGCAATGGCACCAGATTCTATCTCTGTCACGGGAGTTCATGCTTACCCTCAAACTTGTCTACTTTTGTTTGAGAGGGGACCTTAGCTCCCTGTACCTTGAAGTCTGTAAGGGTTGAGTAGAGAGAATATCCCAGACAGAAGAGGCAGACTGTCAGGTTCAAGGAAGAAAGGGGAGTGGTGTTATGGAATATTATTTTAACTGGGCAAAGATGTGTTACATTTGTTTATGCTGCGTGTTTATGTCTAACAATGTAAAGATGTGCTGCATTTGTTTCGCCTTGCCTGCCTAAGGCACCTGACTGGTCTAATAAAAGCTGAACAGCCTATAGCTAGGCAGGAGAAGGATAGGGGGTGCTGGCGGGCAAAGAGAATAAACAGGAGGAGAAAAGAAAAAAAGAGAACAAGGAGAAAGAAAGGGACACGCCCAGGCCAGGCAGGCAGCCTCCAGATAGACAGGAGAAGCAGCAAAAGTAAGATATACAGAGGAAGAAAGGTAAAAGGCACCGAGGCAAAAGGTAGACAAAGAGAAAACAGGTTAGTTTAAGTTAAAAGAGCTAGCCAGAGCCAGGTGGTGGTGGTGCAGGCCTTTAATCCCAGCACTAGGGAGGCAGAGGCAGACAGATCTCTGTGATTTTGAGGCTGCAGAGCAAGCTCCAGGACAGGCTCCAAAACTACACAGAGTAAGGGGGCTGGAGAGATGGCTCAGAGGTTAAGAGCTCTGGCTGTTCTTCCAGAGGTCCTGAGTTCAATTCCCAGCAACCACATGGTGGCTCACAACCATCTGTAATGAGATCTGGCGCCCTCTTCTGGCCTGCATGGATACATGCAGACAGAACATTGTATACAAAATACATAAAGCTTTAAAAAGAAAGAAAGCTACATAGAGTAAACCCTGTCTTGAAAAACAAAACCAATCAACAACAACAACAACAACAAAAAAAAAAAAACGAAAGAGCTAGCCAGAAAGAAACCTAAGCTAGGCTTGGCATTTGAAACCAGTAAGTCTCCAGGTCATGATTTGGGAGCTGGTTGGTGCCCCAAAAGAAAAAGCTTGGTACAAAATGGAGCTGAGAAAAGATGCTAAGATAGTGGGAACAGGAGGGGAGAGAGGGTAAGGTAGGGGAGAAGGGAGAGAAAGGGGCGGGAAAGATATGGAGAAAGAAGGGAGAGAAATGTTGGGTCTCAAACTCAGGACAAATGGCTGAGGTGCCCATTTAACATGTCAGAGCTGCTGCTGCCAATGCCTCTCAGAAAAGCCAGTACCTGGTACAGAGTTCTTGTTCCTCTCACACTGGGCCCCTTAGCCTCCACCTTCCCTCGCCACAGATGCTCATCCCTTTTGTCTCTTGGCCTGTTGGTGCTCACAGTCTCCTTGGTCATCCCTGGTTCCTCTCTCTCCCTCTTTCACCACCCTCCCCGCATGGCCCAGTTCTGTCTGGACCCTTCCAGATTCCTCTTATTATTCTTATCTGCAATAAGCCTCTTCCACCATTTCTAAGAGCAATCCTGTCCTTTTTGATTTGTTTTGAGTTTGTTTTTTAACTTGAGGTGAGGAGAGGAGGGGTGGGGGATGGGAGAAGATCAAAAGATCTGGGAAGAGTGAGCTCTGAGCCTAGCCCCTCCTCTAGTGGCACATCCGAGGACCAGTTTTTCTCTTTCCACTTCCCCCCCTTCTCCGTATCCTTCAGTAGAGATGTTGGGAGACATTTATCTGGGTTTCAAAGGGCACATCTGTGTAGCACTTAATCCCTGTCATATCTTCATGAGTCACTGAGAGCCGCCCTGGTTATAGGAGTGCCTTCTGGAGTATCCCCACTTGTGAGAGGCTCTATCTAGCCTTTCCTCTGGCAGTGAGCAGAGCCAGCAGCCCTGGGAAGTCCTCCACATACAAGGTGTGCAATGCTTGTGAGCAAACGCTCTCCAATATTTTGTTTTCAAGACAAGCCTACGTGGCTCAGGCTAACCTTGAACGCGAAATCCTCCTGTCTCAAACTCTAGAGGGCTGGGATTACAGGGGTGTGTGTCCATGCTTAGCTCATTTTCGGTTTTATTTTTATTTGTATTATTTGGTGTTTGTTTTTGCAGGGCAGGGGAAAGAACCAAATGATTCACAATGCCAGATTTGAACTGCTGTCCACACATTAAGACGAGTGTGTGTATATGGTTTGTATTTGTGGGTACATGTGAAGGCCAGAGGTTGATGCTAGGTGTCTTACTTGATTGCTCCCCACCCCATTCTTTTTCAAATGTACATTGATATGAGGATTTCCAGTCTTCTGGAACTGGAGTTACAGACAGCTGTGAGCCACCCTACAGTTGCTGGGAATTGAACCCTGGGTCCTCTGGAAGAGCAGCCAGTGTTCTTAACCGCTGAGCGAGCCATCTCTCCAGCTCTCGGCGCCGTGTTCTTTTGAGACAGGGTCTCTCACTGAGCCTGGAACTCACCAACTCAGCTAGGCTGGGCAAGCCCCCATCATGCTCTCCCTCCCTTCCCAACGCTGGGATCACTGGCTGGTGCCGCCATGCCTCGTTTCTGTACACAGGCACTGGGGATTTGAACTCGGGCCCTCTGAGCTACTCTCCCAGTTCCAGGATTAAGATTTCTGCCTGGGCTTTTGTTGACAGCATTCTGGAATGCGAAAGTAGTCAATGGTGCTGGTCTAAGTGAAGGCCTGGAAATCCTTTCCCAGAACTTTGGAGAAGGGGAGGATGTGTAAAACAGCTTTGTTGCTGTTTTTCCACACATAAGAAAGGTTATTGTTGGTGGTGTTGGGTTTCTTTCTGTCTCATTTGGAGCTATCTTTAGCTTACAACAGTTCGGTAAAGAATACTTTTAAACAAACTTGAAACACATAATTTTCCGCGTACTAGATCGGATTGTCCTTTCAAATCCTAAAACGATTATTGAAGATTTTCTTTACGGTGAGGACTTGTTTCCTTCGGTTCAGGGAGAAGCCATTTCTCTTACAGTTCTGTGGGAGAGGGCTCGCTTGCGGGGCAGAATCTCCAATACTGCCTCCTCCCCAAACGCCATGGCAAACCTTAAAATAAAGACATGAAACACAGCTCTTGCTCTAGAAGCAGTAAGCATTTATCCTGAGCCAAACATGAGCAACCATGGCTTCAGGTACCCTGATGATATGCCCCATCCACACACACACAGACCAACCTTGGCTTCAGGCACCCGGATGATATGCCCCATCCACGTGCACACAGATAGAACCCTATCAGAATTTCATTTTTTGTCATGGACAGCCAGCAAGCACACTGTGTGGGAAGTCACTGCTGTGTTCAAAATGGCAATTAAAAAAAAAAAAAAAAAAAAAAAACGCAAAACAGCACACACCTGTAATCCCAGCACTTGGGAGGTAGGAGGGGCATCAAAAGGTCACGGTCATCCTCAGTCACAGAGTGAATTTGAATCCAGCCATGACTACAAGAGACCTTGTCTCCAAACCAGAAAAACAGGTGGGCAGTGGTGGCGCACACCTTTAATCCCAGCACTTAGGAGGTAGAGACAGGTGGATCTCTGTGAGTTCAAAGCCAACCTGATGTACAAAGCAAGTTTCAGGACAGTGAAAGCTGTTACACAGAGAAACCCGTCTCAAAACAAAAACAAAAAACAGTGATCACAACAATAGTGTCTCTCTGCTAACACGGAAAGATTCTTGGGAGCTCCTCTCTAGAAAATGCTAATGCATGGCTCATAGTTCATTACTGTAATCCTAGCCCTTGAGAGGGAGAGGCAGCAGGCTCACTAGGTGGCCCACACTGTAAAACACTTTTTTGTCTCACAAGATGTAAAGTCCACCTGTACAGTACTGCCTGTCTACCACGCGACGGTTCGTGAGTCGCACAAGGGGCTGGAGATTGAAACACACACACAGAGACACAGGTCGTTCTTAAAACAAGGATGCCCCCTTTATTGTGTTCCAGGGCAGCTTATATAGGGCTTTCCTTGACTAATGGCCATGCCCCAGCTCTAAGGACTTTTCAGCTGCAAGCCCACCAGAAACCACTCCCCTGCCATCAGGAACTCATGAG
Source organism: Arvicola amphibius (assembly GCF_903992535.2). Classification (NCBI taxonomy): domain Eukaryota; kingdom Metazoa; phylum Chordata; class Mammalia; order Rodentia; family Cricetidae; genus Arvicola; species Arvicola amphibius. The sequence goes on from NC_052055.2 coordinate 103,063,824, forward strand.
GGTCTCGTGCTCAGAGCAGCTGCAAGCATAGGAAAACAAGTTGTTTACTCCGGCAGACAAGGGGTCACAGAAAATTCAGGGTCTGAGTGTCTGCAGTCCCCAACACCACGACAGAAACAAACAAAAATGCTAAAAGGAAAACGCATCAAGTGAAGAGGACCACTGTCCTATGTCCATGAACACAAACCACTATTAAACGAAGATCACAGGAAGATGAACCATGTTCCTATGGGCTGGCAAGATGGCTACAGGTGCTTGCCTCCAAGCCTGATGACCTGAGTTCAATCCCTGGGTCCCACAAGATCAAAGGAAGAGAATCCGCTCCAGAAAGTTGCCTGACAGCTGACTACCGTTTCCTTCTTCCCTCCTCCCTCAGTAAACAAATATAACCCACAAGAAATCAAGGCTGAAGTTAGTGTACATCTAGAGGAGTGGCAGAGGCTGTTGTTCGCAAGACGCAAAGCTGAGAAGCAGTGTTGTCTATACAGGGACTCCCAAAGAGTCCACTGAAAAGAGAATAAATAAAAATTCTAGAAGATGGGCAAAAAGAATATTAGAAAGCAACTCACAGATAGTGCACCGCAGATGCTGATACGCCAGTGAAATCCTCACTGCCCTTAGGGAACAGAGCAACTCACAGAGAAAGGTATCCAGCTCTCCATCTGTAGCTGTCAGCCCCTCACACTCTCCCCCAGAGGTCTGATGCTGCCAAAGGTGAGACATGTGAGCAAATAGGAACCCTCACACAGCACAAGCGAGAAAAGCTGCTGCTGTCCCCGTTCTGGAAACATCTGGAAGGTTCTGAGACGCACACCTGTGAGGGGAAGTGCTGGGTGTGCAGGTTGTGTTTGTCGGCTTGGGAGCTGCTGGAGCTGCAAATTCAGCCTTGTCCTGCGGTTTTTGAGGGAGCATCTGCTCAGGTGATGTTGGGGTGATCATGGTGTGGTCGTGGCAAGGAGTCGGAGACAACCTAAGTGGCCGTCACTGCAATGAGAAACCAGGGCAGACTTCCATCACAGAATACAGAGCAGTAGTTAGAATCTTTTTATAGATTGAAGCATCATGGATAGGACAAAAGCTCTGACTTAAGTCTTTTTTTTTGGGGGGGGGGGTTTCGAGACAGGGTTTCTCTGCAGCTTTTTTAGAGCCTGTCCTGGAACTAGCTCTTGTAGACCAGGCTGGCCTCGAACTCACAGAGATCCGCCTGCCTCTGCCTCCCGAGTGCTGGGATTAAAGGCGTGCGCCACCACCGCCCGGCATCTGACTTAAGTCTTATGCTTTATACAAAACAATGTGCAATATAGTATTCTTGTAATGTATACATAATATAGTACATAAATTAAAATGTGTGTATATAAAGCAGCAGAAATTTTGCAAAAACAAAAAGCAGAATTCATATTAGCACATTAGCTACACTGCTACAGAGGGGGAAAGGGAGAGTATGCAGGAAGAAAGGTTAATAAAAAACAATGCTTTATGTGCTAAGAGACTTAGGTACCAGACTTTTAAACTTATTAAAAAGTTGTGGTGGTCAGGACAGTGGTGTGGGTGTCTCCATGGGTAGTAGTAGATGAATGAGCGCCCAGAATCAACCCACAAACACCGTTGATTGGTTTTCTAGCAAAGGCCCGGACAATCCAGTGAAAAAAGGAGGAATTGGGCCTATGAAACGGCTCAGCGGTAAAGGTACTTGCTGCTAAATCTTAATAACGTGAGTTCAATCCCTGGCGCCCACATGATGGAAAAAGAAGACTGACTGACTCCTGAACGTTGTTTTCTGGCTTCCATACATCCTTGTGGCACATGTGTGCCCACATGAATACACACACACACGCACACATGCATGCCAGTAAGCATGCAAATAAATGTAATTTTTTTTGCTTGTTTGCTTGCTTTGTTTTTTTAAGTTTCCTTTTACGCCAACCACAGGCTTCTTACTGCGTCACTGGCGAGGTCCCTCCCCCTCCTACGCTGAATGAAAACAGTGCTGTAGGGAGAACAAGACTGTCCACAGTTCACCAAGGCCTGTGTCTCCCCATCTTTTATAGGCTGTGATTGTTGCATGGACTGGTCATGACTGCAGCAAAGCCTCCAGCAGCAGGTCTGGCTCTAGCTGCAGCCCTGACTGCAGTGGCCTTTGCACCTGGAGTGGCGTTCTCTCCGAGTGGCCAGAAAGCAGTCGAAGCAGCTGTTTTGCCCTGCTGACAGTTGAACCAATTGCTAAGGAAAGGGCTGCTTGGTTGACAGACCCCCCCCCCCCCAGCTCAAAGCAGCCAGGCACAAAGGAAGGGCCTACAGCTGTCAATCAAGAGGAGCAGCTACTTCCTAATAGCTTAGTGTGTTTAAAGACAGTAAAGAAAAAAGAACACCATCAGAGGAAAATCCACTGAAGGGAGCAGGCAATAAAGACATATCACAGAATTAACATTCTCAACAGCACTTAACGGTGCTTAACCACGAGCCTAATATTCTTAGGAAGTATCGAGCGTTAAGGGACTAGAGAAATGGCTCAGCAGTAAAGAGCACTTACTGGGCTCAATTCCCAGAACTCACATTGGGTAGCTCACGACTGCCTATAACTCCAGCTGTATGGGAGCTGGCCCTTGTGAGTACCTGCACACATATATAACTGGGAGCTTTCTACTCCTAACCACTTTATTTGTAATAGCCCTGTACACACACACACACACACACACACACACACACACACACACACACACACGAGTATATTCTGGAGCCAAATGTGACTGATAGAGACCCAGGAACACTCACTTAGACTACCCCAAATTCGATGTTCCAGCATAGTTAACAGTTTCATATTTTTCTAATAACAGAACAAAGAAAACTTTAAAAAAGAAGTTTTCCAAACATGTTGGGGGAAACATTAAGTAGATGAGTTCCAGAACAGTGGGCAATGTCAGCCAGAGACCTCACATGCCATCTGGTGGCCATTTTTAGCCATTGGGTTGATGAAAACTAGGGCTCTGTGTACTTCAAAGGATTTATCTACCAGCCACCAACATGCTAGGTCACATACAGAGGGAAATAGGTGGTTATTAAGAGAGCTGAAGATGACCCAAGCTGATAAGGTTCTGGACCTGCAGTCTTCTCAACTCTCCAGAACCACGGAGGCTCCCAACAGTTCTTAACCTGTGGGTCACGAACCCCACAGGGGTCACATATCAGATATTTACACTGCAATGCATAACAGTAGCAAAATTACAGTTACAAAGTAGCAATGAAAATAATTTTACAGTTGGGAGTTGTGGTGGTTTGAAAGAAAATGGTCCCCAAAGGGAGTTGGACTATTAGGAGGTGTGGCCTTGTTGGAGGAAGTCTGTCACTGCGGGGGTGGGCTTTGAGGTCTCCTGTGCTCAAGCTATTCCTAGTGAAACAGACCACTTCCTGCTGCCTATAAGTCAAGATGAAGGACACTTAGCTCCTTCTCCAGCTACATGTCTGCCTGCACGCCTCCATGTCCCACCATGATAATAGACTAAACCAGCCGGGCGATGGTGGCGCACGCCTTTAATCCCAGCACTCGGGAGGCAGAGGCAGACGGATCTCTGTGAGTTCGAGGCCAGCCTGGTCTACAAGAGCTAGCTCCAGGACAGGCTCCAAAGCCACAGAGAAACTCTGTCTCAAAAAACCAAAAAAAAAAAAAAAAAAAAAAGAGTTGCGGTGGTCACAGTGTCTCTTCACAGCAATAGGAACTCTAAGACAGGGTCACCACAACACAAGGAACTCTATTAAAAGGTCGCAGCAATAGGAAGGTTGAGAGCCACCACATCAGTTTATCAGCCTTGTAGAAGGCTCAGTGGGAGGGGTAGTTCTTTTCAAGAACTTCCGTTCACAGCCAATCAATGAGTTCAGAAGGTTGTCAGTCTGACTTCGGAGGTTCTAGAAGACTCTAAAGAGAAAGTGAAGCCCCCTCTCAACAACCCGCCTATACCCACCACCCCTTCCACAGCTAAGGAAACAATAATTTTACTTAGCCATGAAAGCAAAGAACTGGTGGCACATGGCACAGGGCTGGACCACATAGCAAAGATGCTGAGTAAATACTATATGGTTGCATGTATGGGACTGTCTAGAAAATGCAGACTACAACAATTGTAAATGGTTGGCTTAGGGGAACCCTGGAAAGAGAGAGGGTACAAGGTGGCACAAGGAAATTTCAGAGCTGATTGGGTCAACAGTTTCTAAGAGAAGTATATGTCTCGCCCTGTTACTGGAGTTGTTAGGGTCAGAGCGTGGACCCTGGGAGCCCTAACAAGTCAGGCTGTTCTCTGTATGCCAACTAAAGAGCCAAGTCAGCCAGAGGGGCTGAAGAGATAGCACAGGGGTTCAGAGCACTTACAGTTCTTGCAGAAAATCTGAATTTGCCTCCCAGCACCCCATCAGGCAGCTCACGACAGTTCCAAGGGATCCAATGCTCCATTTTGGCCTCCATGACACCAACATGCATGCTGTGCACATAAACTCATGTGTGCGCACACACACATACACACACATATACATACATATACATACATACAAACAAATAAATCTTTTTGACGATTAAAACAGTGGAATGCAGAACAAGGTGAAATGGACACACTAGCAAAAGAAACGAAGTCCAGGATCCTCCAAGTCCATCTCCTGCTATAAGGCTCTGATTTAAATAGAGAGCAAGGAGACCGCCTAACTAAGCAGTTGCAGCCAAAGTGGGGTCACCTTCAAGGATGGTCTGGCAAGTTGCCAGAATGGTGTGACATCTTTCCAGAAGACAACTTTCTCTTCTGGCTAGCACCAGATCCCAGCCTTTTCCTTCTCCTAACATGAGACTCCTAGAGAAATTTTGATTTCTTAGGGTTCATCGTTTCAACAGCCTGACAACCCCGGGGAGGGACACAATGTCTCCCTTTAGATATCTTCTCTCCTGTCAGGACGGTTACAGTGGTGAACTTTATGTATGTGCAATTCAGTGTGTGTCACATTTACCTGGGTGGCTTTTGTCGTTGTCATTGTTAAGATACCAATAGGTCAGGCAGTCTGGCACTCAGAGTCCTCCAGCAGACAGGCAGCAGAGCGAGGAACCAAAGCCTTTGCCCTGGAGCCCATCACACAGCCATGCTCAAAGAGCACGGGGCATAGAAAACGCTGGAAGGGCGTGGAGCAAGGAGGACCCACGTTAATTATTACCCGGCGGCAGCCGGATCTCTGCTCCGCCCCCGCGGGTGGCCTCCTGCCTGCCGGCCGCCTCTCCCTCTCTGCTGCCACCTGCTACCCGCGCTGGACATGGTAAGCGCAGGACGTATGGTGAACCCTGAGCGGGGATCGGGAAGTCGGGCTAGGGCTCCGATGATGAGGGTGCGGGCAGCGCCATCGCGCTGGGCTAGGGTCACCTTGCTGCCCTCGGGGGCGCTGGGGTGTAGATATGGGAGGTGGCGATGGTGGCGGGCCTGGAGAGACCGGAGCCTGGCCTGTCTGGACTCCAGGCCGCCTGCTGGCGGGCTCCGGCGGGGTGTGGCAGGAAGGCGGGTCTCCATGGCGTGGTGTGGCAGGAAGGCGGGTCTCCATGGCGTGGTTCTGGCCCTAAAGGCTAGCTGGTCCCTTGGGGTGCCGGATCTGGCGGGGCTCAGCTCTCTCGGCACCCTAGTGCTGTCCCCGGTCTTGCGCCCGGCCCAAGCACCTAGCTGGGATTCTGTGTCCCACCTTCGTGGGTCAGGATCTTAGGTCCTTTGGAAAGGAGTGCCCCTGGAGCTGCTAGACCCTGAAACTCTTACCAAACCGCGCACCTTTGGAGCAGTCGGGGGGATTGGAAGCCGTTTTAGCAGCTGTGGCCTGGGAATGGTTACTAGGGACCAAAGACACAGGCTTGGATAATAAGTAATCCCTGGGCCCACACTGCCAAAGGCCGATAGAGCTTTGCTAAGCAAACAAGGCCCTTACTCCTCTGACCCCAGAGTGCAGAGGGTTATCATTCTAAGACTAGGGAGTTCTGGGAAACTCTAAAGAGAAGGTACCATCCCCCCACCCCACCCCGCACCTCCCAGCATCCCTCCAGTTCACCTGTACCCACCACTCCTTTGGGAGTCAAGATAAAAAGAAAACAAAACATAAAACCAAAATAATAAACAAAAAACCAAAACAAACAAGCAAAAAACCAAAAACAAAACAGTGGGTTCTGGTGCCCCATTGATATCTGGTTGCCTGGTTACAAGAGCCCAGCTTATCAGCCCGCTCTGGAAAGACTTCCCTATTATTAACCACAGTGCAGATCTCTGTTGCCTTCTCTATAGCCATCCCTTGTCAGTGAAGCCGAGTGATGAGGCAGAGCACAAACACCAGTGCTGGTCTGTAGGCCCCAGGGCTGGTCTGTAGTTCCCAGGGATGGTCTGTAGTTCCCAGTGCTGTTCCGTAGGCCCCAGGGCTGGTCTGTAGTTCCCACGGCTGGTCTGTAGGCCCAAGGGATGGTCTGTAGTTCCCAGGATGGTCTGTAGTTTCCAGTGCTGTTCCGCAGGCCCCAGGGCTGGTCTGTAGTTCCCACGGCTGGTCTGTAGGCCCCAGGGATGGTCTGTAGTTCCCAGTGCTGTTCCGTAGGCCCCAGGGCTGGTCTGTAGTTCCCACGGCTGGTCTGTAGGCCCCAGGGCTGGTCTGTAGTTCCCAGGGCTGGTCTGTAGTTCCCAGTGCTGTTCCATAGGCCCCAGGGCTGGTCTGTAGGCCCCAGGGCTGGTCTGTAGGCCCCAGGGCTGGTCTGTAGGCCCCAGGGATGGTCTGTAGTTCCCAGGGCTGGTCTGTAGGCCCCAGTGCTGGCCTGGAACCTGTCACGCAAGTCTTTTTACCCAAGAAAGCACTTTTTAAATGTAGTTTGTACTTGTAATCCCAGACTCGGGGAGGCAGAGATAGATGGATCTCTGAGGCTCAATGGCAGCGAGTTTAACCTACTTGGTGAGAGACCTTGTCTAAATAAAGCGAACAAAGTGGGGAGGAGGCTGGGGAGTTGCTCCATGGTTAAGAACACTGGCTTCTGGCCGGGCGGCAGTGGCGCACGCCTTTAATCCCAGCACTCGGGAGGCAGAGGCAGGAGGATCTCTGAGTTCGAGGCCAGCCTGATCTACAAGAGCTAGATCCAGGACAGGCTCTAGAAACTACAGGGAAACCCTGTCTCGAAAAAACAAAACAAAACAAAAGAACACTGGCTTCTATTCCAAAGGACCTGGATTCGGTTCCCAGCACTCATGTGACAGCTCCCAACTGCATGTGATTCTGGTTCTGAGGTATTTGACACCCTCTTCTGGCCTCTTCAGGCACCAGAATGTGACGACAAAACACCTTTACACATAAGATAAAAAATTTTAATAAAATTCTTTTATTAAACTAAAGGCAAATGATACCTGAAAATGGCATCTGAGATTGCCCTTTGACCTTCACACACATACATGCACATACATGTATCCACCCACCCACCAAGCCTACCAACCGAGAAAACCCATAACAAAAAGTACAGGACCCAGGAGCCTATCAATAAGCCAGCCCAGACCCCACCTCCTAGTGGGGCGCTTCCTTACAAACCCAAAGACCTGTGGCTTGGAGCAGGGCGCTTGTATCCACAGCAGCCAGCCCGGCTATATTCCTCCCCAAAAGTCTGGGGCATGTTCTTGACCTATAAAAGGAAGGCCCTGGGGCCTCTGTTCTCCCTCTCCTAGGCTGGCAAGGCACACAGGCTGAGTGCTGAGGAGCGGGACCAGCTGCTGCCAAATCTGAGGGCGGTAGGGTGGAATGAACTGGAAGGCCGAGACGCCATCTTTAAACAGTTTCATTTTAAAGACTTCAACCGGGTATGTGGTGTGGGGGCGGTGTGGGGGGGGGTTTAACCGGGCCACATTCTGTGCCCATGCCATGTCCTACTAGCCAAGGGGAAATACTTCTCCAAGTGGCCTGCAAAGAGAAGGGCCCTGGGCCCTGCCTTCCCGGAACTCGAAGTCCTTGGAGGAGGCGGTCCTCCAAAGGGTAGCAAGTGCATGTCCTTTCAAAGGCACTTTAATAACATACTGGCCGACAGCAACCGCCTGTGCTGTGTGCACCACACTGGGGATGTGATTAACACTAACACGGGCCTCAGAATGAGGGACAGGATGGCACAGGGAAGGTCAGAGCTCCAGAGGCCCTGGAAGAAGCTAAGCTATCCTCCTGTATCTATCAGGCTTTTGGCTTCATGACCAGAGTGGCCTTGCAGGCTGAGAAGCTGGACCACCATCCCGAGTGGTTTAACGTGTACAACAAGGTGAGCCTGCCCCCGTCCTAGAGCCTCATCTTCCTGAAGGTTTGCTCTCGGACCTGACCCTGGGCCCTTCCTCACCAGTTAGCTGAAGCCCCTTCTGTCTGTCTGTCCCCTTCCTAGAGCCAACAGAGACTCCCCACAACTGAGACTCCCGTCTCAGTGCTGATAAGTGCAAAGTAAAATACCATGAACGATTGTGGTCAGACATTAGGAAGGGCACTGTTAATAGCACCAGCAGCTTTATTCCAGATGGAAGAACGAGAGAGAACAGTAAGACGGAACTCAGTTGTCTCTCTCAGCAGATCACACTTATAAACATGCTGAGAATGCTGCTGGACTGTCTATAAAAACATGAAGGATGTGTTTGGACGCCCACCTTCAGTTCTGATTTTAACTTTTGTCTTCAAAAAAAAGTTGGTTTTTTTTTTTTAAACATTTGTTTAGTGTAGTGTGTGGGCACATATATGCTGTGCATGTGGAAGCAAGCTGGCGACTTGTGGGAGTCTGTTCTCTCCTTCTACTCTGTGGATCCCGGAGGCTGAACTCAGGTTGTCAGGCCTGTTGGCGAGTGTCCTTTCCCACTAAGACATCTTGCTGGCCTCTGGCTTCCATTCTGTGAACTTTTTATCCTATTACTGAAATCATCATTTTGGGAAACTATTGAAGGAAAATGGTGTGTCAGCAGGTGTGCCCCTTTCTTAGAGCTGTCAGGAAAACAGTGACCAGCTACTGTCTTTGGGAGTGACTAGTGGCTAGTTCCTAGATCGCTGGCAGAGCTGAGCGCACAGCTGGTGGCTCTGTTGCTCTTCCCAGGAGGGTGCTTGCCTGCCACTGAACTTCTGGTTTTCTCATTCAGGTCCACATCACCTTGAGCACCCACGAGTGTGCCGGTCTTTCAGAACGGGACATAAACCTGGCTAGCTTCATCGAACAAGTCGCTGTGTCTATGACATAGACCTGTCCTTTTTTAAAAAAATATCCTGGCGGGGCGGGGGGGTGGTGGAGGTGGGGGATTGGGGGCTGACTGAACAGGAACCCAGAGAGGAAACCAAGGAGGCTGGCCACTGGTCCCTGCTGCTTGCAGCGAGCACCACCTCCATTTAGGGATGAGTCCCTGTGCAGAAAGATGTGGGTATCAAGGTCAGCAGTAAGAACTGCGACCTTTGCCTGGGTCACTCCCCTCACTGGGGATCTGCCATGTTACACTACTTTGAATGAGGTTTCCCTTCCCCCATGGGCTTCCCAGCAGCAGCGGTCTTCTTTCCAGGCTGTGTTTTGCCCCTTTTCTACCCTTTCTAGTTCACCGTCCAAGTAGCTGGGTTAAAGCATGACAAAGTTCAATCTTAGACCCCAGAACTAAAACAAGCCCCGCTGGATCACAGAACCATGTGCTTTGATGCCTCCAATAAAACCATGCTATCAATTGGTTTGGCTTCTGAAACCTTCTTTTCCACAGGCCATGACAAACTAAAATCAATTGTAGATGTTTGGGGGGTTTGGTTTGTATTTTTTTTTAATTTTATTTTTTTAATTAATTTATTTTTATGTATACAATATTCTGTATGTGTGTATGCCTGCAGGCCAGAAGAGGGCACCAGACCCCATTACAGATGGTTGTGAGCCACCATGTGGTTGCTGGGAATTGAACTCAGGACCTTTGGAAGAGCAGGCAATGCTCTTAACTGCTGAGCCATCTCTCCAGCCCTGGTTTGTATTTTTGAGACATGGTTTCTCTGTGTAGCCTTGGCTATCCTGGAAGTCACTCTGTAGACCAGGCTGGCCTCAAACTCAGAGATCCACCTGCCTCCGCCTCCTGAGTGCTGGGATTAAAGGTGTGAGCCACCACCACCAGACATAATCATGCTTAATTTTGAGGAGTCTGTTCTGGTTTTCGTGACTCTAGGGATCAAACCCAGGGCTTTGCACATGTTCGGCCAACAGGAATGATCCCACTAAGGCCACAAGCTTGTCCCCAGCTAAAATGCAACTGAATAGAAACACTTATTTTGTTGGGCAGCCAAGTAGGGTCAATGAACTGAGGGAAAGGAGGGAGCAGAGTACTTTACCTGCAGGCTCATTATCATGAGGGGTACTCAGACAGAAAAACCATGAACTATTACAAGATGAGACATGAGCTTAGGGGGACACAGAAGGGACTAATGCTGACAAGGAAGGATGCCAGTTATACCCCAGAGACCGGAACTGCTGATGGCATCAGGAATAGGGCAATGTGTGCATACAACATGTGAACCTACATCTAGAAAAGCAGTTTGCAACCATTATTTTCTTCCTTGTGCTGTAATGGCTAATTTTGTATGAATGAACCTAGATATGTCCTGAGGTACCTGACATTTGACCAAATAGGATTCTGGCTGTATTGGAGCAGAGGGGTTCTGGATGAGGTCATTAAGCTTTGAATTGGTCCTTAGTAAAGCAGATTGCTCTAATATAGGTAAGGTTCGTCCAATCAGTTGAAGGCTCACCTAGAGCAAAAAGGCTGCCTATCCTTCACATAGAACTCTGGGCTCCTATTTGAGCTGGGATTATCAGTACTTTCCTGACTTCATGGATCTTGAGCTCTCAACTGGAACTGCTCCTCTAGCTAGCCAACTGGGCTACCATTATCACTGGAACCAGCTCCTTACCCAGTCCCCTTCTGCGTTTACTTGTCATTCCCAATACACTTCCCAATTCACTGGCATACATCAGAGTCCAACAGCAGATAGACCTCCAGTTCCGACGGCTTCTGCAGTTCTCAGTCTTAGCAAAGGGCTTGCCTGCTGATTACAGGGAGAACAAGGCGGTATATTAACGGGCTATCTGCTACTGGAGCAGTTAAGGACAGTTTACACAGGTCAGGTCCCTGGCTAGCAATTCACAAGAGTAGAAAATGCCCAAGTGACAAGATGGTAAGAATGGGAGCAAAGCCCAATCTCATCTCCACCCAGTGCAGGTGGAGCAGCCCACCCCACTGTAATCCTCACCTATGACCCCTGGCTTGCAGTCTAGTCAATCTAGGTAAGTTGGTCCCCCCAGGGCCAGAAGAGGCAGAGGGTGACGTTGAGAAATGAGCGATCTGCCTACACAGCTCACCATCAAGACCACCCGGACTCGGACAATGTTCTCAAGTGTGCTTGGATCCAACAGCGGAGGACATGGGATAAAGACAGAAAACATGGAGGGTGGGCTCTGTTGTTAATAGGCCCCCCTAGTGCGCTCACCATGGATCTGGATTTGAAAGCGCTATCTACAAATGACAGGCAACAGCTTTTAGGAACTAGTTTTATTCTGCGAGCAACACAGCTCACTGAAGTTCTAGGGGAGGACACTACACAGAGAAAGGGTGAAGTGACCATCGCATGTAATCACAAGTGGAAGGAAGGCCTGGATCTCTACGGCAAGAAAAGGCTGTCAAACTGGGCCCGATGGCACAGGTCTGGAAGCCACCTACCCGGGAGGCTGAGATGGGAGAATCAAAAGGTCAAGCCTAGTCTGGACAACTGAGTGAGAATCTACCTCAAAATTAAAAAATGCGAAGTGGGGGCTGGAGAGATGGCTCAGAGGTTAAGAGCATTGCCTGCTCTTCCAAAGGTCCTGAGTTCAATTCCCAGCAACCACATGGTGGCTCACAACCATCTGTAATGAGGCCTGGTGCCCTCTTCAGGCCTGCAGGCATACACACAGACAGAATATTGTATACAGAATAAATAAATAAATAAAAAGAATGCGAAGTGGTAGGACATTTACCCACTGTGCACGAGGCTCCGAGCGCAGCACCCAGCACTGGGGAGGGTGTTGTCAAGGCCTGACTTTTGCCCACGGTGGCTATCAGAGAAGGCCTGCCACTGCTCTTGTCACCACTGGGTATGGCTGAGGCAGCTCAGTACCATCAAGACCACACCAAAGACAAAAAGATACACGGCCATCAGTTCATCCAGGTCTGCCCAGGGCATACTGGTGATTGATCACCTTAGGGTATATACTGTAGAGCATCTTCGAGTGACGATCTTAGGGTTTTCCAGTGACCAGGGATCTGGGCCATTTGTCAGGAACCACAGAAAAGGTAACATTCTCTGCCTTTATTCTGTCAAGTCAGAATGCACTGACAACTTGTTGGTGTTAACGCTGGGCTACCAACCATGGGAAACCTTCTCTTTCTTATTTGGAAGCGAATGTGACACCCAGTGCCATTATCCAGGGGTGTTATAGGCCCCAAAAATCAAATGATGGGCTTTTGACTCGCCAGACAGAGCCACGTTGTCCAGCTGGCAGGGGACCACCCAGATGGCTATTCCATCAGTATGTTCTGGTGTAAGTGGATGGAAAAAGAGGTCAGGGCCATGGCACCAGGGAATTAAAGGCCAAGATTATAGACCTCTCTGGACAGACATAACCAGTTCCTGAGGCAACTGAACTCCCTGCTGAAGACTCAGGCATGCTGGACACGGCTGCAGATATGTCACAACTTTACCTCCAAGGTTGGGGTGTGGAGGACGAAATGGGGGACTGCTTTCCCGTTCAGCAGCTGCTGTACTGTGGTCTGTATAAAATGAACGCAACCACCCAATGATTAATAGTTTGGGATATTTAATTATTAAACTGTTTAAGAGTTATTGCGGCAGTCAGGAAAGGGCATGGAGATGATGGGAAGGTTAGAGAAGACGAAACAGTTTTCAAAGAGGCAAGTACCATTTCCGAGTATAAAACTGGTGATATTAAACGTGACATGGCAGTATATTCACAGTACTACCTACGTCTAATACAGAAACTAGACAGTACGGTGTTTGCAGAAGCCACTGTGGCACCTACTAAGCCACATGATGCTAGACACCCCACCCACCCCTGACACCAGCTAGGCATGGCATGCACACACGAAGACACACACAGTGATAGCCTGAAGTCACACTAAAGTTCCTAATCATAAAGTAGCTACAGCAGGTCCCTCTGAAAAACACCATCACCCATACCAGCACTGTCACAAAGGAAGGGAGCCCATCAGGTCCTCTGAGGCTATGGGGGACCTGTTTCTCCATTTTAAGCACTGGCAAGCCAGTGGTGCCTGCTGGGTGGTCCCTGGACCTCTCTAGCATGATGTACTGTAGACCCAGAGATGAGTCTTACATAGTGCTAACCACTGGAAGTGCTCGGAAACTCAGCCTCTTTCTGACACGAGCGAGCACCAAGCATCCCTGAACCCCACAGTGCACTATAGAGCATACAGGAGGGAAGTGGACATACACACTCGCTATGCAATGAGCCAGCTAGTAACAGTTCTGGGGTCAGAACAGTGCTGAGGATCACTTCCGAAGGAAGGTGAGGAAGAGCCTGGTGGTTTGGCTCTCTCACAGCCAGCAATACTCAGGAATCCCTGAGAAGGGGAGGGAACAGAGAAAGGCTCCTGCTGACTTGTCCTACACGCAGACACACCTCAAAGACTGGTCCATTTCTGCCAGGACCTGGGTGATGAGTAAGTTTACCACTCACTGCTGGGGAGAAAGGCACATGGTATGATCATCGGAGGAGGACAGGGGCTCGGCCTAGATCAGAGCCCCCATCCCTAAAAGGGAGAAGCAAGTGGGAAGCTGGCACAGGGGTTGGTTCTGGCCCTATATCGCCCTGGGCAATCAAGTCTTGTGAAGGAATCCCGGGCCCCAGGTGTAATGGCTGCAGCCATGCCTTTCTACCCCCAAATGCCTCTCTTGTCCTACGCAGCTTCCTTTCAGCAGGGGCTGAGGAGCATCCAGTACCTGTAGCTAAAATGCCATCGTACCTTTGGAAGCTGAATCGGGGGAAGAGGCACGAAGAACACACTGATAGAGAAAGGGTGCCCTGTACATCTTCACACCACTGAGGAAAATCAAGGACACTTGGGGAGTATTTCCTTCAATAAAAACAGATTCTCATTACATGATAGATTAAGGCAATGAGGAAGGGAAGACCCCACCCACATGTGCGCATAGGTGTTTACCTACACTGCTATTCAAGAAAATATGGGGAAGGGTCTGGTTTCGGCTCATCGGGCCCGGGAGAGGGCTCAGGTGTGATCTACCCCTATCCACAGGCAGCACCACAGCCAAAAAGGCCCTGGAGTCTCTGAAAACATCTTCCTTTCCTATCCTACAGTGTAGAAGGAACATGGAGAAGTATCACTGCCAACAGGCTTCTCCACTGATGGTAGCAACCAAGGTCATGCACAGAAGACAAAGGAGCACTTCAAACCCTGCTAAGGGAATGTGCTCCAGTTATGCAAAAAAAAAAAAAAAAGAGGTCAATGACCTGGCCAACCTGTGCTTGGAAAAGTAAAACGAGTTGCAATGAAGGTGATCCTGAGAGTCAAGTGACATCTCCTGAAGCAGAGGCTGAAATAACCTCCTGCTAGGGACATAGAAACACCCACCTGGGGAACACAGTACATAAATGCCTCCTGCCTGAGAGCCAAACCATCGGACTGAGATAGCAAAGACATCCTCTTGCTATCTCACACTTTCCCTAGGAAATCAGGACAGGTCAGAGCCACCATACAATGATTACGTGAAGATGCTGCTAAAGATGTTAGAGGGGAATATGGTTAAAACAATTTTTAGGGTAACATTTTAACCAGGGCAGACTCATTGCGCAGTGGAATCCTTCAGGGTCTTCAAATTAAAAGCCACAAAAGGAAACAAAAGGAGTCCTGAGGCTGAAGCTATCTTATGGTTTATCGTATTGTGCTCTCAGGAGCAGGTCCAGATGTCAAGTTGTGCATGTTCTGTTCCAAATGCCAAGAACCTTCTGAAGGCCTGAAGCTCCATGGAATTAACAAGGGTCAAAGTTCAGCGGGGCTTTGGAGAACCATTCATCTGGCTGCCCTGAGTCACAGGATCGGTACTATAAAGGCTGTCCAAGAAGACGGAGGATATTTCTGCAACCAGATTCCTGTCAATAGTTGCCTGGGCCATGCCGTAGATGGCACCCTGCAAATCCAACCAAGGACATATTATTAGAGACATAAGTATGGCTGTCATTCATAAGCACCTAGCCCAGGCATCCTATCTTCCCATCAGAAAAGCAGCTGCCATGGGGTATTTTTCAAAGGTACTTTCCAGACTGGCTTTCCAAATAAAGGAACTACTCTATGGGGTTTACTGTTGGGAGGGGGGAGTGCTTGTTGTCTTTACAGACAGGACGAGAGCCCTGGCTTCCGCTCAGCAGCTTCTGCTTTCCATCCCATCTGAGATACCCAACAAGAAGGAGCAGGACCAGCAGCCACACTAACCGTTGAGGAGAGCTGGGCACACTGAGCTGAGGCAGAAACAGCCTCCAAAGAGTCTCATCACTTCAGGTTCCCAAACAACCCCCAATACTTCTAAGTGGGGATGCCCTGGTATCCTTACCATTCCTGTGGTCTTAGCTTTAGGATTCTTCATGATTTGTGTGACCGATTCCCGAATATCCTTTAGGAACTGGATTGCCACCCGCTTCCGAGTGTGTACTAACGTGATGCAGAAGTGGATGCTGTGGGAGAAGAGAGGGTGTGAGAGGGACAGACGCTGAAAAGAAAGACACCCCACAATGAAGCCACCCCAGGGGAAGGGTGCACTGGAGCACTACTGCTCTCAAATCCGTGGGGTTTTTAAGTGAGAGAGAAAATTTTCCAGCATGACTGAGAACCACCTTAACAAAATGAACACAGCTGGTTGTTCTGTCTTATCCCCATCCCATAAACTGTCAGTGATGGCTCTATAAATCATGTGTGTGAGCAATGGTGGGTACTAGGCTTTCGTCTTAGAGGGTAGGCCCTGACGGGGAGAGAACCATAGAGCTGGGTCTTCAAGGGCTTCAATGCTCTTATGAAACCCTAACTCACAGCCGGGTGGTGGTGGCCGCGCACGCCTTTAATTCCAGCACTTGGGAGGCAGAGGCAGGCGAATCTTTGTGAGTTCAAAGCCAGCCAGGTCTACAAGAGCTAGTTCCAGGACAGGCTCCAAAGCCACAGAGAAACCCTGTCTCGAGAGAGAGGGAAAAAAAACAACCCTAACTCACTTGGAGAAAAATGTGGTCGGTGATGACCGTGACCTGGGGAGGGCCGGCTATAGACAGGAGCACAAACAAACCTGCACAATGAGATCATCAGGTAACAGTACCTTAGAGAAGTGAGCTGACAGCTATGGACAAGATGGATCACAGACTACAGAGAAAGAACAAAGGGTCTTACAAGTGACAACGTGTCTCAGGAGGCTGGCAGTCAGTTCTACTTGAACATAAAGCAAAGCATTTTGTTCCTTATGTCTACGAACTCCAGTTGCTACCAATGTGCTGTGTTCTAGAAACTGAACTCTGTATATCACGTTACCTTTAGGACTCAGCTCTTAAGGTCATGAAGTGAAAGGAGAAGCAGAGGCTTCAAGCATACCTTTTGGGGAACTGCAAGTAGTTAAAATTCCACCCCTTCGCAGACATCATATTAGATAGTCGGTAGATGTCAAAATCATGGGAACCCAGAGCAATAACTGACAGTTGAGGATCCCCCAAAATGAAGATGCCTTTGATGTTTTCCAATCTAAAAATAAGCAAATGAAAAAAGAAACTGAGCCATATCCACTCCGCTGGTCCTTATCTCTCAGTTGATGAACACAGGCTACCCTCTGGGACTCTATCGTCTCGTCTTCTACACCAGAGGCCAGGCTGGGATGGGTGATTCTTACAGAGATCAAAATCCCAGAAGACCTAACCTCTGTCCAGAACCATCGGCTTCTCCCAGTCTACCCCACTCCCAAGTCATAGCACAGAATGCAATGCAAGTGTCTCCTCCCCGAGCACCATCTGGTAAGGGGCTGGTCTAAACGCCCATCTATCAGGAGACGGTAAGTAGTCTAAGGGTGTGCTACCAAGTACAGAGATGCCTTTAGCCAACTAGGAGAAAGCAAGAGACAAAGCAGAACCCCGTTTTCCACACATACTCTGACTTGAGGAAGCGAGCAGTTTTGATGATCTGTTTGGTAGCTTCAACATAGCCGTTCTCACCAAAGTGCATCAAGGTAGCCCAACAGGACGCAATGATGCCACCAGGCCGTGAGCCAGCCATGCTTGGAGATGCGTAGATGCCACCTTGCCAATCTGCACCAACAAAGAACTGGTACTTCCTATACTTCTCGTCAGAGTACAACACCACTGATGAGCCTTTGGGAGCATATCCGTACTGAAGGGAGAAGCAAAGAGGTCAGAGTGTGGTGGTCCCTGACAACTCTGTCCACATTGCCATACACAATAAAACCCGCTTTTTTACGGGAGTTCCATGATGCTTCCCATTCAGGTAAGGTTCAGATTTAACAGAGTTAATAAGCAGAAGGAACTCGGGGGATGGGGTCCATGTTCTCTTTGTCAGGGATGAGGAATCTGAGATCCAACAAAAAATTAAGACTAGGTTTCCTCTGTCTCCCACTCGGCCGTTGGCTTTCCTTACTTAAAATTCTTTCTCTGGGAAGCTGAGCACAGTGGCACACACCTATAGTTCTAGCACTTGGAGGTGGAGGGAGGATCAGGAATTCACGCTGTCTCTGGCTACATAGTGAATTTCAAGCCAGCCTGAGCTATATAAATACCTTGCCTTAAAAAGAAAACAAAAACTTCCTCTGGAATAACAAGTCAGTATGAAAATAAGGATAAATTTTTCCTAGTAAAAACCAGGAAAAATAAAACTCAAGTCAATTGGAAGCTCAAATTGCTATCTGATCTGATTCCTATTCTATGGCTCAACATTACACTTCTTTTTAAGAATGTACTGAGTCGGGCAGTAGTGGTGCATGCCTTTAATATCAGCACGAGAGGCAGAGGCAGGTGGATGATGGATCTCCATGAGTTTAAGGTTAGCTTGGTTTAAAGAGTGAGAGTTCCAGAACAGCCAAGGCTATTACACAGAGAAGTCCTGTCTTGAAGAAAAAAAAAAAAAAAGAATATAT
Source organism: Arvicola amphibius (assembly GCF_903992535.2). NCBI lineage: Eukaryota > Metazoa > Chordata > Mammalia > Rodentia > Cricetidae > Arvicola > Arvicola amphibius. Next base: position 103,082,028 of record NC_052055.2, read on the forward strand.
TGGTGGTCCCAACTTTTCCATCTTGCAATACACTGTGTGACTCCATTCCGCCTAGAGAATTCTTACCACAGCTAATACAAGTTTCATTCCGGACCCACATAGCAAACGGACAGACGGACAGTAAAAGGGGAAAAGGACACAGGAGTTGTCCGGGTAGACAACTGTATCTAAAACTGTATTATAGATCATTCCGAGTCTGAAAAACAAGTCTTCCCTATGGTCTAGTTAAAAACAAGCTCCAGCAACATAATCAAAACAAAGTACACATCCCTGAAGCCATTAATATTTTTTCCCATATCTGGATAAACTTTCAAGAGTTGCCAACCAAGATGGAATTCATTTCAGTCTGCCAAAGGTTGTGAGCACCAACTGCTCCTGAACACATGGGTTTCTTTTTAAAAGGGACTTTGCTGTTAGCACATTGTCACTGAGGCTCAGGAACTCCAGGATCAATCCTCACCAACTTTAATAACCTCAAGACTACAGAGATTTTTGTCACAATGGACCTGACTGTTGGTATACAGGGAAACCCTCTCAGTATGAGCAAAGGCAAGAGCTCCTTTTCTCCATGAGCTGTCCACTACCTGACAGCTAACCTGATGACAGACAAGAATCAGACTTTATTTCATAGTTGTTATGTTATGAATGAATTAAAATGGCCCCATTGGCTCATAAGGGACTGGCACTATTAGGAGGTATGGCCTTTTTGGAGAAGGTGTGGTACTATTGCAGGAAGCATGTTACTGAGGGTGGGGGTTGAGATCTCAGATCCTCAAGCCACGACTAGTGTGACAGATCCAGATGTAGAACTCTCCGCTACCACTCCAGCATCATGTCTGCCTGCATGCCACCATGCTTCTCACCATGATGATAACAGACTAAACCTCTGAACTGTAAGTCAACCCCAATTAGATGTTTTCCTTTATACGAGTTGGCATTGCCATGGTCGTGGTGTCTCTTCACAGCAAGAGAAACCCTAAGACAGTATATGTGTGTGGGGAGACAACTCCTTTTGTGGAGATCAGCTAAACTCACCAACTGCCAGCAGTTGGCCACTTCCTTAACTCACCTTATGAGTATCTGCTGAGATGCTGGTCACACCTTTCACCCGGAAATCAAACTGTTTCTTCAGTGGGTACCCCGCTTTCTCCATGAAGACAATGAGGAAGCCCCCCAGACAAGCATCCACATGAAAAGGTATTTTGTATTTGAGAGCCAGCTGGTTAAAAAAGAACATTGGTGATTTATACATAAACCCTTAGCAGATAGGCTACTCTGAACTGCATCCCATAGGTGTTAAAAAGTGGCTATCCGTACATTTATTTGAAGAGAGGATCTCACGTAGTCCGGCCTGGCCTTGAACGTGATATTTAGCCCATGAAAGACCCTTCTGCCTCAGATAACCATGCCCAATTTCATGGGGTACTGAAAATCAAAAGCAGGACTTGGCGCTGGCCTGGAGTACACTCTACCAACTGATCCATAATCCCAAACCCCAGAGTTATTTTTAACATTTTTAAATGAAGTTTATTTATTTAGTCTTCAAAAGAGTCCATCTGAAATGTACTGCATGTAATTTGTATTTAAATATGCCTGACCTCAAGCTCCCCTACCCCATCATGTCAGAAATAGCAGAACTCTGATTTAATAGTCTCTAGGGGTGGGGTCTTACTTCAGTCATATGTGATGGGTATGTTCCTAATGGCAGACTACTTCATGGTAGGAATCCAAGCATCTACTTCAAAATACCTGGGTTATAGGCAGCCTGGTTCACGTACTACCCTTTCCCCAACCAAGATGCCAGTGACTTTCAGAGGCTCCAAAAAGAGGTGCAGGGGCCTACTTGCCTTAGTATTGATGAATGCTAGCAATCCCTGCTATGTTCAATCCCTGCTAAAATCAAAACTCCTTTTCTTCACAAAGCCCTGTACATCACATCTATTTTAAGTATTCATCTGCATAGCCTGTTTCTCACCTTGGCCACTTCAGGAATAGGATCAATCACACCATGAGGAAACTGTGGGGCAGAACACACCAGCATAGCTGTGTTCTTGGAGATGGCTCTTCTCATTGCCTGGGGATTGAAAGTTTAAGAGAAATAAGAATCTTAGTCACAGCGGCTCATGTCTTTGGCCGTAAGGACAATACGGACTACTGGCTCAGAGTCCAGCTTCACAGGTGCCCCTGTCTCTGCGCCCTGGGAAGACTGCCTTCTGCTATGAAGGGTGCACACAAGTCCGCATGGAAACACTACTTGAGAGCAATGCAACCGCAATGGAAATAGAAACAACACTGAGCTAGGAGGTGAAGGAGGCAACTGGGAGCCCCAGCCCCACAATTTACCAGTGAAGATTTAATAAAAACTTTATTTAACTTTGCAGCCTACAAATTCCAATACTGGAACAGCTTCAATGAACGGAAAGTCCCTCTACACATATGTGAGACATAAAAACATGTTCAGGTCCGTGAAAGCGGGTGTTGGGGCCAAGTACACCCATGTTCATTTCACAAATAAGGGAAAGAAAGTAAAGGTGTTGCAAGTAAAATCGGGTTCTACACCATCAGGGACCAGATCATCCACCTGTTAGCACTCAGAAACCTGGCTGTTTGTCACACTGTCAGTCTAGTCTCTGCTCTGAGCAGGGGAGTCCACCTGTGTATGACTGGACAGTCAGTATGACATTCTGCCCCTTGAGCCTTTGGAGGACTCACCCGCACATTCACCTCCATGTTCTTGTCCACCGCAACACGTACAATCTTCATCCCAAAATAATGAGCTGCTTTGTCAAATGCAGCATGGGCACTCTCAGGAGCCACACTAGGCGATGGGGGAAGGGCACAGAGAAATGAAGAGCACAACAGGATCCAGCAGCAACTTCAGTAACCAGTTCAAACGGCTGATTAATTTCCCGCACTCTATTATGTTTATACTTTCTTGGTATAAACCAAAAGAGCCATACTGATTTTCTGCAAACAATTTCTTTCTATGATTTAGGACATTATTTTGGCAACAGGAAATCTCAGAACACAAAAGGACATGAAGCATAAACTGCTTCAGACAGGAAAAGGCTACCCGACGGAGGGTTCAGATGTGGGTGTGTGAGGCAGACCATCCCAAAGGACCACTGAGAGAAGCAAGATGCAGATAGTATGGCTGCCCAGCAGAGAGAGGCAGCCACACCTCAGGCCAGAGGGGCCTGCCCGCTCTGAACAATCATCAACCTATGAAAAACTAAAATCTGTCTCTCCTACATGGTTACAAATAGTTTTTGAATAATGTTCAAAGAGAAAACAGAGTCACAGGTACATATCTGCTTCCAGATATCCCCATTACTCCACTCTCACCATTGCTGTTTCCATTAAGAGAGAAAATTCCCTACAATGACTAAGCGCCAAGCACCAAAGGTTTACATGTGAAGATGTGGTAGCAGCCAGGTTTGTTCTCCTAGGCAAAGCAAGTCAGTTTGATGACATTCAGAGCAAAAACTACTTAGTTACCTATGCTTGGAGGGGAAAAAAAACCCAAAAAAACCAAAAAACCACTAGCCTAAAAGGTATAATATCAGTACCCTGTATAGAAGTGGACTAAAAGAAAGTCAGTCAAGAACCAAAATTATATCCACACCAAAAACAATAGTAGTAATGAAACCTAAAAATACAATCATTTTTAAATTCTTTCTTCTAGTAACATCTCTCAAGTACTTGAGGTAGTCACCTCAGAAACATTCACTGAGCTACAGTGCAAAGAGAGTTTCCTTAGGCTCTGGATAAACTAAAGACAGAGTCCCCTAGCTGTCTCTTTTGGAAAAAGGATGTCATTCTCACTAACGGTGTTCACTGTGTTAAGCTCGCATAACCAAGTGCTCCATTAGAAGACTATTGGATGTGAAGGGGTAAGAGGGGGGTAGAGGGGCTGGGCCAGGGAGAGAAGGCTGGCACTGTAGGAGGAAGAGAAACAGACTGGGCTCAGCTGACACTGTACTGCCTCAAGCAGACAATAATCAGAGGGGAAACAGATACCCATACATACATTTCTGGAGTTTTGATCCCCTTCTCAAAGGCCAAGTCCCGGTAAGCTTTGCAAGCCATCAGGATGCTTTCTGTGCCCCCAGATGTCATCTACGTGAAGAAAAGAAGTAAGTTAAGGGCAGGGATCAGGAAGTACGGTCTGCTCTGACCTGAAAAATGTTTGATGCAGAAACAGACAAGGGCATGGGCAATGCTGCAGAGCGGACACTGTCCAGACAGTGTGGGTCAGAGACGACAAGGGATACAGGTATGTCAGTGTCCAGCAACTAACACTTCTGAAACCAGACCTGACATTCAGTAAACACACTCTATTACTATCTTTCAGTAATATCTGAGCTTGAATAATTTCCCAACTGAAGGCTACCACACTGAGCTAGTAGGATCTTATCTTAGACTCAGCATCTCTGAAGAGTCATACACTCTTGGGTTTTTGTTTTCAAAAAGAAAACTGAAGATCCTAAACAATTCATTCAGCGTTACCCAATATATCTGTTGATATGTAAAACTTTCTGTACTTTGGATTATATATTAATTAGAGCTAGAATGAAAATTACTAAACCTTCCTAACATCTATATACAGGATAAAAACACCATTTGGTATAGACTCCCAATGGTCAAGAGTTAGGAAAAAAATTAACTCAGAAAATTAAGTAATTTTTTTTTGACTCAGGAAGCCTTTAATGAAACATGTGACTGCCCTCCCTAAAATATCTCACAGAATGGACACAGGACCCTTGTTTGTAAACTCTATGCTGGATAAGACAGACTGCTAATAGTTGAGATTCACTGTACAAGGCAGCAACGAAACTCGTGGTCTAGCCTAAAACCTCAGCCTTGTCACATGAGATACCCAGACAGCGGTGTGGACAGCTGGGAAAGTACCAGGCCTTACACACAAGTCTGGCAACGACCTAAACAAGAACATTTCCTAGTTCCCTAGTCGTCTACATCATGTGTCCTGTCTTCAGGGCAGAAACGTAATTGTGGATGAAGAAAACAGGTCACAAGTCACTTGTATCTATCAACTTTTTTCAAAATATATCAAAATTTACTCTGAGGTACATGTTTAAGAACGTAAGACATTTTCTTTCAGATATGGCCAAACATGGTAGTATTTATGCAAGCCAGCTAAAGTACCTGTAATCTGATTTTTAGTGTACGAGTTTGCCCTCTCATCCATTGTGAATGAGGTAAATGAAGTTACTCTAGGGAAAGATACTTTGAAGCAGAAGAGAAAGGCCCAAGAATTGTTTAAGATCCACAGCTAGGCTCAGTCTAAAGATTTCCCTTTAATTTGAGCTAATCTTCTTGCATCTCTCAACAGTGAATCCTTTTTCACCAGGAACAGCTCATCAAGAGAGGCACAGAGAGAATGAGACTAAGGGAGGGAGGGAGGGAGGGAAACGAGGAGAGCACTCTATAGAAGCCTAGACACAAGAAGAGAGACTGGAAACTGAACATAGTCCTTTCTCCTGGTCCCTGCCATACCACAAAGGTAACTGGAAAGAGACGAGGCTTCGCTGCAGCAGTATGACAGTCCTTAGGGCTGTGTGTCTGTATTAATATGGAAGACTGATTACTCATTACCTGAAAGAAACCAGAAGGGAAGCAATAACAACGGCAACAACCCCAAGAGCTCTGCGGTGATCACCACCAAATACGGAAAGAGAAGTCTTTTTGTAATAAATTTCAAACACTGGCAGAAAAGAGTAGCACAGGACAGATGCAGAGGTACAACCAAACGGTGCCTAGTCAGCCCTGGGAATCAGGCTGTCAGCAGAGTCTTGGAAAGTCTCCTACTACATCCTCAGAGAAACAGAGGTCTCCCTGTCCTCTTTCTGTGTGTAGTGGGCATGACTGATGGGGAGAAAGAAGCAACACAGAAAACAGCAAATCTGACCCCTGCAAGGGTAAAGATCTCAGGGATTCGTGGTAGATTAAACCTCAAAGTAGACTACCCTCTTGCAACTGTGCAGAGGGAACTTTTAATAGAATCTCTAATTGAGAAATTCTAATTGAGAAGGAACAAGACTTCAGCCAGCCGGGCAGACTAGTCACCCACCTTGAGTCAACACAATCAGACCATCAGGAGAGATTACTGCAGAACCAGGATAAAGCAAATGGCAACTACTGTGAATATAGGGTTTGGTATGAAAAATGAAAGCCCACCTCGTAAGGAAACAGATGAAGTGGCTTCCTTATAACGGTGTCTCACCTTAGCAATTCTGTTTTCAACAACAAAGTGTTGAGACCATCGGAAAACACATATATCTGATGGTCTTAGGAGCCCCCAACCATAAATGTACTTTTGTTGTATTTCATAACTGCAATTTCACTCCTGAGCAGCAGGTGTCTCAGTTCCTAAGACCATTGGAAATAAGTGTTTTTTTTTGATAGTCTTGACCCACAGGTTGACCGCTCTAGCACATAATCATAAAATCATAATGAATACAACAGGAGATCAAAGCCAGACAACAAAACAACAAAATGAGACAACAGACGAACAACAAAATAGCAAATGGCACTCACAGAAGGAGTGAATTTGTCAAGAACAGCAAGAAACAGAATAAGCACCCCTAAAAATAAAAAAATCTCACTCAAAAAAAAAAAGACTTGAGATTCACTTATAGTGAATCCAGATTTTTTTCTTTTCTTTTCTTTTTTTTTTTTTTTTTTTTTTTTTTTTAAAAAAAGATAACAATAGAAAGACCAATGCCACTCTCTACTTAGAGAGCTGTGAGGTGTAGTCAAGTAGTCAATGCCTGGACAGCTGGATATTCGAGGAATCATGCAAATACCTGAATAGCCTAGAAAAGATGTGAGGGTGGGACTGGAGAGACAGCTCAGTGGTTAAGGGCATCTGCTGCTCTTCCAAAGGACTTGGGTTCAATTCCCAGCACCCACATGGTAACTGTCTGTAACTCCAGATCAGACTTCCTCACACAAACATACACGCAGACCAAATACCAACACACATAAATATTAAATTAATAAATAAATTTAAAAGAAAGATATGAGGGCAGTAAGATTCAGAGGGCAATAGGCTTTCCATTGATTTAGACATGTCATGTAAGAAAAACAAGACGTAGTTTCTATTTCCAGCAACATATAGTTAATACCCTAAGCAACTTTACTAACATAAAAAACTAAAAAGTTTGACAAAGCATTAAAAATTATATTCATCACTGAACTAGCATTAAGAACAAGCTAAACCCTAAGACAAAGTACAACCAACTTTCTACAAGACAATCTGCCAAAGCTGGAGCTTCCCCTCTAAGAGTGCATAGACCAGGGGTTTGCCCAGGGTCACAGTGCAACAGGAGACTGCAGAAAACCCCGAACTCCCCGCTGTACAAGAAAAAACTCCCCGCTACTGTGGAAAGTGACTTTTTTTCAATGTAATGTTAGGCTTAAGAAAAGCACTTTAAGAAAAGAAAATGCAGAAAAAGCCAACAGCCCACAATCATAGCACTAGGGAGAAAGCAGGGGTTTCAGGAGTTCAAGGTTATCCTCGGCTACAAAGCAGGTTCAAGGTCAGCCTGGGCTACTTGATTCTATCTCAGAATACCAAAAAGAAATGGGGGAGGGGTAGTAGATCAACAGATCTGTAGATGAGTGGATGAGAAGAGAAGGAGAAAATAGTCAAGTAGAGAAAGGTGGCAAAATATCTGGTGAACCCAGTGTTCTTTAAACTGTCCTAGCAACTCCATAGAGGCTTAAAGGTTTTTGAAAACATGAAGTTGAAGAGGAAAAATGCCTAGATATATACCAAAATGTTGACACTCAGGATTCCAAAAGTACAAGTAGCATTTTCATAGATCATTCTACAACAACAATATAATAATTGTATAGCAGACTATTTTAAAACGTCTATTGCAAGTCACTTACACATCCACAGGAATCTGGTCCCCCGTTGAAAAGGGAACAAGTCATCCTTACAATTTCTGCCTCTAACTTCCGTAGTCCAGGGAAGATATCTGGATGCAGAGGGTTGCTCCAGGCGAACTCTCCATAAGCCTGCAAAGTAAGGCAAAGAGGTAATATGAGATAGACTGTTACACTAAATAAGGCGAGAAATCATGCATCGAGTAAGGTTCAGGTTTTAGGTCCAACAGTAGGAACTGGAAAAAGGGTATGAGCTATACCCCAACTTAAAGATCAAAATATAACAGAAGAGACTGACCTGTACCTAAGTGATTCTACAATGTGATAAGGGAAGAAGTGTTAAAAGTACTCAACAGTAGCACCGACGGATCTCCATCACTTCGAAGTCACACAGCTTTGCCTATAACTTTTTCAAATAAGCCCTCCGAGGCTCAGCTTCCTCACAGGCAAAGGGGACTAATGGTGTCTGCCTTACAGTCTAACAACAATGAAACACGAAAACAACGAAACATGAAAAGCAGTGACCGTTTGCCTGCCACAAAGCAGCCACTGCTGTTGAATTAATATGCGCCAAAAGACCCGATGAGGGACCTACTAACATCCTGAGTGCTCTAGAGACGTTTGGTGAGAGGAACCTCACGAGATGAATGGAAATTCATCCTATGGAACAGGAGGGAAAGAACGTGGAAAGCAAGGCACATGCCTACATGGGAGGTATCAGGGGTGGCTGGGACAACAGGTAGAGTCTGAATGTACAGAGTCACATCTTTCCTCCTGCATGAGAACCTGAGCTTCATCAACAGATGATGAAACGTTTAAACACACAATTATGACCAGGATATTATATCGATATATAACTAAGTAAAACACAAAGATGTGTATGGTTTCACAGTAACAAATACAAGGCCTGAGAGATCACAACTTTAATTTCTTATAAGAGTGGCTTTCAAATCTAAGCTTGATTACAAATGGAAAAAGCTACATCCCATTCTATAGTTAGGATCATCTTGTGGGGCATGCTTTGAGAATGTTATGACTGAGCAGCCTTGCCCTGACTCCTATATCAAACAACATTGGTTCTAGCATTAAAAATTTCAAATGAGCAGGGCGTTAGTGGCGCACACCTTTAATCCCAGCACTCGGGAAGCAGAGGCAGGTGGATCTCTGAGTTTGAGGCCAGCCTGGTCTACAGAGTGAGTTCCAGGACAGGCTCCAAAACTACACAGAGAAACCCTGTCTCAAAACAAAAATTCAAATGAAACCCAGTACTTAGGAGGTAGAGGCAGGAGGATCTCTGTGAGTCTGAGGCAGACTGGTCTACATAAGCAACTCAAGGACAGTCGCGGCTATACAGAGACCATGTCTCAAAAAACATGAACAGTATCCTCAAATGGCAGGCTCCCTCACTAGGAATATGGCTTCCTCAGAGGACCCTGTAAAGTCCAGAGGTATAAATGACATTTCACCTTTTCACAGTCTGAAGATGCATTTGTGCACATTCACCCATCTGCGTGAGAAGAAACTTCTAAACTGCTATGGTTTCATTTCAACAATGAAATGTTGAAATGCAGTAGCTTAAGCGATATTATTATTTCTATTTAAATAAACCAGGAATGGCACCTATGCACACAAGCACCCAGTGTTCACCTGCACCAGCAACTCTGTGAGCTTCGGCTCCCCATTGTACACAGCTCCTGAGGCTTTCCCTTCTTGCCAGAAGACATCTGCAGAAAAAAGTCAAGGTCCCTTAGTCAGGAGCAGGCATCACTGGGAAGACAGATAGTAACACAGACAGGACAGACAAAAACTTTAGAGCATATGGGGAAAAAAATTCAGGAACCAGACATATGGCTCAGCAGTTAATATGCATTCTCTTGCAGAGGACCAGAGTTCAGATCCCAGTGCCCTCATCAAGCAGCTCACAACTTTCTGTATCTCCAGCTCTAGGCGATCCAATGCCCTCTTTTAGCTTCTGCGGGGATCTGCACTCAAGCCTACACATACCCACACAAATGCAGCCCATACATATAAATTCAAAAAAATTAAAAAGAGTAAATGAGTAAGTTGAGTGGAAATTCAATGCTATTCTTATGTTAAAAACTAAAAGAATTTCAATAATGCTTTACCACAGCAAAATAGAGATGAAAGGTTATTAGTGCCAACGACTGCGGGGGAAAATAGGAACTGCATCAAGGCATAATGAAGACAGACAGTAATGTTGCCCTCACCCTCACCTATTGTCTCTGAACATAAAAGCTGCCCTTTGCCTCCATGTATTTCCTGTTCTCCATATGACCCTGTCCTGCAGTAGCTTCCCCATCCCCTCATTTCCCTATCCAGTCACAGGAAGTATAAGAACTGCTCTAAGCAGAGCTGACAGAAATGAGCAAGTGTGAAATCTCTCTATACAAACTCCAGAGCTGCAGCCAGAGCACAAGGCGTACCAATGGAGGAGCACCTCCCGCTCAGGCCCCACCCTAATACACGCCACTGCCATAGCCACTTGCCCATGCCGTAACATTCAAGAGTGGCATGGAGGTGACCGTGAGACAAAGCAAGAAGGGTTCCCCACAAAGTTCCACTTGCTCTCCCAGAAGGGTTCTGTATTATACTAACAAATCTGTTGAGATGGGTCCTTCGGCTCTTTCTGTTATCACAAAGCTGCACCCCATTAAAAGTGGTCCGTGAGAGGGGTGCTGCAGACACACGCTAAACTAAAAAGTGCACGGAACTACCGGCCTTCCGAAGCACAGTTCTCCAGTTCTAACGAGAGCAGCCACGCGTCTCCAGCTACTTTCACTCTTTCCCCACAGGACGTGGCTGCGTACCACACGTGTCTTCAGGCCTGTGGTCACCACGCCTACGGATAGACAGGATGCAGTTTCACATCCTGCTCTTTAACTATTCCAAAGAAAATAGCAGGGTTACGACATAAGAAACGAAGGAAGCAAGGCAGCAACATGCCCTGAAAAACAAAGAAATCTACACAATGCAGGTCCCAGGGTTGCTAACTATTCTGCATCACCACATCCTAGACCAGGCGTACTCAACCTTTTATACATTAAAGTATGGTGCTGTCATCGACAAATGTGTTGAGCCTCACACACAGCTATCTTGGGAAACATGTTTCCATGGGCTACTGGTTGGACATACTTGTACCAGACTATATTTAATTCTATACTGCATAATATCAAGAAATCTACAGATATCCATTAGAAAATTTAAAGGCTGTTTGTCAAAGTGCAATCTGAATCTGAACAGAAAAATGGATATGAATAGAAAAACTAATTAAAAAGAATCTGTTCCTAGTTCACAGTGCTATACTAGAGCTTATTTTTCTAGTTTTGACAAATGTAACATGCTTTACAATTAGGGTGAGGAGCTCACAGGAAGCTGCTATTCCATTTTTGCTACTTATTTTATAATTTAAAATGTCAAACTAAAAAGCGTATTTGGAAGGAGATGTTGCCCAGTTGGTCAGTGCTTGACTGGCATGCTGTAAGTTCAGTGACAGTACTGCATAAACCGGGCACAGTGACACATCCTGCAATCCAAGTTTATGGAAAGTGGTAACAAGAAAACCAAATATTCAAGGTTATCCTCAGCTATATTAAGACCCTGTTTTAAAAACCCAAAGGCTTACCTGTAACAGACATGCATGTGTTTATGTTAATAGCAGCAACAGCAATACTTAGTACTTACTAAACAAGCATTCAATGGCATATGCCAGGTACACATACTTTCATGTATGATTTCCTTTAATCTTTTTTAAAGATTTATTTATTGATTTATATATTATATATATAGTAGTCTGCCTGCATGTATGCCTAAATGCCAGAAGAGAGTACCAGATCTCATTATAGATGGTTGTGAACCACGGTTGCTGGGAATTGAACTCAGTGTTCTTACCGTCTAAGCCATCCCTCCAGCTCTCCTTCAATCTCTTAATCTGACTTTTAGGGAAGCAGAGGTTGTAGAAATAAATTGGAGCACACAGAAAGTAAATGTCTCTCCCAAGGTCATATTAAATTTGAAAATCCAGGCATTTGTGAACCTGAATGATTCTCCAATTATGCTCTTGCGAAAACATGGTATGTGTCGATGCACATAGAAGACCAATAAATCTGTACAGCTTAATAGGTGTTGACAAATATACACCCATACAGATCAATTGTACATTCATCCATCAACCACCTACCTATTTCTTTTTTTCTTTCAATTAATTTTTATTTTATGTTTATAGGTGTTTTGCCTGCATGTATGTCTGTGTACCCATGTGTACACCTCACGCCAGGGAAGCCAGAAGAGGTATCTGGATCCCCTGGAACTAGAGTTACAGATAGTTGTAAGCCACCAGGTGGGTGCTGGGAATTTCCCAGATCTCTGGTAAGAGCAGCCAGTACTCTTAAGCACTAAACCTCTAGCCCCTACCTATGTATCTTTATCATCTGTGTTCATCTTTGTTCATTTTTTCAAACAGTATCTATTAAAGTCCTAGCTGACCTGATACTACAAGACCTGGGCTGGTCCTGGGCTTGCAGCAATCCTCTTATCTCAGCCTCTAAGTACGGGAATTATGGGAAGCACCACCACACCCAGCTTTGTGCTCATCTTTGGATGGTGGAATTATAGTAATCTGTGCCTTTGAAATGGATACCACAATTTTGATATGAATTTTGATACCATAATATGCAATATGAAATCTGGTCTTTGAAGTAGGGAATGGGTCCTCCAGTACTTGTGATCCTTGATCTACGTCAACACTAGCCAATGAAGGACAGAGGCAGCACCCTGGGCCAAGGCTTACCCATGGAACTGTACTCCTTGAGTTTCTCCAGAACCTCAGCTGTGCTCAGGCCCTGAGCAGGCAGAGCTTTCACATACTCTCTGTCCACCTTCAGGAACGGCATGTGCTTGATGAGATCTTTCTTCGTCTTCCGCAACTGCTCTTCAATCTCCAAGGATTAAGAAAAAAAAAAAAAAACAGTTAACAAGAGGTAAAAGAGTGAAGTATAGAGAGGCTACCTCTGAGATCCAGTCAATGGCTCAACACCAGACACCGCATAGGTGTACTAAATTAGAAGGGATTTATCTTTTTTTTAATGGAAAATGAACATTTTATCTGTTTAGCCAGCCAGTGTGTATAATGCCTCTTAGAAATTTGAGAAACCAGCTTTCCTTCTAAAAGTCGAAGATGTATTAAACTTCCTCCTTTGCCAGCTGTGCTGACATCACTAACACTGCACTGCACTTGGTTTGAACTGGCTTAAACCAGCACTAGCCTGAGTGCAACATAAGGCCTTTGTTGCTGTGTTGTCAACAGTGATACTGCGATTGACAAAGGTTGTCATAAAACAGGCCAAGCTACAGCAAAAAGGGATCCTGGCTGTTTTACAATTGACAAATAACTTTAACAGACATTTGAAAAGTACCACAAGTATGCAGATCCACACAGCTCCCAAGGTGCCCGCATGGGCCTAAGAACTGTCAGAATGATTATACCACAACTCCTTAAGCTCTATGGACAGCTTCACCCATCTGACCCAGAAATGCTAGGAGAAACTATGGTCCTTTCTGCCATGAAATTTATCAACTATGATTCTTTTCCATCCTCAAAGGAATACTTTCTGAGCCATTTCTTTTCATTTACTTACTCATTTGCTCAACAAACATCTGCTGAACTACTACTATAGGCTAGGGATAGAGCCACTAAAATACTAAAATAAAATAAAATAAATAAAATAAAATAAAATGGCTGGGAGGTAGTGGTACATGTCTTTGATCTCTGACTTCAAGTCCAGCCTGCTCTACAAAGTGAGTTTCAGGGCAACCAGAGCTGTTACACACAGAAATCAGAAATCCTGTCTTGAAAAAATTAAAACAGAACAAAAAACCAATACACGGTATTAAAAAAGCCCTCATCTCTTGAAGCTTAATTTTAGCAAGAGAGGCAAAATTCTACTAATGGTGCCCATGAGAAACAGCAAATTACGGACACAACATGGCTACTACTGTTGAGACTTGGGTGGCAAGTACGGAGAGAAAGGCTGTATGTTACAGTCAGTACAGATGCTACAGCGCTGTGCCTCAGCACTATAGTCAGTGAAGTCTAATGCCCAAGATCTCACACCAGTTTCCATTTTCTCAGCCCTGGCCACGGATGATTAGACTATGAAGAATCTTCAGCCCTCAGTGAAGTCATAGAAAGGCTGCTTTAGAGCACATCAGCACTGCGGGGAAGACCACTGGACAACGTTGAAGCATGCTTCGGACATAGAAGTGTTCTTTAAGTCATACACAGAAGATCATGCTGCATGTACAGTGACTATACATGAGAAACAAATTATGAAAGCTGAGTGGTTATGCATAGATCACTGTCTTAAAACTCCCCCCAAAAAATTCCATTGGGAAGTATATTAAAAAGCACAGCAAGGGGGCTGGAGAGATGGCTCAGCGGTTAAGAGCATTGCCTGCTCTTCCTAACGTCCTGAGTTCAATTCCCAGCAACCACATGGTGGCTCACAACCATCTGTAATGGGGTCTGGTGCCCTCTTCTGGCCTGCAGGCATACACACAGACAGAATATTGTATACTAAATAAATAAATATTAAAAGATAAAAAAATAAAAAGCACAGCAAGTTCTTCCCACCACCAATTCTTACACCCATTACATTATAAAATTTATTATAAATTTATAAATTTTATACTTATATAAAATTTATCTTTATATTTAAAATTTTAATAAAATTATAAAACGAAAATGTTATGCTTAATTGCTTTCTGTCTTTTCTACTAAAATGCAAGTTCCATAAAAGGAAAAACCTGCTACTATTCAACTGGCAAAACAGTTTACAAAAAACTAATATTGAGAAGGTGTACATGTGAACACATATAACTTCCTGTCTCTAAGCCTCAAAATCTGAAAAAATGAAGGTACCTACATGGCCTCTAAGGATCTTCAATTCTATAATTTTATAAGTTTAAGAATGGGTTCTGGAATCCTAGCACTGATTTGTCTCAAAACTGTCGAGGGGCTAGGAATAGAGCTCAGCAGTAAAGTGCGGCCCAGCATCTAGCATGTCTGAGGTCCCATGTGTCATGGCTATGACCACTGCTGCCGCCATCACCACCGCCACCGCCACCACCACCACCGACAATGATGCCATCACCACTGCTACTACCAAACCTCAACAAACGGAACATTTTACGGCAGCTCTGCAGTCAAGAGCCTGCCTTACATTGGGGACTCAAGCCCCTACCCCCCACTGCCACCATCAAAGAAAGAATGTTTCTTTGGGAACGCAGCTTAGTGACAGAAAGCTTGCCTTTTCTGTATGCGGTACCTGATTTGATTCTTAACACTGCAAAAAAATCAATCAGTCAATCAGTTAAATTAAATCATTCTTGTAACCGAAGGCTGGAGACATTCAAATCACAAGGAATACTAATGGGGAGTCCTCCTCTCCCTTGTGACACAGCCTGTCACAGAAGCCTCCCGTACCCCACTCTAGGAGACTCAAAGTCAGACGTGTAGGAAAAACTGAAAGTAAGTAAAGCTGGGGAAAGCCAGAGAGGTAGGAGACATGTCAGAGCAGGGCACTGGGGCTCTGAAGACTCTCAGAACTCACAGTCTTGACATCTTGCAAGGAGCCTGTCCAGCTTATCCTCCCTAGATAAAGAGTCCAGCCCTGAGGAGAAATCTTATCCCACAGAGTGATAACAAAGAGGACAAAGTAAAGAGAGCAGGTCTATTGGAAAGAGGGGCAAAGGGCAAGAAAGCCACTGTTATCTCTCGCAAGTTTCCAACCCTGGAAATGGGAAATTATTGCCAGAGACCTACCTGGTCTTGTGAATATAGTTTTTCTGGAACACAGGTAGGTTCATCCCTTACCTATCTTCTTTCTGGGAACCACAGACTCAAAAATGTTTCCTGTGGTTCTTCACAGAAAGTTTGCCAACCTGTAACCTAATCCCCAGATGTGTATCTAAATTCAGTCCAGCCAAATAGTCTTCTAAAGTACAGTAAGACTTCACTCAGTCGGGTTTTCTAATTTCAAGTTGCTCCTTAACAGACTCCTCATCTCCCCTCTGGAGGACGTGATAAGGTGAGGATTCTCAAATGTGGCCTTTCCAACAGCTTAAGCCAGATCCTCCTGCTCTGGGGCCATCTATACCACGCACTGGGAAGTGTTTAACAGCCGCCCAGCCTCCACCCATAGATGCTAGAAGCCTGCCATTAGAGTTGTCACCTAACCAGTTTCCATACACTGTCAAATGGCCCCTAAGTTTGGGGGACAAAAATCACTCCTCTTTCTTGAGAATACTGATCTACTGATCTGGCAACAGAAACAAGGGACATACACAACACAGGGAAAGATCGCACAGACTGTAACCTACCTTGCGTCCAACAATTGGCATCTTCCTTATTAGCCTAAATAATTTCTTTTTAAACCGTGACCATAAACCTACAAGAAACAAACAGTTCTATTAAGTCACATGAAATCCCATGGATATAACCTACTAGTCAGCAGACAGCAACTATTTAGTATTCAGTTGTCTTACAACTTCACTTCCACCAGAGGGAAAGTGTCTTTCGATTTTTGAGTACTATATTTATGTGCCCCTCGGTTCTCTCTACCCAAACCTCAACCTGCCCTTACATACGCACTTTGTTTTCAGCATACAATTCTAGAGTTTGATGTATTTACCAGTAACAGTAAAGATAAATTCCCATTTATTTCTTTTTTTCCTGAAGAAATAGTATAGCCTACTCTGTACTAGACTTACTTTCCTCCTTAGAAGCATTAAAGATTAGCATTTCCTCATTCATTTCTGCCTGTGTATGTCTAAGGAAGGAGCAGGTGTGTGCTCGTGCTCAGCTATGTGCTGGTGTGCATGCACATGTGCATTCCATTAAAGGAAAGTTTTGAAATCTATTTAATGTTCTCCTTACTGAAGGACACATTCTTAATTTTTGCTATTACAGACCATGCTAAAAAATAAGTAATTTTTAAACATGCCATACCGCACACAAATGCTCTGTACAGATTCTTTTGTTACCCAGGAGCAACTAGGAGACCCTCACCCAGCTTTTATCCAAGGCATGAACTGAATTATGAACCTTTGATGCATTCATTCCTAAGGAGTCTGGGTAGGACAACTCCTAACTCAGTGCCACCCATGCATGTCTACGCCCTCAACGGGCACTCATCAAGGCCTGCCTGCATCTTGGCTTTACTGTGCTTGTTTTGGGTAGCACTGTCCAGAATACCCAGAGCTGTTAAATAAAGAGACCCTGTCTTGAAAAACAAAACAAATAAGACAAAAATTCTTCTGGACCAGCAAGATGACTCAGCAGGTAAAAGTACTTGCTGTCTGACTACCTGAATACAATCGGGAACCCACGCAAAGGTGAAAGTGGAAACGGGAACCAGAGTTATCCTCTGACGACACACATGCTGTGGCACACACACATCATATATATACACCTATACATACATGCACACCTCCATAATAAATACTTTAAATTTCTTTCCTTCTGAGTATGGTGGCACATGCTTTTAACAGTAGCTTGAGGAGGCAGAGACAGGCAGACCTCTGTGAGTCTGAAGCTACTCTGATCTACACAGTAAGTTCCAGACCAGGCCACATAAAAAACCGTGACTCTAAATAAACATATCAAGTGAAAACTCCTTTTAATGTATTCGGGGAAGAGATGGACATGGTACTTGTCAGAAATGCCACTGAATCAAACACTTCCTGAACAGACAACTAAGGCTTCAGCCACACATGAACCATGGGCTGAAATGAAAGGCCAGTCTCATCAACAGTGTAGGGGAGAATCTAGCGATGATGAGGAATAGAAACGGAAGAGTGTTTTAAAGCTGCAGTGAACTATAATTTTAGACAGGACAGTCACGTCTCATTTTCAAGGCTCTAAAGCAGTGGAACTTGCCTCTTGGCTCTCGTGTTTTGCAACATTTATTTTATTTTTAACTGCAATGCTACTGATAAAAAAGATTTAAACAACAACAACAAAACAACAACAACAACAACAACAGAAACCCACAAAGAACACCAGAGGCTGGAGAGATGACTCGAGTGGTTAAGAACACGGTCTGCTCTTCCAGAGGACACAGTTTCAATTCCCATCACCCATACGGCAGCTCCCAACTGACTGTCTGCCAGGGGATGTGACACCCTCACACTGATACACACGCAGACAAAACACTAACGCACATAAAAATAATAAGAATAAAATCATTTTTAAAAAAGATAAAAAACAATCTAGTTTCTGAACTGACTTTCCTGGGGAAATGGAAAGAAAAGCAGAAAAAGAACAATTAAAATGCCCCCAACAGATGGCATTAAGGAGGTAGAGCAAACAAATGAAAAATGATTAGATTTTCTTATAAAAGTGATTTATTTCTTCTACTAAGGAAGTTACTCAAGATGTTAGTAAGTGTGGGGAGAACCCAGAGAGCATTACAAAATACCCACTGCCAACATCTACTGTTTGGTTACAAATATAATCACACAACCTTCCAAGCACAACAGCCTGTGGGAGAAAGTAACTCACAGGGTTATGGTCATAGTCACCTGAAGGTCTAGGTGGGGAAGAGATGGGTGTGCAGGAAAGGTGCTTCAACCTTAGGAAGGTTGGGACATTTGCAAGCCAACCACTGAAAGACGGTGCATCCTCAGCAGCCCCATGTCCCTCTGAGAAGTCATGAACTCCAAAGGAAGAAGAGCCATATGCTACTCATGCAGCTATTTCTAGGGCTCCCTGACAGTCAAATGGTAGCTCTGCGAGCACTGCTCCAAAGAAAGCAATACATTTCCACTCCGGGAATCAAAGAACACACTATGTTCTAGGAAGAAACTGGTACTGAAAAATGTTTGAATCTTTATAGTAACTAATAGCTAAGGAATTTTTATGTAAACTATAAATAAAAAAAATTCACAAAACCAGAAATAGTAATAGTTATCCAAAAATATTAACAGAACTCATAATTCATAAATTAGGGTCTATTTCCCATCTAAATAGATTTTAAAAGGCAGAACTAAATCAAGAGATGCTTCCAACCCATCAATTGTGAGTGACATTCCGGCCCACCTTTACACAAGAGGCAGTATACTTACTCTCTGGCTGGAAGATAAGCTCATACACCCAGACTATCAGCAGGGTGCATAGAACACTCCACGCAATTAGCTGCCAGGGCTCGTATTTGGTGCAATACCCATTCACATAATTCTTGGCTTTTGTGGAATATGCTTCCAAAATCTCCAAGTAAGGCTCAAAGTCCTTCTAGAAATGTAAAAGAAAAAAAAAAAAAAACAAAAACAGAAACATTACTAAACGCAGAGAAAGGAAGTCTGTTCTTCAATTCTCATTTTTCAAGGGCAAAGCTGATATTCACGATGTGGCCGCACCTCAGCAATAATCTTATCTTCTGCAGCCCTCAAAGTTTCTACAACAACTGCTCCATCTAACAGTGCCACATGGACTTTGATACAATTTTTGATCTGCTTATTTTGTAAACTAAGAGGACTAATCTTGATCACGTCAGTGTCAGGTATCACCTTTATCTCACTGCCCATACTCTGGGACGGTTTCTCTCTGAGTGACATCCCAAGTCCTTCTTAATTTATAATTTTGAAGCCGGGCGGTGGTGGCGCACGCCTTTAATCCCAGCACTCGGGAGGCAGAGGCAGGCGAATCTCTGAGTTCGAGGCCAGCCTGGTCTACAAGAGCTAGTTCCAGGACAGGCTCTAGAAACTACAGGGAAACCCTGTCTCGAAAAAACAAAAACAAAAAAACAAAAAAAAAAAAAAAACCATTATAATTTTGACACAGGGTATGACTAAGTTTCCAGGCTAGTCCTGAACTCACTTTATAGAGAAAGCAGTTCTCAAACATAAATCCTCTTGCCTCAACCTCCCAAGCAACTGGGATTACAGAATGGAGCCACCAAGTCTGGACAGATCTCACTCTTAAAAATTCATCTCTAAATTTCTGTCAAGTATTAATTTATGATAGGCTTATCACAACCAGCCTTGTAACAGTCTTCTCTTCCATTTCTTATCTCCCTGACTACAAGGTTAGGCCCCTTAGGATCTGTTCTTATACCTATTTACTAGAATATGACGCTTTGCAAAACTTAGTTTGTTGGATTCTTTGTTATTCACTCATTAACAGTATTTTTTTTTCTTTTTTTTGGTTTTGTTTGGTTGGTTGGTTGGTTTTTAGAGACAGGGTTTCTCTGTGTAACAGTTCTGGCTGTCCTGAAAATTGCTTTGTAGACCAGGCTGGCCTTAAATTCACTGAGATCCACCTGCCTCTGCCTCCCTAGTGCTGGGATTAAAGGTGTGAGCCACCATTGCCCAGCTTACTAACAATTTTAAGGCACTAAGCTAGTACCTTACCCCCAGTGAAAAGGGAAGTATTTACATTATGAATTTTATTTTCTGTGTATCAAAGTTTTGCCTGCATGTATGTCTGTATACCACATGCATGTCTGGTGCTAGAGGAAGTTAGAAGAAAACATGGGATACCCTGGAACTAGAATTAGGATGGTAATAAATTACCATGTGGGGACTGGGAATGAAACCAGAGTCCTCTGCAAGAGCAAAAAGAGCTCTTAATCAAATCAGTTCTCTTGCCCCTGCACACTCGTATATACATTACATGCATCCATACACAAATGACAAAATTCTTCAGAAGGAAATGTATAGAAAGGGAACAGTGTATGCTAAGAAAGCATCATCAAGGAAAGGCTACTTTACTAAAGGGAAGAATGATAAAGAGAAAATAATTTTGCTAATCTATTCGTTTTAAAATGGGGCCTTTCTATGGAGTCCTGGCTATCCTGGAACTCACAATATAGACCAGGCTGGCCTCCAACTCATACACCTTCTTCTGCCTTGAATGCTGGGATTAAAGGTATGTGTCACCATGACCGGCTTGAAAGAGATAAATTTTAAGTTAGCTAAAAAGGTAAAAGAAAATTCTACAGACGTTTAAAAAAAATGGCATACAGGAAGAGTATAGCAGCTGAAAATGCATAGAAAGAACCCCGGTATAGCACACATTCTTACCACGTGATAAGAATGAATAAAGCTACACAGATCAGAGACCATATCTGTCTTATCCACTGCTGAGTTCCACCATACAGCAAGCACACAATCTTAACTGAACACAGTTGTGGATGGTGGAGGGGAAAGGGATGCATCAAGCAGAGAAGTGAGGCAGGGGCTTGGGGGGCTGGAGAGATGGCTCAGTGGTTAAGAGCACTGACTGCTCTTCCAGAAGACCTGGGTACCCGACATCCGTAAGAAAACACCAATGCACATAAATTAAAAATAAATAAATTTTAAAAATGGGCTTGAAAAGCTAGCCATAAAAGCATGCCATGCCTATAATCCAGAATTTGGAAGGATGAGGCAGGCCAGGAAGATAATGAGTTTGAGTTCCAAGCTAGCCTAGTCTACATGGTGAAACCCTTTCTCAATTATGTAACAACAACAACAACAACAACAAAACAGTAATAAGCTTAGAGAAAATAGCATGAAAGGTCAATTATAAATCGATAAGAAGTTTTGGTAAAGTAAGTAGATGGCATATACTAATGTTGTAAATCTTTATCTACTATGAGCCAGAAACACCACTTTGGAGGCTTCTGTAAACCTCTTATTATGTTCACAGAGAGAAATGTTCAAGTGTGTTCCTTTTAATGCTTTTTGTTAACAACAAAAGAAAAATTCAAGAAATGTAAATATCCACAGATAGAGAAATGGTTAAACTATAACACATGTTACGTATCCATGTTGAAACATTAAAAATAAAGATCTTTTTCTAAAGAAAATTTATGAAAAATAATATTAAGTAAAAGGAAATAAATCAGGACAATAAAGAAAGACACAAATTGTTGAACATGCAAGTAATTTTTTGCTTAAAGATTGTTTGTTGAAGATGACTCAGAGCAGGTAGTTGAGTGATTGCTGGAGAGGGCAAGGGGGAAATGAACTAGGTTTGCCCTGACAAAACACTGGGAATGTTCTATCAATTTCTTATCAATTTGATAAGAAGAAAATACACATTTCTGCTTTGTGGTGCCCATGTTCTGATTTTAAAAAATGTGATTAGTTAGCCTCCTGCTCCGGCCTCCACATCTCTATGCCTTTCTAGTCCCTCAAAGGACTCTACCTTCTGAAGCCATAACCCTAAACAAATGTTTCTCTCCTCGTTATTAAAAAACAAAACAGAAAAAAAAACCCGCAAAATCAGGGCGGTTTGTGTTTTGTTTTAATGACAAGAGCTCAACATTATAGCCCAAGCTGTCCTAGAACTCACTACATGGCCTAGGATAGCCTTGAACTAGCAGTAATCTTAATGATCCAGCCTCTACACAATGAGGTTATAGATTTAAGTCACCATACCCAGCTAGCAATACAAATCTGAAAGACATTTCTAAAGGTGTAGAAACTGGATTTAGTGGCTATCACAGTTAGCTTCAACCGTCAACCAGAAGACAGGGCTTAGTCATGTAAGAAGGAAGTCTCGAATGAGGAGCTGCTAGATCACACTGGCCTGTGGGCATGTCTGTAAGGAACTGTGTTGAATGTTACTTGGTGTGCACTTGGACTGCACTGGGTTATGCTTCAGCCTGGCAGTAAACTGGCAAGCAACATTCCTGAGGTTTCTGCTTCAAGTTCAGGCCTCAACTTCCACCAACAACAGACTGTGACCTGGAAGTAGACGCCAAATAAATCCTCTGGTCGGTGTTTGAGAAGGATACTAGAACAAAAACTTTCGGCTATGAGAAATTATGGAGTGAGAATAGTATAAATAATTCCAAAATTTCAAACTCAAGTTTGAGAGATTAGTTAGGTGCTTTACCATTCACTATGGTAAGACTAGAAAACGAAAGCTAAAGAGGTAGAAGATGTTTTGAAAAAAAAGATGGTACTGGTTTGAGTTTTCTTCCTCTTGAGTATCTATTACTGGTAAGAATACAAAATCTCACAAATAGAACGGGTACTTAACAGATCTTTCTTGAACCGACTACGGACTAAACGCTTACATTCCCCTCAAGCTAGTGTTATCAGGAGGTAGAAACCTTTGGAGGTTATGAAATCACAGAGGAGCTACCATGATTACAATTAGCTTCCTTACAAGAGACAGACCCCAGAGAGTGAACTTGCTCCTTCTAAGTGAGGTCACAGCAAGCAGACAATGCCTAGAAAGGCCTCATATAAACTCTCTTCTGAGTGCCACCTTCTAGAAGTGGACTCTCAACTTATGTTGCCTTGAACTTAGACTTCCAGCCTCCAGAACTCTCAAAAAAAAATGAGGTTTTGTTGTTTATAAGCCACTGTTTAAGGCATTATGTTACAGCATCCCAAATGGACTAAAACAATACCTTTAGTAATTGGACTAATAAAAGGCAATTAACATTAGGCAGGTTTTAGGTTCCCTGAGGGCTATCCATGGAAACAGCTCTACAACAGGTGGCCATTCCCCAGAGTCCACTGTTGCTATCAACAATTTCAATCCTACAAAGCAATAGCAATTCCAGCATAAAAATTGAGGAAGACCAGAGGAGTCTGTCACCATCAAAGGGATGCCATGATTTCTACCAGAGGAGATTAGGGTCAAAGCTGTGATTAAACCACAAAGTTAAACAGTGTGTTATGACCTGGGTGGTAGTGGTACACGCCTTTAATCCCAGCACTTGGGTGGCAGAGGCAGGAGGATCTCTGTGAGTTTGAGGCCAGCCTGGTCTACAGAGGGAGTTCCAGGACTGGCTACATAGCTACTAAGAAACCCTGTCTCGAAAAACCAAACCAAAACAAAACCTGTGTTATGAGTAGGGGGTACTAATTCCTAGTCCACATAGAAAGCACATGTTGTCCGTGCCAAAAGATAACATAAAATATAGATTCTTCATTGCAATGAATGAAAAATAACAATATTAGAGACAAAGCAAAGAACAGGAAATGAAAACAAATGCTCAAAAGCCTTAAAATTACAATATGAAGAAGTCTTCATTAATTAATTACAAAATTAAATTCAGCAAGAACATACTTTCTTGGTGACGGTGTCATTCTCTTTTAAAAACTATTTTTAAATTTTCAAGTATGTGTGTGTGCGTGTGTGTGTGTGTGTGTGTGTGTGAGAGAGAGAGAGAGAGAGAGAGAGAGAGAGAGAGAGAGAGAGAGAGAGACTGACTCTCTCCAAGTAACATGTTGTTGGAAACCACCCAATGTGGTGCTGGGAGCTGAACTAAGATCCTCTATAAGAGCAGTTCCTGCTCTTAGCTCTTGCTATCTCACTGGACCCAACTGTGTTGATTATCAGGAAGAGAATGGGAATCCTAGAATTCAGTTCCACTGTAAATTCTCTATCTCCAAAGACAGTAAGAACAAAGTAAAAAAGGCTCATGACAAACTTGTGTAGGCAAATAAGTAATCACAGAAATTTCTTCCAGCTTCATCCTAAAGTCCCTTCTGGTTACTACAAACAACAGGCTCAGTCCCCAATGAAGAAGCGCCTCACCACACAGACGGCTCACGGAACAGTTCTGTGGAGTAACCTAGCATTATCTCCTTGGAAAAAGGCAGCTCCTTTGGGTCTTAAAAACAGTACAAACCCCAAGCTGGGTCCTGATGCAACACTGCAATACAGAATCTAGGACCTAAAGGGAACCTTAGTGATCAAGAACAACATAAACAATATCACTTTATAAGCAGAGGCCCCATGGGTTTGAAATGATGTGCTTAACAATCCTACAGAAAGGTTTAGGACAGACTGACAAACCAGAAACCTGAGTTTCCTAACTCAATATTCAGTCACCTTCCCTCCCTCTGTTGCTATTGCAGTTCTGGGGACTGAGCCAAAGGCTTCTCGCATATCAGGTGTATACTCTACCACTAAACTACAACCCTAATCTTTCCAGTCTTCTTTCAATGCTTGATTCTTAGAGTCCCCAGGCAAAAGACTGCCTGATACATTGCATTCAAAAGTACCCCAAGAGCTTTCTGTTTATAATTTATGTTCGGGGCAGACTCTATTTTAGGTATATGATACCACTCACATCTAATTAAAGTTATATATCTATCTAGTACTACCCACCTACCAATATCCACTGGCACAGGAATTTAAGGGCCAGTAACCCCAAAACCCAGGTGATCTGGGAAACGCTATAAAGAGGGAAACTGACACTCTGATAACAAGTAATCGACATACCAACTTCCACTGGTATTTATAACCTCGAGATGCAAAGGAACAGCTCTACATGTGGAGTCCTCTACCCCAAAAGTTCCTTGCCCGACCTATAAAAGCCAAGCCCCCTGAACGGGAGCACACAGTTTCCATTCCCTCGTAGATTTCTGCCCTTCACTGTTCTGATGAAGGAAAATCTGCTCCCGTAGAAATCTGTCTCCTTTTTTATTTTCACATCAGCTCAATCAATCCCTATCTAAAACTTGGTATCTACGGTCTCCTGTAACAATTGACTATTGGCTTTTAAATAGCGGAATGTAAGCTGAGACTGTATGATCAAAACCTCTTAAATTGCCTGCTTGTCCCAAAGCACACATCTGGCCATAACTGAGACCTTAGGCAGAGAGTAAGACATTCAAACAGTAACGATTATCCGGATCTCTATAAACCACTATAAAACTAGAGGTCTGGGAAAGCTATTTCCCAACAGAAGATTGATCCTTTTACCCCAGTACAGCGTTTCCTTTGCGCTTCTAATGTGCTCGACTCTTAATATGCCTTGAATTGGTCGTTTTTTAACGTGTCAGTCACAGTCAAACTGCATTAGTCTAGGGGCACTGTGATTTAATCTGACCTGGAGCAAAGCTCCAGGGAGAACAGCACAAAGACTTTAATCCACGGTCTTCTGGTGCTACTAAGAATACCAATAAACTGAATTAACCTTCCATCTGCTTCAATACTTCCTTAACTAAAGTGAAATAGTTGTAATACTTATATCCTTTAGACCATGTGCTTTGCAAGATCCTAGGAAGTTTTACATCTCTGCCACTGAAGTTGTTCAGGGCACAACGGCTTCGGACTGAATATGGAAAAAGAAAGGGCAGTCATTTGTAACTGAGCTCTGTATCCACTCAGCTGACAAACTCGCCAGTCACAGTATCACAGGTCATCAGAGCACATCTGTCCTGTACAGGCAAAGATACTGAGATCCAAAGATCACATTGCAAAAGCAGGGGTGGGGGGGCGGGTAGGGAAAAGGACACAAACCTGTTTCATTTTTATTTCCCATCACCTCATTTTACAGAACCAAACTATGAAAGGTGCAAACCAGAAGATGCACAGGCTCAACACTTGCAGTTCCCATAGTTCCTCCCAGGTCATTTCTCTTAATGGCCAAAGTAAAGGCCCACAGCTTCACTACCCTCACAACCAAGAATGACAACTCTGCCAAATGACCAGAATGGAGTCTCAAAGGCCAAGTCCCTGAGTCTCAAACTACAGGCTTACACACCTGCTACTTGCTTCTAAAAGAAATAGACCGCTAATGAAAGAAATTAGTTCAAAAAGTACTCTAGGGACTAGAGAGATGGCATAGCAGTTAGGAAAGCTTGCTGCTCTTGCAGAGGAACCAGCTTCAGTTCCCAGCACCCACAGAGCTGCTCACAACCATCTATAACTCCAGTTTCAGGAGACATGAAACTCTGTTCTGGCCTCCACAGGCACATATGTGATACATATACACATATGGGTAAACATCATATACATAAAATTTTAAAGTTTTTTTTAAAAAATTACTGACTTCAAAGTCATAGAAAGTTACTGTTTGAAATAATCCCAAAGACCATCTCCTCCAGTCTCATTTCAATGATGAAGAAACTAAGACTCAAAGACTAATCTCGAAATGTGCTTCCCCTCAGCTCACACCTGCAAAAGAATCTATCTTCTGGCTCACCACTTTCTACTAAACCAGTAGAGTACATCCATATTACCCAAGGACTATAGTTCAGAATATCCCCCACTAGGAGTTCACTTAGTGCCGAAGAAGCCCAGGAATATGTATTTTGAAACAGGAGCACACAAGTTCTAGGCAACTTAGTGAAACTATCTCAAAATAATAAAAACAAAAAAGTGAGAGGGCTGAGATGGTGCTAACTGGTAGAGCACTTGACTAGCCCTGGGTTCAAGTCCTGGTGCAAGGAGTAGGGAGAAATGGGTCAGGACCCTCTCCCCATCCTTTTCTTTATAGAGAAACAGCAAACAGTTCACTTACATTGCTGAGACCCAATTGCCCAGCTCTTGGGAAGGAAGAAAAAGAAATTCTCCAAGCTTTCTCAGGAAGAATAAACCAGTCACAAATCTACCAGGTCAACTAGATGAATTGTTCCTAGTATTTATTTTTTTAGACAGACACTTAAAATTTTTTAAAGCTATCTTGCAATTCTGCAAAGAAAGACATAAAAGTAGAGAGCCCTACCTAGCATGCATAAAGCCCTAGGTGCAACCTCTGCAAAAAATAAATCATTACCATCCATTTTTAGTACAAAGTATACTTAGTGCTCATCAAAAAGACACAGATAAGCAGGAAGCATTGGGCCCCTTTGCCCTAGTTGGCAGTTCCCCCAGCACTCAAGAGTTCTTTACTGATTGCCCACAATCAGAAAAGAAGATAAGGCTTAAAAATGAGAGAAGGCTTTGCATCCTAAATGATGGCAATTTAGAGAGGGGTCTGTACTAAAAGAATGTGAAGACTAAATCCCTGAAATACCAGCCTATAGGAAAAAGAAGGCAGAAACTTCTCACAATCCGGGATTTAAAAAACCACTGGCTTGAACAAAATCACCACACCAGCCATTTTTGCCTTGTCTCGATGCTGGTGTCCTTTTCTACGGAACCATATATTAAAGACTGCTTCACTCTGTGAGTTCGAGGTTAACCTGGTCTAGACTTGAGTTCCAGGACAGCCAAGCTACACATTGAAATCCTGTCTCAAAACAAGCAACAATTAAAAAAAACAAAAACCATTTTGCCTTCCCTAGTACAGTCTAGTGTGGTGACTATGTTATTACAAAGTGAAAGTCCTGGTTCTCACATTCTTTTAAGAAAAAGAACAGACTTGTGGTAGGAAAAGTATTCATTTTCATCCTCTCATTCAGTCATCTGTTTTGTTTTCCATCCCACACCTCATCAAAAGGCTGAGCTTTAGAGCAGAAATTAGCTACCAAGGAAAAGAAAAACCAGTTCTACCCAGATCAACTATTGAGAGGTCTATGATGGAGCCCCAGAATCTTACACATTACATTCTATAAGACTTCAAAGTACAAAGTAAAAACAGGTAAGAAAACACTACCTCTAGGAGCCTCAAAAGAGAGCAGAGTTAATCAGCAAAAGCAGATCATAAGCCCAAAGGGAAAACTCTCTGGGGTCATTAAAGAAGTGAGAACTGAGCAACAAACCCAACAGCCATTGCAGCCAAACTGCTGTGATACAGAAGAAACAGGCTCCATCAAGAACAAACTGTACACTTTCCCTAAACCTCCCCTGCAGGAGTTCAGGTGATCAGTGCCTGAGATCCATCTCAGAAAGCATACAGGCCCACAGGTTCTCTCCAGCCACCCACTAAAGGTTAGACTGTATGCTCAGTATTATTCCACAAGCACTTCTAAGTTAATTGTTCTACTTGCAGCCCTGGGGTACTAAAGTAAAGCTCTTCCCCAATCACTGATATATCAAATAACCCTGGCCACAGAAGGAGAAAGAATACAATGTTCCCAATCACTGGGAGTACACTGGTGGAAAAGTAAAGTCTTTTAAACTCACAGAAGTGGAAGAGCCAAAGTACTCCTGTGTGTGTGTGTGTGTGTGTGTGTGTGTGTGTGTGTGTGTGTGTGTGTGTGTGTGTGTGTGTGTGTGTGTGAAGCACACAATCAGGACAAGGCATCAAAAAAAGACAAGCTGCTTTCTTCTAGTAACAATTCTAAGCGCCTTTCTTCTGATATACATCAAAAAAAGTACTAGAGGAACTGGCAAGATTTCTTGGCAGTGAAGAACTGCTTTTGCAGAGGGCCCGAGTTTGATTCATAGTGCCCACATTAGGGGAATTAAAACACCCTGTAACTCCAGCTCTAGGGGAATCCAAGGCCTCTACTTTCCACAGGCACTGGACTCATTCATATGTACATCCCCACAAATACATCTTTTAAAAATGTATTAGAGGGAGCTTAAATTAGGTGAAGAACTAAATTCAATTAGCAAAAGAAATGCTGAGAGACACAGAAGAGTATAAGGAGTCAGGTATGGTGGCACATTCAAATGCACTGTCGGACCCCAAGCTCAAAAAAAAAAAAAGTTCCCCAAATTAAAAAAAGATTTCATAGAGAAACGCTCTTTCAGCCTATGCAAGTTTCCTCCAATGTGTTATTAAATATGCTCCAAATTCTTTTATCATAATGGCTTACTGTGTAGACCCAGCCAGGTTGCCTTTCAAAGCATAAAGAAATGTATTATTATTTTGTGGCGGTCTGAATGAGAACTGCCCTCAATAGGCTCATGTTTGAATACTCGGTTCCCCTTTGGTAGAACTGTTTGGGAAGGATTAGGAGGTATGGCCTTGGTGGAGGAAGTGTGCAACAGGGTTTGAGGTTTCAAAAGCTCATACCATTTCCCCGTTAACTCTCTCTGCCTCTCACTTGTGGATCAGATATAAGCTCTCAGCTACTGCCATGTTCCCTGCCATGGTAGCCACAGACTCACCCTCTGGGTAGTAGAAAAGTAACTAAGACATTTTTGAAAACTAGAAATGTGAATTTATTGAATAAGTAAGATCCATTAAAATAAGCTATATTCTTCATGAAGAAAAGATTTAATTTCTTTGAGCATATCACAACTGAGGATAAAGTCAGCGCATAAGTTAGATAAATATAACTAACCATACTAGATTATCTTTATTACTGAGTTAAGAAGCCTAGGGTTAGAGAGATGGCTCAGCGGTTAAGAGCACCGACTGTTCTTTCAGAGGACCCAGGTTCAATTCTCAGTACCCACATGGCAGCTAACAACTGTCTATAACTCCAAGATCTGACACCCTCACACAGACATGAATGCAGGCAAAACACCAATGAACATAAAATAAAAATAAATAATTTTTAAAAAGAAGCCTAGACTTCCAAAATTTTCTACAGGTTTTATTTTTAAATATGTGTACATGTATATGTCTATATGGGATTATTGACATTGCATGTAAGTGCCTGCAGAGACCAGAAGCATCAGCTCTCACTAGAAGTTACAGGTAGTTGTGAGCCACCATATGGGTGCTAAGAACCGAATTTGAGTCCCCATACTCTTAACTGCTGAACCATTTCTCCAGCCCTGACTTTCTAAATTTTTAAATATTGGTGAAATCTTTCCCCTACATGAGCATGCTAGCATTAGAGAGAGATAAGAAATTTTAATATTCAAGCCGGGCGGTGGTAGCGCACGCCTTTAATCCCAGCACTCGGGAGGCAGAGGCAGGCGGATCTCTGAGTTCGAGCCCAGCCTGGTCTACAAGAGCTAGTGCCAGGACAGGCTCTAGAAACTACAGGGAAACCCTGTCTCGAAAAAACCAAAAAAAAAAAAAAGAAAGAAAAGAAATTTTAATATTCACCAGCTGAGTCACTAAGCCACTGGAAACTTGCAATCCTGTTCACAAGAACAAACCAGGGACTTGATCTTATCTTGCTCTCTGACCGACAACCTACATAAATACCTTTGGGAAAGTCTACCATCCAAGTTTTAAAACAGAAATGAGCAATGAGAGAATTCATCTAGAAGTAACATCTGACAGAGTTTCAGATATTTTAATAATATGTGAAAAGCAACAGGGAAATGTTTGCTTCCAACAGAAAGCCAGTATTATCTAGGTCACCCTGTGGGTTACAGCTTCTGACCCTAAGATGACATTACAGCTCACCAACCTGTAGATAACTGATGGACAGGCAAACAAATTTTCATATACAAACAACAAAGTTTGCCAAGGTTCAGTAAAAGTTCTAACTTCCATCTTCACTACTGAAGAAACTAGTCTTGTCTCCGCTTGCACATTCTCTTTTCTTGGTTAATTTTCCTTTGTTTTGAGACAGGGACTTACTAGCATACAGCTCCTGGTTGACCTGTTACTTAGCAGGAAGCCCAGACTAGCCTCAAACCCACAGAAATCTCTTCCATCAACCTCCCAATGGATGGGGATACAGGTGTGTGCCACCACACTGGACTCGTTTTCAATGCCCCTGCTCTATAAAAATACATGTGCTTTGGATTTCTCTTTTGAATAGATTATAAGTGACAAGTTTCCCTAATGCGAACAAAAGTATTTAATATGCTCATTTTATATTTGAAATAGGAATAATGATTTGACCTTATTAAAGTTTTTTTAAGCACACACTTAAAAAATACGTTAAAATGAAAACCCCAAATAGGAAAATCTCCTCCCCTCCCCCTTTATCCTCATTCCCATTCTGGATAAGTACTGGACTTAAGTTCAAAGAGCAGGCAAATTTCTACCACTATCATTTTTCTTATTCAAAAATCTGTTCAGTGTGCCAAGTGTGATGGCACTTGTCTTTAATCCCAGCACTCGGGAGGCAGAGGCAAGTGGAAGTCTGTGTGAGGCCAGCCTGGTCTACTGGCAAGTTCCAGGACAGCCGGATCTACAGGGTAAGACCGCCCCCATCTCACAAAATTATCTATTTATCAAATGAATGTCCCCATTAAAAATTGAAAAGTTAAAAAAAATATAAATACTACTGCTTTTGCACAAAGTTTATGTGGGTATTAAAACTTTTTAAAGGAAAAAATAATCAAAAGTCAGCAAGATAGCTCAGCAGGTAAAGGTATTTGCCAAGTAAACCTGGTACCCTGAGTTCAATCCCTAGCAACTATATAAAGGTGTAAGGAGAGAACTGACGCCAGGAAGCTGTACTCTGACTTACCTGTATAAGTCACACACACACACACACACACACACACACACACACACAAATTACTGCAGAAGCTGGGCATGGCAGTTCACACCTATAATACCAGCACTTGGGAAAATAAGGCAGGACTGTTTTGAGCTCCAGGCCAGTCTTACCTACAGAATTAAGACCCTGTCTAAACACACACACACACACACACACACCAAATCACTACTGATAATCAACACTTACTAAATGCTTGACAAATAAATTATCTGGTACTAATCACTTTCTTTCTTTTCACAAACAGCAATGTAAAACAGCCTTTGCACTGATCAAGCAAAAGTCGTGGAACTGGAGAAGGCCTTCAGTTTAATTCCTATGCCTGACATTGTACTTTCTCACAGACGCTGATAACAGAATTTATTTTAATAAGCATATGCCCACTTGGTAACAAATACATCCAATTTTAACCTTCAATACCAAATAAATCAATCAGAAGGCTGCAAGTGCCCTTTAACCTGCCAACAGAACAGAATTAAATCAGCTAACGACTTAGCTTAGCTTGCAGATCATAAACTCGTTTGTTTCTGACAGCCAAACAGACTGCTAGGAAAGTGTGTGAAAACATTTTCAAAACGAACTGAGTCAATCACAGGCTTTCTTCTGCTTTGACAAACAACAAAAACAAAATGCTAGACAAAGACCAGGTTCACCATGGCATCTTTGCCCTAAACTCTTCTACTAGAATTTGGAAACAGATTTTTCCCTCTAATGTTTTTAAACGTAGGAACCATTAAGACTGAAACTCAATAAATAATTGATCTATTCCACTTTAGACCTATCTGCCAAAGTCAGCTCAAAACAGTGACTACACACTTCAGAAAAAAAAAATGTTCAGGGAACTCTTCTAACTCCAGTTGCAAATTTAAGGAGTTCAAGGACAGCCTAAGATTCACAGTGACACTTTGTGTCTTAGAGTTTTCATTGCTGTGAAGAGACACCACGACCACAGTAAGTCTTTTTTAATGGGGGTGGCTCTTACAGTTTCAAAGGTTCAGTCCATTATCATCATGACTGGGAATATGGTAGTATGCAAGAGACACGGTGGTAGAGTAGTACCTGAGAATTACAACTTGCATGCAACAGGAAGTCGGTGGGGCAGTATCCTGAGCATAGGAAACTGCAACCCCCCCTCCCCAGTGACACACTTCCTCCCACAAGGTCATACACACTCCAACAAAGCCGCAACTCCTAACAGTGCTACTCCTTATGAGATTATGAGGGCCAATTACCTTCAAACTACCACACTCTGCCTCAAAAACAAAGAGAAAGAAATTAAAGGATGGGGATATAACTCAGCTGGCAAATTTACCTAATCAGCATGAAGCTTTGGGTTCAACCCTCAGCACCACATAAACTGGGTGTGCCTATAATCTCAGTACTCTGGAGGTGAGAACAAGAAGAATGGAAGTTAAGGTTATAATCTGAGGTACAAACAGAGTTGAGAACATCTCAAAAACTAAAAGCAAATTAAGCAGCAGACCCCAGGATTTAGGCAGTAAATTCCAGGTCATCCAGTGCTGCCGTGAAGGGAAGGCCCTGTCTCAAAACTACAAAAAAAGTAAGGTATGGGGGTGGTAAACGCCTGTAATTCCAGCAGGTGGGTTACACAAACAAGAGGATTCAGAGGTCAAGGCCAGTCCTGACTATGAATGAAGTTTGAGGCCAACCCTGAATACATGAAACCCTGTCTCAAAAGAGAAAGAAAAAAACTACTATAGAATTCTGGCACTATATATTTTGATATAATGTTTGTTTGACGTTTACAAAAAGACAAGTTCAAGAATGTAACAATGTTATTCATACCAGCCCAAACACCGGAAACATAAATGTTCAAGAATAAAATGAATACACTGCAATATTTATTTATACATTGTAGTAATAGCAAGAAGAAAAACATAAAGAGATGAAATACTGAACAAAATGGTCACTCACAAAATAATGTATGTTTCCACTTAAAATTCTGAAAATCAACAGTGATCTAAAGTGGGAGGAATAAGCACCTGGAGTAGTCATCAAGTAGGAGTGGAGGGACATGAGGAACCTGCTGGAATGCTGGGAATTCTTTGCTTATCTCGGCTGTAAGAATAGTATATCCATATAGAAATTATTTATTGACCTGTACAATTACAACTTGCAGCCTTTGGGACTGGGAAGAGAGCTAAACTGGTAAAGTGTTTGCAGCATGTTCAATCCCCATCGTCCATATTCAAAGCAAGGCTTGGTAGCACCCATCTGTAATCCCAGAGTTTAGGAGGCAGCGGAAGGCAGATACCTGGGGCTTACTGGCCTCCTAGACTAACATAATCAGCGAGCCCCAGGTCCCGGTGGCAGACCCTGTCTCAAACAAGGCGGATGGCTCCTAAGGAACAACACGGTAAGGTGACCTCTGGCTTCCACATTCACGCACTTTAAGCTAGGTGTGGCGATCCATGCCGGTAATTGAGGGAGTGAAAGACACAAGATGGTGAGTGCAAGGCCAACCCGGGCTAAAGGTCCAGACCCTGTCTTTCCAAAAAGTAAGGGGGTGGGGGTGCAGTGTTGGGGAGATATGAGGATGAAGGAAGGGAACGGGAGGGGAGGGGAGGGGACTGTTGGAGTTCAGGTTTCTAAAGATGCTTCATGATGGGAATTAAAATTCTATGACTAGTACCAGGACAAAGCAGCTCTGAGCTTGCCGGCCTGTAGAAACGCTTGGCCTGTGGTTATATCCTCCTGTTACTAACAGGTCCATCCTATCCATTCTCAACATTCTCCTTACTGGCTCCTGGAAAACTAACTTGACTTCAGCATTCTAAGCATTTCTCCTCCCTTAGTTCCTCCATCCAAACTTTTCTAGCTCTACCGCGTTCCTCACAAGGCTGCCACTATGAATTAAATTAACTAGGCTCCTTGTAGTCTCTGGGTTCGGTTGGGGAATGCCAACTTCAGTGGAAAAACCAGAGGGTGGGAAAATAGTTTGTTTCCCTTCCTACAGGCCTGTCCTCCAAGTGGCTACAATCCGAAAGGATACCTGCCACTCCCCATCAGCTAAACTCCCCAGGTTCTAAAAATAAACACTCCCTCTTCTGCCTTCTCAGACCAAAGAGAGATTAAGAGGCTCTATCTGCTAGAGCCAGGACGTTCCAAACCATTCCCTGTCAGGTTTTTTGGTTAGCTGTTTTTTTGTTTTGTTTTGTTTTGTTTTTGGTGTTTTGTTTTGTTGACACAGTCTCACCATG
This sequence comes from Arvicola amphibius, assembly GCF_903992535.2. Taxonomy (NCBI): domain Eukaryota; kingdom Metazoa; phylum Chordata; class Mammalia; order Rodentia; family Cricetidae; genus Arvicola; species Arvicola amphibius. Next base: position 103,117,163 of record NC_052055.2, read on the forward strand.
TAGTCCAGTTTGCCTGGATTTCAGTGTTTACCTAAGTCAGGTCTTCAGCTCAGGGTCCTCCTGCCCCTTGAGTTTGAGATGACAGGTGGGACGGCTAGTCTTGGTTGTCAACTTGACTACATCTGGAATTAACTAAAAATCCAAGCACCACCTGTGCGGGCTTTTCTTGACCAATCATTTGAGGTTGGAAGACCCGCCCTAAATCTGGGCCACTTTCTCATGGCTGCCCATATAAAAGACACGGAAAAAAAGAGCTTTTGGTGTTGTTCACTTGCTTGCCCTCATTCTCACTAGCAAGTTCCCACATCCTGCCACTGAGGTACATCTTCACTGCTGTTAGAGCCTGAAGACAAGCTGAGACACCCAGCCTCGGGGGCTAAACAACTTGGATTCTTGGACTTTTTGTCCAGAGACAGCCAGTGTTGAACTAGCTGGGCCACAGCCTGTAAGGAAATCTTACAAAGCCTATATAGATAGATAGATTAGATAGAATAGATAGATAGATAGATAGATAGATAGATAGATAGATAGATAGATAGACAGACAGACAGACAGACAGACAGATAGATAGAGATTCTATTACTTCTGTTCCTCTAGAGAACCCTGACTAGTATGTACCATCCTGACTAGTATATACCACCACCCATGGCTCCTCACTAGTTTTCTTTAAGCCTGCCCTGCCTTGCTGGACAGTCAGTCCCTAAAACACTCAAAACACACAGCTGGATTGTGCCAGATGACTGATAAAGCCACACCAGTTTGGCCTCCACTGTTCCATTAACTGCATGGTTTTTTTTTTTTTCTCTCTGAGTAATTGGGCTTTGTGTTATTTATGCATGAAGACTGATTCACTGCAAATCAATTCCCCATGGAAAATTCTCAACCCCAGGCTGGTTCTCAGTTCTGCCACCTATGTGCACACACTGTATGTAATATTAGAGTAATGTGCATTAATTAAGAAGGCAAATGTTACTAAAAATGACTAGCACATAGAATGCAAAGCTAAGCTAACTATGGGATTTGTAGCTTACTTGTTTATAATTCCCCTTTCCTTCAGACTAAAGACTGGAGAAATTACTAGAGCTCTGCTTTATCACAATACTAGAACAATATCAAATACAGTATCCACCCCACAATTACCTCTGGAGTGTTCACACAATTTTAAATGTCCTGTCAGTCAAAAGAATCTCCCTTTCTTCTAATTAATCCTACAATCAAGAAACCAGGCTCAAATAATAGAAAATAACTTATAGTGTCAATTTCAGTTTATTCTTTTTTTGTTTTTTTTTTTTTTTAAAGACAGGTTTTTGCTGTAGTTTTTGTTGCTTTTTTTTTTTTTTTTTTTTTTAAAGAGACTGTCATAGCACTACCTCTTGAAGACCAGGCTGGCCTCGAACTCACAGAGATCCGCCTGCCTCTGCCTCCCAAGTGCTGGGGTTAAAGGTATGCGCCACCACTACCTGGCTATTCTTAAATTACACTTGAGATTCAGAAAGAAAGTATCCCAGAAAAAAAGAGTCAAAGGTCAAGGCAAAAGGGCTCACTGAGTAGTGAGTAGCATTGGTTGAGTCCAGATAACCCAGGTTCAATTACCAGCACCCACATGGTGACTCACAACTGTCTGTAACTCCAGTTATAGGGGATCTAATGCCTTCTTCTGGCCTCTGTGGCACACTACTTACACATATCACAAGCAAAATATCCATATGCATAAAATAAATATTTAAAATAACTTTAACAATCAAAGGTCATGTAACAAGTTCAAAGACTGGGAAAGATTTGATTTTTTTTTTTCCTTTTAATCATGATGTTCAATGGATTGATGTGGTGCTCTGGTGCTCTTTAGACAATCAATCAATCAATCAAAAAAAAATGGTATTTTGCCCTCATGTATGTCTGTGTACCACTTGTGTGCCTGGTTCAGAAGAAGCCAGAAGACACTGAATCCCCTGGAATTGGAATTATAGTTGTTAGCCACCATGTGGGAATCAAACCTGGGTATTCTGGAGGAATAGCCAGTGCTCTTGACCACCAAAGTCATCTCTCCAGCTCCAAGATTTTATTTTTGAACCAAAAATAAAAACTGACAGAGAGGCTTGATTTCAAAGGGTGCTGCAGAAATGTTGAATTAGGAAAGCAGTTATTTCTTCAGGATTTCGTTCTCCTGTAGATGGTCACACTATAGATTCATCCAGATATATCAAGATAACAGGGCTTGAGCCACAGGCAAAATAATTGAAATAACACTGCAAGAGGCTCATTTCTCTACTCACAAGAAAATAAAGCCTGCAGATAAACAGTTTAGTAGCCATATTATAGACCTCTGACTGGGTTCTCAACCTCAGGACTGCAGACATTCTATATAACACATCCCTGTTATAGACTGGGGAGGCCATGGTCATTACTGGATGCTTTGATTTTATTCCTGGTTTTTATCTAGAAGATGCTAGTAGCCAAGAAGTGTTTTCCAAGATCGTCAAAAGTCTCTCAGAAGCAAAACTACCTATGTTAAGAATTTATCCAAATAAACAATTACCAGCTGGGCAGTGGTGGCACTTTGCCTTCAAAACCAGTAGCCAGGAGGTAGAGGCAGATGGATCTTTTTTAGTTCAAGGCCAGCCTGGTCTACAAAGTGAGTTCCAGGACAGCCGGGAACTACACAGAGAAACTCTGTATCGGTAGAAAAAAAAATTACCATTAAAATAAGGTAAGTTTGTTTTATATAGAATATCTACAAACTTTTTCTTCATCTTTGGGCAAGAAAAAAAAAACACCTATTACCTGGCTTTATGAATTCAATTTTTCTTTAGAACTCTTTTTTTTTTTTTTGACAACTTACAAAGTGACATCTTTAGGCGGAACTACAACCGAAGAGTACGGATAAAAGCGTTGCCAGAGTGAAGAAAGGCTGCTACGAAAAGGCCTAACTTGAGTTCCCTCTCGAGATGCTCTCCATAGAGAAGCATGCTCCTTTGTTCTCCCAGAGACACAGATGGAAAGTGTTAGAGAGTCCCAAGACATGTTGTGCGGCCAAGTGGAAAAAAAGACAGGTAAACCACCCAAACCAGACAGACAAAACTGAAGGCAGGAACACACACAGAGAACTCAAGCTCCTTGTTTATAGGTGGACTCTAGGTGATCTTCCTCTTTTCTCTCCAACATACTGCTCACACAGTGCTTTTCAGTGCTGTCTCTAGACATCCCCTTTACACTAATTACTTTGTAAGGCTCTTCAAACATTTTAACATTACACTTATAACAGGCACAAAGTTCAAAACTCCAATGCCGTAACTGCTACATAAAGAAAAACAAACGAGATTTTATAATAAATCAGGGATTTTCAAGAAAGATTTTCAAGGTCATCCTGGTCTACAAGAGCTAGTTCCAGGACAGGCTCCAAAGCTGCACAGAAACCCTGCCTCGAAAAAAAAAAAATGTTGGGAAGTAAATAAAAGGAATCTAGTCTCTCCATCCCCTTTCACCTCCTCCTCTTCCTGGCAACAATTATTACAGAGACATTTGCTGCTGGCTCGTTGGATGGTTAATGGAGAATGGCTCCTAACAATGGGCAGTTTCTTTTCTATCTCTGATCTATCTGGATATGTACATAAATGATGAATTCCCATACAGAAATAGAATATTCATGTAAGGACTTGTGCGAGGATTAATGAACTTCTTTGTCTGAGCAGGACTTGCATTTATTTAGTATATTTGGAATCCTTTTTTGTTCTGAGTTATTTCTTTAGCTGTCGTTATACCCATTGATAACTTTCTGATACTCTAGAATGGGGATTTTGTTCTACTGATAGCAATAAGGAATTGACGTAAATATCAATGATCTTGACACGTCATTTTCTGAAGATTCCATAGAGATTACATAAAATGCTTTCACTAGAGAAGTTGCCATTCTTAGCCGTAGTGTGTTGTTACTTAGGGCAGAATAGTTTCTATTATGATCTGAGGTCAAGGTTCTCTTTCTACTTTTTATGATAGATAAAACTGACGCTTTGACTGGAAAGAAAGGGCCTAAAAAAGTGAAAAAAAGCAAAAACAACATTTCTAAACACAATTCTCTTGTAATAATTTGAAGTTAATAATGCTACTTATTACCTACTGAAAACTCATTAAATGTGAGACAAGAACCTATTTTAGATGAACTTTTTTTTTTTTTTGGTTTTTTGAGACAGGGTTTCCCTGTAGTTTCTAGAGCCTGTCCTGGAACTAGCTCTTATAGACCAGGCTGGCCTGGAACTCAGAGATCCGCCTGCCTCTGCCTCCCGAGTGCTGGGATTAAAGGCATGCGCCACCACCGCCCGGCTTAGATGAACTTTTAATTAGGTTCAGGAGACAAAGCAAGCACTCTCTCCTCTGAACTACAGAGTTCAAGGCCAGCTCCAGCTATATGAGGAGTTCAGAGACAGTCTTGTCTACTTAGTGAAATACTATCTCAAAAAAGGCTCAGCAAGAGGCTGAAGGTGGAGGACTGTTAGTTCAAGGTCATCCTAGGCTACTCGGAGAGATTCTGCCTGGAAAACAAACTGGGAAGGATTTAATCCCAGCACTCAAGAAGCTGAGACAGGCAAACCTCTTGGAATTCCTGGCCAGCCTGCTCTACACAGCAAGATACAGCCCAGCCAAGACTACACATAAGACCCTTTCTCCAAAATCCAACCAAGCAAAAGCCTAAACAAACAAAAATCCCAGCACTAGGAGATACAGTGAAGAAAAATGACTAATAGTTCAAGGCCAAGGGTTTCTGCTGAGTTCCAGGCCACCCGGGGATACACTGCCAGACACTATTTCAGAAACAAAACAAAAGCAATTGCTCTAATTGCGACAGCAGGAAAAGCTGCAAGCTATCTGCAGTGAGTCTGGAAAGGATTCTCCAGGACCTTGTAAGTTCTGCATATACTGCATTCCGCGAGTAGTTATTCATCCTGATCATTATAACTCCGTTTTTTTTTTTTGTTTGTTTGTTTTTAAGGGGGGGGTAAGAGATGCTCAGCTTTTACCAAAAGCAAACGTCAGAGGTGAAATCGCCACATGACTCAGATCCTTCTAAGAGTTAGGGGCCGAGGGTCTCTCTCCTAGGTCGGACTCACCAACTTTAGAAGGTCGGTACTGGGCATCTTCCTCCACAGGAGTCTTCCCAGGACTCCTCTTTTTCAGCGTCTGAAAAGGGGAAACACATCTGTTTACTCTAAGACGTAAAGGCGTCGCCACACTGCTAGATCAGCTGCCTCCCTCCTCGGAAGGCTCGGGATTTCACTGCCTGCCTTATCAACGCTCCGGCCGGCCGGCCGAACCAGAAAAACCCAGCCGAGGAGTCCACGAGGGGGACACGCCCCTTCCCAGGCTGGGACTCCAGACAGCTCCGTCCCCGGGCCCACAGTCCCACAGCCCCACGGCCCCACGGCCTCACGACCAGCCAGATCTCGAGCTGCTCCTCGCCCGCTCTGCCTCCCCGCCCAGCCGCAGCCCGAGCTCGGCGCCCCGACTCTCCGCGCCACTGCTCAGCCCGGGCCTCCAACTCCCGCCCTTAGTTCAGCACCCCTTCAGCCCCGGCCCTGCTTGCCTCAGTCCCGCTCCCCTTCAGCCTGGGCCCCGCTACCCCTCAGCTCGGCTCTCCCTCGGCCCCCCTCGGCTCGCCCCTGCTCCTCTCGACTCGCCCTCCTCCCACCTCCCACCTCCCCCTCAGCTCGCCCCTGCTCCTCTAAGCTCGCCCCCCCTCCCCTTCCCTCCTCTCCCCTCTGCCCGGCCTGGCTCCCCTCAGCCTCAGCCCCGACCGGCCCGCCACGGCGGCTCCACCTCCTCAGGCCGAGGTCCCGCGCCTTCTTCCCCGCAGAGGCTCAGCCTTGCAGCCGCACACCTCGCGCGCCTCCGCTCTGCAAGCGACTGAGTCGCCAGCCGCCGGATCCGAGTTCCCCCTTCCGCTGCAGTCGCAGAGATTGGAGATGCGCCTCCGCCAGCCCCGCCCCTCCCGGAAATGGCCTTGGGGTACCCACCCGCCTTAGGGAGC